>NC_042622.1:209275198-209575809 GCF_901001135.1 Rhinatrema bivittatum | reverse complement strand
GCTTTAGGGTAGCTCTTTGGCCTGACCACTCTTAACCGGCCACGTTAGCTGGCTAACTTTTAATATCAGATAACTTAACAGGCTAACTCAGCTCCTCCCAGTTACACCCCTGGAACACCCCTAACTTAGCCGGCTAAATTCTAGCTGCCTAACTTATTAGCTGGCTAAAATATAGCCAGCTAAGTGCCCAAATATTCATTTAGCCAGCGAACTTCAGAATCATCCATCTAAATGCTTCTGAATATGGACTTCGTTATTTTCCATGAAAAATGTACCACTGAAAAAGCAGCCACAAAAGTCTGTGGATAGTTTGTAGCTATGACACGTTTCAAAGCAAAAGTCAGGATATCAAAAGATGGCTGCAGCACTGTATGAGGACATGCTGCATGGCCTCTGTTCAACTTTAACAACAGACGTGTTCTTAAGAATTATTTCCTCGCCAAGGCATGGGGGGGAAAAAAAGAGGGAAAGTCCGTTCCTTCACTAAGGAATCAACTCCTGTGTTGACTGACCTGATTGAGCAGCAGACAGCCCTAACTGGGAATAGCACAGCATTATCGATGGGGAGTCATTGGAACTGATGTCTCCTGCGACGGCCTCGCTGTTCCCTGACGTGAGCTCTCCCCGTCCCTCCTTCTGTGGAGAGATGATGAACCAGATAGCAATCTCAGTGAAGCCACAAGAACAAGGAAATGCAGCAGCTTAGTGTCTGAGGAGGCTCCGAGGATAATGCTCTTGAGCAGTTTCCTTCGCTTGGGGGCCTCCCCATAGGCCTCGACGGGCCTGCCTTCTGATACAATGGATGGTGAGCAAGGAAGGCCAAAGAGAAAGTTAGCACTGGGGAACGGGGTTAAAATAGCTGGGGAATCTGCTAGTTTTCCTTCCATCCTGCCGCAGTGCCCTCTCCCCTGAAGTTTTCCTGGCTCCCCTGTCAAAACCTCTTTCCAGTATTTCTTTGAGTAAGGTCAGGACATTAGTGCCCAGAATGAAGGCCTCTCTCACAGCATATATTTCTCAGTTGTGCCACTTTTCTTTGGTCACAGTCTCTAAATTTAAAAATCGGGATATTGTTTTAAATAAACGGATGACAAGTTGCGGGGATCTGAGAAAGATATCTCCGCCTTGCAGTCCACAAAGAGTGTCCCCATTAAGGTTCATACCTGGGGCTCTCTGGATTTGGCCCGGAGACTCCAGAATTCTGAAGGAATTGCGGGGTCTCCAGGTTAACAATGGAAAACTCTGGGTGTGGCAGAGAAGTGCCCATGTGGGCCTTGGAGGTGGAAAACATCTGGGGTTACGCAGGCAGAAGAAGGTGCAAAGGCGACGTCAGCCCATCAAGCTGAAGAAGGAGGAGGAGTCCTGTCTTCTCACAGGCCTGAAGAAGGAAACTGCTGCAGCTGAGTTCAGGGCAGGATAGAAAGAGTAAGTGAGCATGTGTGAGGGTGTGAGTGTGAGAGAATGTGAGGGGGCACGTGTGTGAGAGAGTGTGAATGAGCATGTGAGTGTCTGTGTGAGACAGTATGATTGTGTGAGAAAGTCTGAGAGGAGAGAATGTGTATGTGTGTGAGGGAGAATAAGCATGTGAGTGAGGCTGAGCATGTAGGTGTGTCAGAGAGAGCTTGAAAATGAATATGTAAGTGCGTTAAGAGTGTGTATGTATGAGAGAGCCAAATATTTGTGTGCATACTGCCCCCAGCTCAGTCCCAATCAACAAAAAAATCAGAAACAATTGATAACAAAATTCCCAGTTATGTCAAGGATGTGTTGCTACAGAGGAAACTAGAAACAGGGCTGATTTTATCTGAGCAAAAGGGGAAGCTGCCCCAAACCCTGCATAGCAGGACGGCCATTGCGTGAGCATACCAAGCTCTGACTCTATGACTTTGTTGGCCAGTGCCCCCCAATCCCAGGCAGCAGCCCTCTGCTTCCAGCTCCAGCCCCTTCCAAGCAGTGTACAAGAAACAGGAGTGAAGGTAGTGAGCCTGAAGCAGACAGATCAGAGCAAAGAAGGGCCACTCTGCTCTCTAATCCAGCTCCTCCCCAACTGTTATTCAGGGACAGGAGGGGACAAGTTAGCCTGGAATACACAGTGCAGAGGAAAGAACAACCACTCTGGTTCCTAATCCAGCACTTCCCTTTTTTTTGTTCCCCTCTCTCCCTTCAGGGAACAGAAGGGGAGAGGGTGAGGCACAAGTGGACAGTAGAACAAAGAAGACTTCATAATTTCTAACTCGTGTTCACTTAGGGGTAGATTTTCAAAGGGTTATGCGCATAACCCCTGAAAACCTACCCCTGCGCGCGCCGAGCCTTTTTTGCATAGGCTCGGCGGCGCGCGCAAGCCCCGGGATGCACGTATGTCCAGGGACTGTCAAAAATGGGCGGTCCGGGGGAGTGGACGGGGGTGGGGCGGCAGTCCGGGGTGTGGTCGGGGGCGTGGCGGCAGTCCGGGTGCGGTCCCGAGTCCTCCGGCATAGTGGCCTGTGCTGGGGGATGGTGCGCCGGCAGCTGGCCAGCGCGCGCAAGTTACGCCTGCCTTGGGCAGGCGTAACTTTTGAAACAAAGGTAGGGGGGGATTTAGTTAGGGCTGGGGGTGGGTTAGATAGGGGAAGGGAGGGGAAGGTGGGGGGGGGGGCGTAAAAAAAGTTCCCTCCAAGGCCGCTCCGAATTCGGAGTGGCCTTGGAGGGAATGGGGAAAGCCATTGGGGCTCCCCTTGGGCTCAGCGCATGCAAGGGGCACATTTGTGTGCGCCGGGTAGCACGCACAAATGTACCCCGTGCGCGTAACATTTAAAATCGGCCCCTTATTCTGTATTTGGTGAGACACTGTGTATTGTATGTGTGGAGTGAGGTATTCTGCTAGCATGTAGTTACTTGTAGAGATCTGTAGCAGCCTGGCATGTTCTGTTTTTCCAGGAAGAGGAGTACGGTGCTCTAAGGCCCCTGGAATCTTTCTAGTGCTGCCTTTTCAGATAAAGTTGTTTTGAGTTGTGGGAGTTAATGTTTGTTTTGGTATGGCAGGTTTGCTATATACGTTCTAAGATCACAATATTCAAAACAAACTTAGCCGGATGAATCCTACTTATCGAGATAAGTAGCAGGTACTTCCTTTAGTCGGGTTTTTTTTTTTCACAATCATTTGGAGATATTAGAGAATGTCTCGCGATCACAGAATTTAAGATTTCTTCATTCTCCTTTGACTAGGTTCCTCTCACCACAGGAAATGTTTAATAAGTATATTCAGACAGGGAGATGGCTGTTTCTAAAATGTATCATTTACCTAAATTTAAAAGGGAGACCAAGGATGAAGGGGGAATGGATGTCTTACCTCACAAGAGCCGGAATACCCAGAATCCTACTTTGCTTGAAGCTTCGATAGATGACATTTTATTGAGGGCTACTCTACTCGTTGCCTTTTGTGCTGAGAAAGATAAAGACCGGGTCTTTCGAAAGTGGGTTTTTTGTTGGGTTTTTTTTGCCTGAAAAAGAATTCTTGTTTTGTAGTGAAAAGGTGCAGGTTTTTCTCGACGTAGCGCACAGTTACTCAGATCAGGAGGAAGCAATTTGTTCAGTTTGGACAGCAAGTGCTTGATTCAGGTGCTAGATTTTATTTGAAGTATCCTTGTGAAGTTTCCTTTCAGCAAAACAAGTTTATTTTTACGGATCCCCATCCTTTGGAAACTTTTATTGCCGATAAAAGAGTCGGATAATGGTGTTTTTCTATAAGAGGTTCAGAGGATGGTGCTAGGTTAGATAGACTCACTACTAGTAACAATTCTTTCCTTTGGGTCTTGATATTTCCAGTATTTCTCTTCCTTTTTTTTTTCTTATGCACCCCTCCTTTCCCTTTGATTAGTGAGGACCATTGGGATTGTATTTCCCATGTTTATTATGTTTATATTTCTTTGTATACATTTAAAAATGCAATACAAATTTAATTGAAAAAAATAAAATAGTAGCGGCCGCTGAAAACCCAGCTAGGTTGAGTGGCCACTTATCCGGTTAAGTATTAAGATGGATAAGTCAGAGGCAGAGAATGGGGGCAACTGGGAGGAGTACATATCCGTCTAAGGACCCTCATTCACTAAGGGATAGATTTTACAATATTACGCACACGCGTACTTTTGTTCGCACACCAGGCGCAAACAAGAATACGCAGGATTTTAATAGATACGGGCGTAGCCTCGCTTATCTTTTAAAATCCGGGATCAGCACACGCAAGGCTGAGCAGAATCGGCAGCCTGCGCGCACCGAGCCACGCAGCCGGCCTCCGTTCCCTCCACCTCCCCCCACCTTCCCCTCCCTTCCCCTACCTAACCCACCCCCCCCCCAGCCCTATCTAACCCCCCCCACCTTTATTCCAGAAGTTTCGCCTGCTCGGGCCGGCTGCCGGCGCGCCATGTTCCGGTCCGGGGGCTATTCCGGAGGCCACGCCCCTGGAACGCCCCCGGGCCGGAACCATGCCCACAGCCCCCGCCCCCAGAATGCCCCCGGATGACGTGCCGCCATGACACGTCCCCGATACGCCCCCCCAGGAAAGCCCTGGGACTTGCATGCACCACTGAGCCTATGCAAGATAGGCTCGGCGCGTGCAGGGGGGGTTTGGGGTAGGTTTTCGGGGGTTACGCGCATATCCCATATTCAGAATTATCTGTCTGACTTAAACAGATAAATTTAGACCTTTTTTTTTTTGTTTTGTTTTTTTTTTATTTCAAAGTGTTGCGTACCTGGATATCTTTGGAAGATATCTGGCTAAGTAGCAAGTTATCCTGCTACACAAGGCCAGGTAAATTAAAACCTAACCGGCTATATTCAAACATAGGCGGTTAGATTTTAAAGTTATCCGGCTACACATAGCCGCTTAACTTTATGTTAGTGTATTCTGTGAGATGTTTATCCTGCTGCATATATGGGACAAATTATCTGGCCTACAGAATATTGGCCTCAATATGACTTGTTTTCTAACGTTTTGTGTCACTTTGCAAAGTATATCACATTGGCGGGAGTTTCTGCCACTGTTTCTGAGGTGAAAACATAATTAGATTTTTTTTCCTATGGTGAGCAGTAATAGGAAATATCCTAATTGAGCCCAGGCAGCCTTTTCAGAGACTGCCTGCAGTATGGATTTCTTTTCATTTAAAAATTCATTTATTTCTTGATTTTTTTTTGTTTGTTTTTGCTGTCTACCCCCAAAAATCGCAAGGTAGGCAGGATACATTCAGACACTGTGATATGATTTCTGATTTATTTATTTTAAAACTTTTCTATACCGTCACTTTTCTATACCATCACATCGCAACGGTTTACATGTAGGCACATAAATTAAGGTTGGTGAAAGGTACTATCGTACATTCTAACAGGTGCCCAAAGGTTCGGTTACAATATATCATAATACAAAAACAATCGATTTATTAGTAATGTAGTTTATGACCAAGTGTACCAGTCAGGTACTATTTACAGGTAAAAAATCATATTCTCTGTGTTATATAATTACGTAGGTTGTGTGTGTTGGTGCTCTTCTGCCTTTCCTGTATATTTTCTATTCTCCGTTCTCTTTAGAAAATGCTTGTTTGAAAAGCCATGTTTTAAAACTTTTCTTAAAGGTTTTGAGATCTCTTTGTAGTCTGATCTCTAGGGGCATTGTGTTACAAAGTGTGGGGCCTGCTAATGATAAGGCCCTTTCTCTCACTTGGGTTAGTCTCGCTGTCTTTACTGAAGGAATGGTTAAGAGAGCTTTGTTTGCTGAACGAAGGTTTCTGTGTGGGATGTGCACTCGTAGTGCTGTGTTTAGCCAGTCTGATTTCTCATCATGAATTAGTTTATGTATGGTACATAAGGCTTTGTATTTTATTCTGTGTTCAATAGGTAGCCAATGCAATTCAGCTAGAGTTTCAGTTATATGGTCCCTCCTTCTTTTTCCGGTTAGTATTCTAGCTGCTGTGTTTTGTAGTATTTGAAGTGGTCCTAGTGTTGTATTTGGGAGTCCTAGAAAAAGAGCAATACAGTAGTCAGTGCTGGAGAAAACCAGTGCCTGAAGTACTGTTCTGAAATCAGCAATTGTGTGTTTTTACAGGATCGGTCTGGGAGGGATGGTGACGGGGGGCCATAATGACTGTTGAGGTTAATTATCAAACTCACAGGAGGGAGCTCTTATGAGCCTGAAAAAACTGGGGGGTGAGGGTGAGCAGGTGGAAGGCTGAAAGTCCACCTTTCTTCCTAAGGCGAGGATATTAGGCATCCTTTTAGGGTGCCTAACGTCCTTGCACCGGCCATGTCCCTAGCACAAGGGCCTTTAATAGCCTGTTCACGCCAGCCTGCACAGGCCAGAGGGAGGACGACATCTCACACCACATTTGCATAAGCCTGTGTAGGCTGGAAGAAGACAGAAATGTGCGTGCACTGGCCCAGTTGGGCCAGAAGAGCTTAGAGGTATGCTTGTGTTAGCCTGTGGGAGCTGGAAAGAGGAGGCAGCATCTGGCTGCGCTCCTGTCAGTCAACATAGATGGGAAAAGCTGCAGCGGGGGGGGGGGGGGGGGGATGAAGGAGGAGTGTGCTGGGGTCAGGAAATAAGGAACAATGGTGGTTAATATGGAAAAAAAATGAAAGGGGGCCCATGCATAAAAGTTTGCCCAGAGCCCCTTAAGTGCTTCTAACAGACCTGGATAGAAGTATTGGCAAATGCCTACAGATGTTGTGAATGATGTTTTAATATGCCCACGTTAGCCTCATGGTAATTTTCCAGTTATTTTCCATTTGTTTTTACATAGTAACATAACATAGTTACATGGCAATGACGGCAGAAATAGGCCAAAGTGTCCATCCAGTCTCCCCCAGCAAGTTTCTTATGGTGGCAACTGCCTCTCCCTGCAGGTTACCCCCAAGCCTTATGTCAAGGGTAGTAGCATTTACAATCAAAACCAAGCAACTGTCAAATCCATAACAAAATTACCGCTAGCAAACTTTATACGGGTGAGGAGGCTTCCTGGTAAGTCAAGCAATGCTGCTTGAACGTGCTTTGCTTTTGGACTTGGCGGTAGAAGCAGTCCTGCGCTTTTCACCTAACGTCTGAGTATCAGTGCCCCGTACTGTAAAGGTCAGGGCCCAGCGTTAGCTGACGTCTAAATCCAATTCCCTTTTTCCCCCCCTGCCGTCAAAGCAAAGAGCGACGTTGCTGTTGCATCGCAAGCATCAGGGCTAATTGGTTACGGGTAAAAAAAATCCCAGTGCCTTCGATTAAAGGTAGCAACTTCCGCTCCATGCAGGTTACCCCTCATGCGCCCTTTCCTTCATTTTCAACCTCTGGACTTTAATTCCGTATGTTTCGTTTTGCATCTGTCAAGCAACTGGGAATGTCAATTGCAATCTGCATTGAAAAACTTGTTGGATATTACGGAATGTAAGAATGAATAAATGAATACAATAAATGAGGATCAAGGAACCTTTCATTTCTTAACTTTCCTCAGGTTATGGAGGTTTCTCCAATTGATGTGGTTAAAATAATGCACCATGGAAATCTTGAAATGTGTCCTGGACCCTCAGGGCCGGGGGTAGGCGACTTCAGCCTTGCGCTGCCCCCGGGCCCGACTCCTCCTACCTCGTTCGCGCCGCCCACTGTATGCTTTCTCGGGGCAGCGAGCAGCAGGCGCTCTTCCCCTTATTGTTAGGGCACACTGCCTTTTTACAACGAAGCAAAGTTTTACTGCAGATCCTGGGGCAATGGATGCGTTGACGTCAATAGATGGCCTTGATCCGACGGCTGTTCTGGAACCTTCAGAAGAATGTATTACTAGGGATCGACACATCTTGTATCTTTTGCTTTGGAGCCAGACATGAACTGGGTGTTTGCTTGTTCCTTGGTAACGAAGACCAGTTGTTCTGTGAACAAACGATCAGGATTTATTTTGATCTTAGTAAGGAGACAGTGCAAGGGCAAGTCGTTTTTTTTTTTTTAGCAATGCAACCTTATGTTATTTCTATGGGGGCTGATTTCTTTTTGAAGTTTCCTGGTATGCACAGTAAAGTCCTAAAAGATGAAATATGTGTTTTTCAATCCATCTAGCTAAAGAAGTTTATTAAGGATCGTGTAGTCGAGGCCTCAGAATCACAGTAAGTTTAAGAACTTACTGAGAGGGGCTAGTAGTTGTAATACTTATTGGACATAACAATTATAATTTGACACAGCAGTTGTACTTTTGTTTTTCTTGATTAATTATGTTTCTGAACTCCCTACTGTTTAGGACTTAGATAACTGTGAACATCATATTTGTATTTAAATGTGTTTCGTTTTGCTTGTGTATGTGTGTGTTTTTGCTTATTTCCTGGTCAAGTAAAATGTACTTGCTATCTATTTTAAATTTAATAAATAGAAAAATTATTGTGTAAAAATATGCGCAGACTTTTGCTCTGAAAACTGGGGCAAAGTCCTTGGGCGAAAGTGCGGAAGGACGTTGTCCCAAAACGCAGTTTGAAACTTCCTCCCCTGTTGCTGGGTCCATGGGAGATCCCCGGATACAACGCCCGTCGCCTGCCTTTAGAGAGGCGGATATTTAGCCTTCTCAAACACATACACATTCTCCATTTTATATTTTGATGCTTCAGAACCACTAACAATGCTTCCTTCTTTCCTGGGGGTTTCTCTAAGGACATGCCACCTCCTTCCTGCAGCGCCGCTGAAGACGTTGCCTCTCTCCTGTTGAGTCCTCACAGAGCTTGTCTCTGTTCTGCAAGGTCTTTGCAGACTCGTCTCCTTTCTTCGGTGTTGCTCCAGACCCCCATCTCCAACCTGTGGCCGTCTTCTCTCCCTAGTTATAAGGACCTTTAGCTCATATTTGCATTACTTGAACAGGGAAAAAGCAGCCCTGAAAGCTGAATCTTTAAACACATATTAGCTTACTAAAGGTATCACCTCTCCTCAGCTACTTTGTTGGTTCTCTTACCTTTAGGTCTGACCTTGCCTAAGAAACAGCTCATGTCTTCGGTGTTAAGCAGCTCAATCTCTGGATGAGAGATTGCTCATATTTTCAGTGTTAACAGCTCTGACTTTGGATGTCTGTCTTCCCCCAGCTGGATACCATACCAGCCAGTCGTTAGTATGCACAGTGCTTCCATACCTTTCAAGGGCTTGAGACTATGCTGGAGGCTATTCAGGAATTTCTGCTAGATTTGCTGATTTTACTGGTGACACAAAAACATTTATGCAGTCACTTTGGAGCTGAAAATTCCAGACATGCCAGCAGGGCTGGTGCAAGAGTATTTGGAGCCCTAGCCAAAGCGTTGGTCATGCACTCCTCTCCCCCCTTCCCAACTTACCTACTGGTGGCAGCTCCAAAACAGCGCTGCCTCCTACCACTCGCAGTGGATTGAGCACAGCACTCCCTTCTTTGGAGGTACTGTCTCTGGCACAGCGGCCCTCTGTGTCTTGCATTGGTGAGATTTCGCCACCCCCAAAATGTTGGTGCCCTAGAGATGACCGCCTAGTTTGCTTAATGGAAGCACCGGCCCTGCATTGCCAGCAAAAGGCAAAACCCATGTAGGAGAGCCCTAAACCAGGAGGGAGCCTGATGAACGTAGAGGGGAACTCTCCAGGTTTAACCCAGATTCTCAGGCTTTGCTGTTCCAGCTCAGTGTCTCTGTTAGACCGTTCAGTTTACTTTGGGTATCAGGGGCAGCTAGGAAAATAAAAGAAGGAAGCCAAGGTGCCTGGAGAGTCTTAGCTTAGTGTACTTTAGTTTATTCCAATTTGATATACTGCTTGCACAATAAAATCACAGCAGTTAACACTTATAATAAAAGTCAATATAAATATAAACAACATTATATAAATTAGCTAAAACAAAATAAAAAAAAATCCACTACACACATATCTTCCACCAGGCTCCCATTCAGCACCCACTGCCTGGTTCTGAAGAGTGCCAGTAGAAGAAGAAACTGTTTCTTCCGGGCTGCCACTCTCTTCCTCGCAGACTGTGGGGAGAGAGACAGAGAGAGAGAGAGGGGTCTTCCTCCAACGGAGGGACAACTTGATGGGCTTAAGAGCAGCAGCCGCCGCCTGAAGTGGAGGAGCGGCCATGTGGTTAGAGCAGTGGGCTTAACCACAGGAGGAACCAGTGTTGAAATCCTCTTTCTCCCTGATGCTCCTTGTGCCCGTTGGCAAGGCACTTAACCCTTCACGGTCTCAGGAACTTAGGGCCTGATTTATTAAGGGCTTTTCTTCCAGTCTGTGTCTAGGGCAGGAAAAAAAATATCATAGTAAATTAGGTCCTTATAGATGAATTTTCAAAGGAGTTCCGCGTGCAGATGTAACATACTAGTCTAGCAATTTTCAAAAGCCCATTTACGTGCGTAAAGTGCACTTACGTGGGCCTATACTGTAGCAATTTTCAAAAGTCCACTTACACAGATAAAGTGCATTTACATGTACAAAACCCAGTTTTAAGCCTGTAAATGCAGGGGAATGCCTGGGGCAGGGGAATTCCTACTCTACTTGAATGTAACTTGCCTTGAGCACAGTTTTGGAAAGGTAAGTAATTAATAAAAAATAGGAATCCAAGTAGGCCCTTCAGATGGGGAAATTTTGTGTGTGTGTGTGTGTGGGGGGGGGGGGGGCTAGGATGAGATATTCCCTAGGGTGAGATTAGCATTAAGAAAAGGAAGGAGGGCACAATCAGAACAATAAGACAGATCCCCGGTACAAGGTTGATCAGCCGTGAAAACTGCACCCACCCTTCTCCCCCTGTCTTCAGCCTTGTCTGATGCGTCTTGGAGAAACCGCTGGGGTCCAGATGTGCCAGAGCAAGGCCAGCTGATCCTCCCAGCTGCGCTTCCACAGTGAACGCCAGGTCAGGATGCTCACTGCTCCTCCAGAATTAAATGGCAGACAATGGAACCTCACCGGCCACTCACCTGGCATCGCTTAGCAAGAGCCAGAGGTCACAGGACCCCCCCCCCGCCCCCACCAGGCATGCCCCAAAGCTGAGAGAGGCAGGACCGGACGGAGTATCGGAAAACATCATTCACTGGCGGAGAAAGAGAGAGGGGCAAAAAAAAAAAAAGGAGACGTCCCTTCCAGCAGATTCCACCCAGAGCGACTTTTCCTCTCCTCGGTGCCTCAGCCATAGGTTTGCAAACTATATGCCTGTACCTCACAATGTTATTTAGCATAACTCATTACACAATGTATAAACAGCATAATTACCACCATCTGTTGCCTCTCTCCTCGGCCCAGAGCCTCCCATGAGATTGACTAATGGTAAGAAGGAGCTGGGGCCCGAGGGCAGGGGCTTTCGGAGACGAGGGCCAAAACAAAAAAGGGACAGAAAAATGAGGAGCAGCCCAGAGAGCACAGGATACCAATGAGGTGGTGCGGTCAACAACAACAAAAAAAAAAGCTGATACACCTGGCAGTGCACAGGGGGATGGGAGCTAACCAGACACGGAAAATAAATACACGAGAAAAGACCTAAGAGAGAGAAAACAGGCAACTGATTCGTCCTCCCTCCCCGCCTCCCCCAACAGGAAAATGAGGTAAAGCCAGGGACAGGGTGACAGAAATAAAAATATATACTATTATTATTATTATTTCAAAATTGGGTTGTAACAAAAGCCAGCATAGTGTCCGGGAGAAGCAACGCAGGAAAAATAGGAGGGTAAAAAAAAACCAAACCAAAACCACCAGTGAAAGAGACAAATCAGGGCACATGGGCAGGTCTCAGGCACCACCCGGGGCAAAACAGCTCCGCCGCAGACCCTCTCTCACTTTGGGAGCAAATATGAAAGGAATTTCTGCAGACAAAATGGTGATTCATGCAGAAGGATCCCCACCCCCACTACCATTTGGTGAGGAAAGTGGGAGAAGCCGGGGCGGGCTGGCTGAGGTATGCATGGGGATATCACTTCCAATGGGAGAAGCTGGGGGCGGGCTGACTGAGGTACGCATGGGGATATCACTTCCAATGGGAGAAGCCGGGGCGAGCTGGCTTATGTACGCATGGGGATATCACTTCCAATGGGAGAAGCCGGGGCGAGCTGGCTGAGGTATGCATGGGGATATCACTTCCAATGGGAGAAGCCGGGGCGAGCTGGCTGAGGTACGTATGGGGATATCACTTCCAATGGGAGAAGCCGGGGCGGGCTGGCTGAGGTATGTATGGGGATATCACGTCCAATGGGAGAAGCCGGGGCGGGCTGGCTGAGGTACGCATGGGGATATCACTTCCAATGGGAGAAGCCGGGGCGAGCTGGCTGAGGTATGCATGGGGATATCACTTCCAATGGGAGAAGCCGGGGCGAGCTGGCTGAGGTACGTATGGGGATATCACTTCCAATGGGAGAAGCCGGGACGGGCTGGCTGAGGTATGTATGGGGATATCACGTCCAATGGGAGAAGCCGGGGCGGGCTGGCTGAGGTACGCATGGGGATATCACTTCCAATGGGAGAAGCCGGGGCGAGCTGGCTGAGGTACGCATGGGGATATCACTTCCAATGGGAGAAGCCGGGGCGGGCTGGCTGAGGTACGCATGGGGATATCACTTCCAGTGGGAGAAACTGGGGCGAGCTGGCTGAGGTATGTATGGGGATATCACTTCCAATGGGAGAAGCTGGGGGCGGGCTGACTGAGGTACGCATGGGGATATCACTTCCAATGGGAGAAGCCGGGGCGGGCTGGCTGAGGTACGTATGGGGATATCACTTCCAATGGGAGAAGCCGGGGCGGGCTGGCTGAGGTACGCATGGGGATATCACTTCCAGTGGGAGAAACTGGGGCGAGCTGGCTGAGGTATGCATGGGGATATCACTTCCAATGGGAGAAGCTGGGGGCGGGCTGACTGAGGTACGCATGGGGATATCACTTCCAATGGGAGAAGCCGGGGCGAGCTGGCTTATGTACGCATGGGGATATCACTTCCAATGGGAGAAGCCGGGGCGGGCTGGCTGAGGTACGCATGGGGATATCACTTCCAATGGGAGAAGCCGGGGCGGGCTGGCTGAGGTACGTATGGGGATATCACTTCCAATGGGAGAAGCTGGGGGCGGGCTGGCTGAGGTACACATGGGGATATCACTTCCAATGGGAGAAGCCGGGGCGGGCTGGCTGAGGTACGCATGGGGATATCACTTCCAATGGGAGAAGCCGGGGCGGGCTGGCTGAGGTACGCATGGGGATATCACTTCCAATGGGAGAAGCCGGGGCGGGCTGGCTGAGGTACGCATGGGGATATCACTTCCAATGGGAGAAGCCGGGGCGGGCTGGCTGAGGTACGCATGGGGATATCACTTCCAATGGGAGAAGCCGGGGCGGGCTGGCTGAGGTACGTATGGGGATATCACTTCCAATGGGAGAAGCCGGGGCGGGCTGGCTGAGTTACGCATGGGGATATCACTTCCAATGGGAGAAGCCGGGGCGGGCTGGCTGAGGTACGTATGGGGATATCACTTCCAATGGGAGAAGCCGGGGCGGGCTGGCTGAGTTACGCATGGGGATATCACTTCCAATGGGAGAAGCCGGGGCGGGCTGGCTGAGGTACGTATGGGGATATCACGTCCAATGGGAGAAGCCGGGGCGGGCTGGCTGAGGTACGCATGGGGATATCACTTCCAATGGGAGAAGCCGGGGCGGGCTGGCTGAGGTACGTATGGGGATATCACGTCCAATGGGAGAAGCCGGGGCGGGCTGGCTGAGGTACGCATGGGGATATCACTTCCAATGGGAGAAGCTGGGGGCGGGCTGACTGAGGTACGCATGGGGATATCACTTCCAATGGGAGAAGCCGGGGCGAGCTGGCTGAGGTACGCATGGGGATATCACTTCCAATGGGAGAAGCCGGGGCGGGCTGGCTGAGGTACGCATGGGGATATCACTTCCAGTGGGAGAAACTGGGGCGAGCTGGCTGAGGTATGCATGGGGATATCACGTCCAATGGGAGAAGCTGGGGGCGGGCTGACTGAGGTACGCATGGGGATATCACTTCCAATGGGAGAAGCCGGGGCGAGCTGGCTTATGTACGCATGGGGATATCACTTCCAATGGGAGAAGCCGGGGCGAGCTGGCTGAGGTACGCATGGGGATATCACTTCCAGTGGGAGAAACTGGGGCGAGCTGGCTGTGGTATGCATGGGGATATCACTTCCAATGGGAGAAGCTGGGGCGAGCTGGCTGAGGTACACATGGGGATATCACTTCCAATGGGAGAAGCCGGGGCGGGCTGGCTGAGGTACGCATGGGGATATCACTTCCAGTGGGAGAAACTGGGGCGAGCTGGCTGTGGTATGCATGGGGATATCACTTCCAATAGCAGAAGCCGGGGCGGGCTGGCTGAGGTACACATGGGGATATCACTTCCAATGGGAGAAGCCGGGGCGGGCTGGCTGAGGTACGCATGGGGATATCACTTCCAATGGGAGAAGCCGGGGCGAGCTGGCTGAGGTACGCATGGGGATATCACTTCCAGTGGGAGAAACTGGGGCGAGCTGGCTGTGGTACGCATGGGGATATCACTTCCAATAGCAGAAGCCGGGGCGGGCTGGCTGAGGTACACATGGGGATATCACTTCCAATAGGAGAAGCTGGGGGCGGGCTGGCTGAGGTACGCATGGGGATATCACTTCCAATAGCAGAAGCCGGGGCGGGCTGGCTGAGTTACACATGGGGATATCACTTCCAATGGGAGAAGCTGGGGGCGGGCTGGCTGAGTTACGCATGGGGCATAACTCATGGAGAAGGTACAGAGAAGGGCTACCAAAATGATAAGGGGAATCATAGGGGAACTCCCCTATGAGGAAAGACTAAAGAGGTTAGGACTTTTCAGCTTGGAGAAGAGACGACTGAGGGGGGATATGATAGAGGTGTTTAAAATCATGAGAGGTCTAGAACGGGTAGATGTGAATCGGTTATTTACTCTTTCGGATAGTAGAAAGACTAGGGGACACTCCATGAAGTTAGCATGGGGCACATTTAAAACTAATCGGAGAAAGTTCTTTTTTACTCAACGCACAATTAAACTCTGGAATTTGTTGCCAGAGAATGTGGTTCGTGCAGTTAGTATAGCTGTGTTTAAAAAAGGATTGGATAAGTTCTTGGAGGAGAAGTCCATTACCTGCTATTAAGTTCACTTAGAGAATAGCCACTGCCATTAGCAATGGTTACATGGAATAGACTTAGTTTTTGGGTACTTGCCAGGTTCTTATGGCCTGGATTGGCCACTGTTGGAAACAGGATGCTGGGCTTGATGGACCCTTGGTCTGACCCAGTATGGCATTTTCTTATGTTCTTATGGATATCACTTCCAATGGGAGAAGCTGTGGCGGGCTGGCTGAGGTACGCATGGGGATATCACTTCTAATTGGAGAAGCTGGGGGCGGGCTGGCTGAGTTACGCATGGGGATATCACTTCCAATGGGAGAAGCCGGGGCGAGCTGGCTGAGGTACGCATGGGGATATCACTTCCAATTGTCCACGGGCAGGGATTCTCAGAAGGAAAACTCCGCGAGCACAAAGCACCCCTCGGGGCCCGCAAGCTACACGCGGGGGGGAGGGGGGGGCCTCAAAATACACCTCCCCATCTCCCTATGCCTCCATCCCAAATCTTGCTTTCAGCACCGGCTTTCCTTGGGGGTAATTTTCAGAGCAAATCAAATGCGCAAAGCCCAGTTTTGTATGCATGAATTGCTGAGCTGAAACTGACACAGGCTCAATTAGCTTATAGGTGCATGCATAGCCCAGTTTTGAGTGCACTTTTATGTGAACTGAGGGGGGGGAAGCTAGGGCAAAGACGGCACGTACACGCCTACTTCCCTCACAAAGAAAACCCTGGCGTCCCGCCTGACGACAACTCATTCTCGCCATCAAGCTTCTCAGCGGTTCATGTCCTTTGATTCCAAGAGATGGGGAAGGGCTGTTGCCAAACGAGCTTTGTCTATTTGGCTAGCGGCCTGCTTTTGTGCATTGTTTATGGGCCGGCTGGCCTACAGATTATAGGTTCTGTCAAGGCCCATCAAGTGAGAGCCATGGCAAGTTCACCACAGGTGCACTCCACTGAAGGCATCTGCAGAGCTGTCGCTTGGTCCTCAGTTCATCCCTTCATGTCCCACTGCTGTCTGGATAATCTTCCCCGAAGAGACAGTAACTTTGGACAAGCAATTTTGCACTGCCTGGTCACTCAATAATCCTTTTCTCCACTGGTGGAGTCCAGGTTTCCCTATATAGTCTAGTTTAATATATTTGTTATACCACCCTTCAGACAAAAGTAATCAGAGTGGTTTGCACTTTTTTAAAATACATAATGTATAATAAAACAAACATCATTGATAATATAACCCAAAATACAAAGTGGAAGCCGATCCAGTTGGCTGTGTAACAGTAAAGATAATGAGAATCGGATGATGAAAAAAGCCCTTTATTAAAATCAGCCCATCTGGTCTAAGTCAAATTATTAAATGATTAAATAGCCAGGTGGTGGGGTTTTTTAAAAATTTGTATTTATGGACATTTCAGAATCTTGCAATCAAGACATGTAGGCGGCAGGACGATTTAGCCATGCTTAATACTCACCTGCCTCCCTCAAAAGCTGACTACCTTGCTAAAGTTTAAGCTCTGGGAGAGATTGAGGTGCTGACAAGACAGTGCATGCGCACAGGAATTCCTGCACATGCTCAGTAAAGTTTTTACTGAGCTCTGAGCACCGGGTTCACCCATGCGTTATGACTGATTCATCCTGCTGTCCACAGGGAGCCCTATTTACAGATCAGCAAACTTGCTTTCTCCCATAAAACTATGGTCAACTGAAAAAAATTTCCAGGTTTTTTTTCATTTTTAAGGAACCCCCCCCCCCCCCCCCAAAAAAAAAAACCTCACCCAGGTGCACAGTTCATGAGTACTGTGCATTTGCAGACTTTGTCTACATTTTCAAAGGAAAAGTCCTCATATACTTTCCTTTTGAAAATTGCCTGTGGACTTTGCATCTGCTTTTAGTGCAGTTTAAATTTGGCTGGGATAGAGGGATGCATACATTTGAAAATGCAGTGTGCGCCTGCCATTTCCTGCTCTCATCCAAGACACGCCGTCAGGAATGGCTCCCCCCTAACTTGGCTAAAAGCACCAGTGCTGTGCAACCCCCGTGTGTGCCTGCAGCCAGTTCAGGGTGGGAAACTTTCAGATAAGCCTTTTTTGCTTAAGTGAATCATCATCATTTGTGTATTTATTACACTCTTTTCCAACCAAAGAACTCAAAGCCTGTTACAGCAAATTTAAATCTAATGAATATATATATATATTAGATAAATCAGTAATTAACCAGGTAAATGGCTGTTGGCGATGGTTTCCTTCATTGAACAAGTTGAACCAGACAACAATACAGCGTGACAATAAGATATTAACGCTTCGCCACGACTTCTATTCCGTCCATTTTTAGTTTTTCTGCAGCTGCGTCTGAAAGTTTCTTGAGTGTTTTGCGGTACCGCAAAGCTACTGTGCCATAATAAACATAGCACATTTTCAATAAGTGCAGGAAATCCCCAGGAGTGAAACATAGGGGGGTTCTATTTTGAAAAGGTTTAACCAGCTAATGGCAAGAGTTAGGAGGGTGAAGCATGTTAGCAGGTTAAAGCACCTCTCTGACAGGCTCAATTTAACCAGCAGGGTCGGTAAATTTCAAAGCTGCGCACGGTTATTTTATCACATACAGGAGTACAGGTGGCGCATATCTGTGCTCAGTTTTAAGTAGGCGCACACCTGTGCATGCAAACGCAGCTTCTACTGCGCAAGGGAGGGGGGGGGGATTTTAAAAGGCTCTTGTGCCGACGCCATTGCCAGTTTTCCCAGTTCACTCCCAGTTCACCCAGGTAAGGGCTAGGACTTCCAGACCCCCTAAGTTTAATAGTCTTCCTCCTCCCCCGTTAGCTCCGATCTTTAAAACCCCGCCGGTCTGCCTAGATTCTTTTGTTTTATAACTTACGCAT
Source organism: Rhinatrema bivittatum (assembly GCF_901001135.1). Lineage (NCBI taxonomy): Eukaryota > Metazoa > Chordata > Amphibia > Gymnophiona > Rhinatrematidae > Rhinatrema > Rhinatrema bivittatum. Next base: position 209,557,859 of record NC_042622.1, on the reverse strand, counting down.
CATCCACAGCAGAAGTAAACTTACGCGGCCGGGGAGCCCGGCGTGCACCACTACGCGTACTTATTTACGTGCAGATTTTAGGTTAATATCCCGGAACGTCCATGCCCAGACAATGCCCACGCCCCGCCCCCCTTTTTGAAAACTTTTTCATTTCTACGCGCAGCAGCATTTAGGCGCATATCCGGGCAACTTTTAGAATCCGTTTGGTGCGCACAGGCCCAGCATACTCGCGCATCCCCTACGTGATATGCGTGACAGGCTTTTAAAATTCACCTTTAAACGTGCCACGCACTCAGACTTAGCCAGTTCAAAAACAGGTTTACAATTTAGTTGGCTAATGCTGCTATTCGGTGTTAAACTTCTAATTTTAATCAGCTAACCCCAGCCGCACAAACAGCTGGCCGAAATCTAGATTTAGATTTAGTTGATTTTGACTGCCTAGGGGTGGAAGACCTTCCCCGGTCTGGCCACCAGATGTCACTGTCCTGTCATTGGAACACACTTTGTAAAGAGCCATTCGTACCCCTCAGTCCCTCCTGCCAGGAGAGTCTGGATTGGATGCCTGAACACTATTTAGCCCAGCCATGTTGATACACGTGGGGTTCAGTTTGAGGAAGCAGGCAAGGAGCAATGATGTATTTTTTCCTCAATCTGGTGGGGCCTCCTATCTTCACCCAAAGGAGTTTATTTTAGAAGTGACACCTCCCAGTGCACTCCCTGCCTGAGGGTCATTCATATAATTTACAGAGAGATAGGCCTTTAAGCCTGATAACCTTTAGGGGCAAAAGGGCTCTCACTAGTGGACCAAAGACCTTTGAGCCTTCTCTACAACCTAGGAGGGCAAGCACCAGTGATGAATCCTGCTGCGAGAGAGATGTCCAGTTTCAGCTTTAAGGTATTTTTTGGACTTAAGAAGAGTGGGGAGGTTTTTTGGATCCCCCTTCTCCACTGGGATTTCAGAGCAGAGAACTTGCCTGATCCCACTAACTTTTCCCCAAGAGAAGTTCTCTAGAAAGATCAGAGAATAAGGATGAAAGAATCTTTAAAGAAGGAGGAATAAGAGCAGGAGACCCCATCCGGATCTCTACCATCAAAGGACCAGGACAGGCTGGGTGTCTGAGAAGAAGACATTCCAAGGTAGGATTTTTCAGTAAAGCTGGGGAGACCTCCACTAGGATTCCCGCACAGCCGCTGGGAGAGTTTGTACAATCAAGATCACCATGGGCTTTACCCAGAGGACTTGTAAAAGGACACCTACCTACCCGGAATTTAACCTGTACCATTAGTCAGGTGTAAATTCACACTTCTGGATAATGGACTTTGATTTACGAGTATTAATCAGTAAACTTTTATTTAGCACCCAGACCTTGCCCTGTCTGAATTATTACATCCTCTTGGGAAGCACCAAATGAATACAAGCACACACTGAAGGTTTTTTCTCATTGTCTGGGCCACAAGCAAGTGCTTTTCCTCATAAAACGAGCCCCCCCCCCCCCCAGGGATTGAGAGTCAAGCATGGGATGTAATATGGTAGCCAGAGCAGCCCCGAAGAAATAAATTAGTTATGTGCCTTTCGGAGCAACAATCTTCCAGAAAATGGGTTACATTGGTTTAGCTGATTTTTCAACCAAAAACCTAAGCAGAAAATTCAGCTAAATATAATTGGCTAAAGTTAGCTGGTTACCTTCGCCGCTCAGCAGCACTTTGAAAATTGACCCCTTAGTCTCATTAAAAAAAATATATTACTCACTCAGTGATCCCTAGACCAAAAAATAGCAAAGCAATAGAAAATGTTTTTATTTGTCAGTGTCTTGCTCGAATCTTGGGGACCACCAGACAAGATAAGTAAATACAGAATGATTCCAGAGATGTGGTCAGGATAATTAATGTCACTATAGAAGTCTTAACTTCTGCACGGTTTGAGAGTGCCTAGTGAAATGGAACCAAAACTGTTGTGATGGCTTCTTCAGAGCACACCAAGCTTTGGCCATACTGCACCTAGCAGCAGGCAGAAGATATGCCATTAAAACGACCTGTTTTTACGGTTGCAACCCCTTCAGGTGGACACAGACTTCACAAAATGATCCCAGGTAGAAGATTTTATGAATTCAAGAAATGATTGCTCACCAACAAATCTGGATGTGTTTCCATGTTTTAAAGCAAGGAACAAGTAAGGTAATGTCAACTGCTATGTGAAATATTTAGCTTAGCCAAAACGTTGTGCCCGCTACTCTTCTTGCCCCCAGTTGAGGGATAGGCCCTGAAGACATTTTGCAGATTGGGTATAAAGAGCTGCTGTGATTCGGAAACACATTTTGCTGACATGATTCCAGTTAAGAGCAGAAGCGTGTGCACAACCATTTAGATCATTCAGAAAATGACATAAAGAATTATAGTGAAATGTCTATACAAATATGGAATGTAATGGATCAAAGGGTTGCTGTTAATAATGCTGTTGTACTGTCCGAGATCAAGGTATTTGCTTTGGAAAGAATTTTACAGGCTATAAGCCCAGAGTTAAGCATGTGGTTACAGAATAGAAAGCCTAAGACAATCAATGAAGCTGAGGAGTTGACAGGTTGCTATGCATCTACCAGCTCATACTGCCAATGCAAATAGCCAGAGAAGAGCCAGGTATCTCCAGGGGGCCAATTTATGGGGCATCCATAATTTTAATATATGCTTAGCCCTGAACCTAAGAAGGGCATGAGAGGCTTCTAAGAAAACTAAAAAGTCATGGGTTAGAAGGGGATGTCCAGTTGTGGATTGCAAGCTGGTTAAAAGACAGGAAACACTGAGTAGGATTAAATGGTCAGTTTTCACAGTGGAAGAAGGTAAACAGTGGAGTGCCTCAGGGATCTGTACATGGACCGATGCTTTTTAATATATTTATAAATGATCTGGAAAGGAATACGACAAGTGAGGTGATCAAATTTGCAGATGACACTAAATTATGTAGAGTAGTTAAATCTCAAGCGGATTGTGATGAATTGCAGGAGGACTTTGTGAGACTGGAAGATTGGGCTTCCAAATAGCAGATGAAATTTATCATGGGCAAGTGCAAAGTGATGCATATAGGGAAAAATAACCCTTGCTGTAGTTACACAATGTTAGGTTCTATTTTAGGAGTTACCACCCAGGAAAGAGAACTAGGCATCATAGTGGATAATACATTGAAATCTTCGGCTCAGTGTGCTGTGGCGATCAAAAACGCAAACAGAATGTTAGGAATTATTAGGAAGGGAATGGTTAATAAAACAGAGGATGTCATAATATCTTTGTATCGCTCCATGGTGAGACTGCACCTTGAATACTGTGTGCAATTCTAGTCGCTGCATCTCAAAAAAGATATAGCTGCACTGGAGAAAGTGTAGAGAAGGGCGACCAAAATGATAAGGGGCGGCTAAAGAAGTTAGGGATGTTCAGTTTGGAGAAGAGACAACTGAGTGGGGATATGATAGAAGTCTACAAAATCATGAAAGGACTTGAACAGCTTAATGTAAATCGGTTATTTTACTCTCTCAGATAATAGAAGGACCAGGGGGCACTCCAAGTGGCTCATTTAAAACAAATCGAAGACATTCTTTTTCACTCAGCACATAGTTAAGTTCTGGAATTCATTGCCAGAGGATGTGGTTACAGCAGTTAGTGTAACTGGGTTTAAAAAAGGTTTGGATAAATTCCTAGAAGAAAAATCCATAAACTGCTAATAATTAATAAGCAATAGTAGCTTGAGATTTATCTAATGTTTAGGTGTTTGCCAGGTACATGTGACTTGGATTGGCCACTGTTGGAAACAGGATATTGGGCTTGATGGACCCTTAGGGCCGAATTTTAAAAAGGTACGCTTGTAAATCCGGAGGATTTACAAGTGTAACCGGGCTTGCATGCGCCGAGCTTATTTTCAAAAGGCCCGGCGACACGCATAAAGCCCCGGGACATGTGTAAGTCCCAGGGCTTTAATAAAGAGGCGGAAAGGGGGAGGGGTGGGGCGGGGCAGGGCGGTCCGAGGGCAGGGCGGGGCCAGAGGCCATTTGCCGCTGTGCCAGGGATTGCGCGCCGGCAGTTGGCCGGTGCGTGCAACTTACTTCAGCCCCAGGTCTGAAGTAAGTTTAGAAACAAAAAAAAGAAGTCATCAAAGGTAGGGGGGAAAGGGCGGGGAAGGGAAGGTGGGGTGGGGAGGTAGGGAAGTTCCCTGGGAGGGGAAGGGGAAAGGCAGCACGGCTCGGAGTGAGCTCGGCGTGCGCAAGGTGCACAATTGTATACCCCCTTGTGCGCGCCGACCCGGGATTTTATAACATGCACACGCCTGCATGCATGTTATAAAATCGGGCGTACATGTGTGTGCGCTGGGTAGTGTGTGCACATGTGCGCGCAAGCTTTTAAAATCTACCCCTTGGTGTGACTCAGTATGGCATATCTTATGTTCTTATGTACTGTCCTAACGGCCAGCTCAGGATGTAGGAGCCTGGTAGAGCAGGGGTATCATATATGCCAGTCAAAGAGCTCAAGTCTTATAACTGTCTTCTGGGCAAAAACCAGGCAGAGAAGGTTATTGGAGCTTGAATCCCAGGGAATTAACTAAACTCAATAATATTTTAACAAAAACTGTATCTCTACAATTTTAAAGAAATTTCTTCCTACATTTTCACTGTTCATATTATCTAGGGAACTCAAGTTTAGTATTTACATACCAAGATTAACCAATAAGTAGTGGACCATTATGTTGCACACTAATGACTGCTGCTAATTAACAACTGAACAGAGTTGTCCTGGGGGTATGTTAGTTGCAGGTTGCATATATTAGCTGCATATATTAGCTCAGGGGGATGGGAGAAGAATACACTGCTGTCTAACCAGTAACTTCTGATGCTTCTTTCAGGTAGCATGAAAAGGTTAAGGAACTGATGCTTTTTTTGGAAGCTAGTGCTGCTTCTGGGGTTTTTAAGTCTGTGGAATAAAAAGAACCCTCCCCTCCCCGCCCCTCCTAAAAAATAAACAAAAAAACCCCCACCAGGTCAGGGGCTCCAAAGAGACTGATAAACATAAAACTGCTGTTCAGAGAACAAGCTTGTATTAGCACCACCCAGGCAGACAAAATGGCCGCCAGTTTTGGAATGTTCCCACTAGGGCACGTGGGGGGTGTCTGGCAGGAGCATACACAGGTGGATTTTCAAAGGAGTTACACATGCACATGTAACATACTATAATAGAAATTTCCAAAAGGCCTTTTTCCCTCATTAAGTATAACTTAGGGACAGTTCAATGGCATATATTGTAGCAATATTCAAAAGCCCACTTACATGGGTAAAGTGCATTTACACATGTAAAATCCAGTTTTAAGCATGTAAATGCTTTTGAAAATCAGGCCCTAAGTGAGTTAATCATTCCCAGAAAAAAGATGGAGCAGCACACTATGTGGTAGGAAATTGAACAAAAGTCATGTCTTGAAAAAGAAAGTAGTGTTCCTTTGTGTCCTACCACCTTTCCAACAGCATCTAAACCACAAGCAAAGGACCTGCTGAGATACACCAGATGTGTTCAAATTTATGAAAATCTGCCTAGTGCTATACAGAGTCAAGCAATGCCAATGGCAATCAATCTCATAGCACATATTTTTATGTCATTGGCAGAAACATTATGGCTCTCAAAAGTATTCTCACCTTAAATAATAATATTAATAGACTGCATAATCGCTCTCTCACTCTGCATACTAAGATGGTGAGAGAAAACTCTAATGCCAGTAACACTGCCAATGCAAACAACCGAAGAGTAATACAGCTAATCCATCATCTGAAGCCATAACTCTGCCAAACACTGAGTCCTCCATTCTGTCCCCTTCCCAATCCCAGCCTATCTGGGGCTTTGACCTCCGAGCCTGCACCTCCATTGGTGTCCTAGCACCAAGTGACAGGCTACAAGCACCATCTGCATGCATGCATACGGCACAGCCTCCTCTCAGCAAAGCATGATATTCATTTATAGGACTTCTTGATAAATTGAAAACTAGGCCTGGCTTTGTATTGGCCCAGCAGCAGGGTGATGGTGATGATGATGATGATGATGAGTATGTCCTTTCAAGGTCACTTGGGTCCCTCCTTCATAAATTCAAGTATATCAACATCTTTGGAGAACTTTTACTCTGGTCCAATATTATTATTATGTATTATTATTATTATTTCGCTACCAGGTGTATGCAGAGCACAGATACAGAGAGTAAACAGTCCCTGCTGCTTGAATCTTACAACCTTATAAAGACAGGCAGGCAAACAAGAAACACACATAAAACATAGGGCAGGGAGAAAGCCTTCTACAAGGAGTGAAAGCCAGGGTTAAGATGTAGCTCTGAGAGCCAGAACAGTGGGGAATCAGCTGAAGACAGGAACCAATCTACCTAATTAAGTGAAAAAGAAGACAAATCTTTGCCCTAGAAACAATCTGTATACAGTAAGATGAGTAGAGCAAGGGGTTGGTGGGAAATAAATAATAAATATCTCCAGCGGTTTTAGACTTTTTGTCTTCTCTGAAACAAAGTTAGGATAAAGCAAAATACTTAGGGCCCGATATTAAAAGCGCATTCAGCGCTCTATAGCTGGTTAAGTAGGACTTATCCAGCTATCTAGCAGTCTGCTGAAAATCACGGCTGCAAGATAGCCAGATGAGTCACTTATCCAGCTATCTTTTAGCTGGTCAATTTCTGGGTGGTCATTGGGCGGATCAGAGCTGGTCCAACTTAGCCGGATATAACTTATATATCTACTGAGATACCCGCAGACTTATATATCTACTGAGATACCCGCAGACATTCAGCAGCAGAGCCATGCCATTGAATATCCCTTGTAACTTAACTGGATAAGTCACATCCGGCTAAGTTACTTAACCAGCCAGCGCTGAATATCTGGCCCTTCGGGGCCTTCGTTTTCAGTTTAAACCGATTTTTACCCATAAATTCACTGATTTTCCTAAATGTGTCAATCGGTTTAATCCGATATTCACCCAAATTTTAGGCTGATTAAAAAGTTGCTCCAGAGCTGCAGTTGCAGCACTTCAAGGCAGCCACTGCTGGAAGCCAGTGTGGGCAAATGCATATGCTGTGTTTCAAGTCCCGTTCCCTACCAGCGAAGGCACTCCTCCTCCAGGACCACTCATGCCATGTTCCAAGCCCTGCCTTCTCACCCCACAAGCAACCAAAAAGCACCTTCTGTCTGGTGCCGTAAATGCCTTTGAAGCAGGCCTGCCTACCAGGAGCACCTCCCAGCAGGGTCCCTGCAGAGCAGGGGAGCCTCAGTAAGCGGCTGCTGAAGGAGGGAGGAGGAGCCTGGAGCCACCACCACCAGTAAGGATGAATGCTGTGGGGGAATGGGGGGAAGGGAGATTCTTGGCAGGATGGGGTAGAGGGAGAGAGGGATATCTGCTAGGCAGGGGATGGATGAGGGGTTGAGACGGAGATGCTGCTGAGTAGGTGGGGAGCAGAATCTGCTTAATATTTTATTGTCCTGGCTTCTGTCCACTAAAATAAATTCTGATATTTACCTGGAAAAATAATGTAATTTTTTTTTCAACTGATTTTCTCATGTCGTAATAAACCCTGATAAATTCCCAGGAAAAATAAAGACCAATAAAAACAAAAAATGAAGGTCCCTAAAAATACTATAGTGCAAGAATTACACAGCATGAAAACCTGCAGACAATCCAGTTTACCCCAGGACCTATACAGCTACTATAACTCTGCCCTTGATAACTAGAAAACGTGTGTTGGTGTTTACAGACTGTTTTGCATTTTGACTGTTGCAAGATTTTACTTTATTTATATTTACTAAATAAGCATAAGTTAAAATTATTACATTCTAAATATATGTACGATCGACCGAATTTTAGATCGGCCATGCGCGCAAATATCGTCACTTGTGCTCGTGGTTGGACCCGCTTGCCTCACCTTATTCTCAGCTCCTCCCACTTACCTGGGCAAGATGGCTACCGCCGCGTCTTCCAGCCAACCACTCTGGCATCCTCAGAACGGCTATGGTGCAGCCTTCCTCCATTGCTCCTCCCAGGTACCTACTAGGTTGCGCGCGCAACCCACGTCTTTGTACCACCCTTGGCGCGAACCTCGAGGGCATTCCCTCATGCTGACTTCACGCCATCCGGATATATTACCTTCATCAATTTGCTAGCTCCCCGAGTTAGCAAGGACTCAAATCTGTTCCTGTCTACACTACTCTGCTGCTTCCGTGCTGCCGCAGGAAGCTCTCTCTCTCTCTGCCCTTCGGGGTAATTGCTAACCTGGGTATCCGTTCCTCAGGGGCCCTCTGCTTTATTTCAGGTGCCTTACAGGGAACAGGTACTCGCTCCTCGAGGGCCTGCTCTCCCTGCCTCGGTGCCTATACATTCTACAACATACCTGGTGCAATTGCATATCAACAGCAAACACCTAGTGAGTACTCTAACTCTCAGTCTATCTCATCCACAATATCTCCTCGCTGGGAGCCCTGCTGCGGAACCTCCTGACGTCATCAAGGAGAGAAGGGCTCCCTCTGCCGAGGTCCCTGAGACTGCAACTACCAGACTGCCTCACTACTGCCACCTCTGGTGGAGATCTCAAGCTGTTTAATAAAAGATTTATCCTGTGTTTTGTGTGCACGAGTCTAGCCCAGTGCTGTGGCTCCTCACGGGGCTCCTCCCCGTGGGCGTGGTCATCTCCATAGCACCCAAGGATCCACAAAACACACATTATCACAACATGCACGCATTGCGCACATTTTCAAAAGGGCCTGGCCATGCGCATAAGTGACGATACGCACACAATTGCCGGGCCCTGAAAAGGGGGCGGGCCAGGGGTGTGGCCTGGGCAGGGCCGGCGCACGCATGTTATAAAATCCACTCACATTTTAAAATCTACTCCTGTGCTTGGAGTGAATTGCCCTTATTTCTTGTGTCTTTCTTTCTAATTTGCTCCCGCTTATGAGAAATTGCATAACATGTATAGGCGATGGGGTAGCTATTCCGTCTTGTCTTTACATTCTGTTTTGTTCTCTTCTGCCTTATTTAAAAGTGAGTTTTCAATAATGTGTACATACTTTTCAGTTTGCACAAAGCAGCCGGATGATCAGACACAAAATACTTGTGAGGTTTGTGATTGAAGAGCAGGTTATTACGCGCGTTCTTTAAGCCTTCTCAGACGAAGGTATAAAGGACACGTTAGCTATGTACATACATTTTTGAAATGTAAATAATACATGCACAAAGTTTTAAATCACATCTCTGAAGCACACCTCGGGAACCCTCTTTTCTATGTACCTGCATAACCCCTGTTTTTCACCAGATAGATCCCGACCAAGCCTTAGCAAATTTACCTTTTTTGTCCTCCTAGTGAGTGCACACCTTAGGTTTTCCTCCTTATTTTTCCAGAATAGTCTCTACTCTCTCCATTCCACAGACAGCGATGCTGGAGCAGTTCATGGGACCTCCATCAGTCAGAGGACTGGTGGGATGCTTTCTCTGAGGCACATCCTCAGCATTATTGGTTGGCCAACAGGGGACGCCACAGAATCGGCAGCCATCTTTGCTCCCTCAACAGGCATGAGCACCCCACCTCAACGGCATGCCCAGGCCCAACTAGCGCCAGCCAGTGGGGCATCCAAATCTGGATCTCCTGTACCACATTACACAATGTTATAGCCTGAACTAGAGGGCCGGCCACACATGATGTCAGGTAGCATAGCTCTGTTTCACAACATACTTTGAAGGTAGGACTGCCGACTGGCTCCATTTATTTTAGAGAGGCTGTTCCAGTCCTGGTTTTACTCCTCTACCCGTTTGAACTTGTCAGTCTTGCTTTTCTTAGAGATATCAGCACCACATGTCCATGCAGGTAAATAAAGCTAAAAAGAACTCCAGGAGGTCATTTAGTCCATGTCACCTTCCCGTAGCAAGAATCCATTATAGTTATACCATTCCAGACAAATATTTATCTAATCTTCTTTTAAAACTCTCCACTGATGGAGATTCTACCACTTCCCTATGTAACTTGTTCCAGTACTTAACAATCTTTGTGGTTGGATATCTCTCCCTAATGTCTAACTTAAATCACCCCTGGAGTAATTTCAACCGATTATTTTTTGTCCCTTTTATACACTTGAAAAAGCTGAAGAAGTTGCTGATTACATCCCTACAGCTTTGTTCAACTTATCACTCAAAACAGGAGAGGTTCCAGAAAACTAGAAAAGTGAAGATGTAATACCTCTCCAGAAGGTGGGAACAAAAAGAAAGCAATAAAGAAGAGAGCTGCTGGCTTTACAAGGTAATGGAAGCACTACTCATCCTGTTAGTCCCCTACTGAAGTGTAGTCAGGAAATACCATTGGTGTGGGGAGAGACATAATGTTAACCTTGTGGGTTTGCAGCTCCCTCATGTGGAAGCTAGCAATGGATGTTTCCCTCTGATTTATAAATCCAGATCACCATTTTACCTTGTGGATTCCCTCAAGTATTTGCAGAGACAGCATGCCTTGGCTGTTACTGTTAGGATTCTGGCTGCTGTGCAGCCTCCTCGCCACCAGAGGTCCTCCACGAGCTCTGTCCCCTGGCTGGCTCAGCCTCCCTGACCTGTCTGCACCACATCCATACTCCAGTACTTAACTCTGCCTAGTCCAGGCCTTGGTGCTTTGGCATCAAATTCCTTTGGGCTCCCTGATTTAGCTACCTGTTTTTTGCCTTGCTCTGTGGCCTACATACCTTCTGGTTCCCTGCTTGCCTTGCTCTGTGGCCTATGGGCCTTCTGGTTCCCTGCTTGCTTTGTTCTGTGGCCTACGGGCCTTCTGGTTCCTGTTGTGTTTGTGGCATTGTGGACCCTTGGTTGATGTGGAGATGACTTCGCCCATGGAGAGGGGCACCGTGGGGAACCACAGCGATAGGCTGAACTCAATTAGCAGACACAGTATGGATGGAGGACTTTATTGTACTGCTGTAGATAGATGATGTAGGCAGGAAGGTAAGACACTGAGATCCACGAGGTGCCAATATGTTCAACAGGCTCGGATGTAGAATCTCTCCCAGATGTTCTTGATAGGCGGGAGCCCGCAGTGCGGGTAATGCCGCGGCTGGTAGGTGGCGTTGGAGCACCGGATCATAGAGGTACTCACAGGAATGTGGGCATCTTCCTGGTGATGAAATGGTGGGACTGAAGGTCCGTGGTGCAGGATACATAAGCTGATAGGCCCTCGAGGAGCGAGTGCCTGATAGTCCGATATCCTGAAATGTAGAAGAGAGAGAAAGACCCCTGAGGAGCGGTTGTCTAGTTAGTAGAGAACCCGAAGGGTAGTTGGAAGCGAGAGACCCCCGAGGAGCGGGTGTCTAGAGCTCCTGAGGGAGTGAGGCCCTTGGAGTGAAAGCGGCGTCTAAGCATGCAGCTTAGAGCGGTTAGAGTAGCTAAACCGAAGTCCTTGCTAACTCAAAGGTGGTAGCGAAATGGAGGCTTGATAAACCCGGAGGTATTGACGACATGTGGTGGGGACACCCCCGAGGTTCCCGCCATGATGAGTATATGAGCGTAGGAGATGTGCGCGCGCGCCCTATGAGGCCATGGGAGTGAGCATGGTGGACTGGAACACCCATGCTAAGTTGGAGACACCGAGGCCCTCGGCACTCGGCACCGGAGGCAGCCATCTTTCCCAGAGAGGGAGAATAAGGAAAAAAAGAGGTAAGGCAGAGCAGTCGCAGCCGTCTGGGACCAAAGGGCGCAACAGTTCCCTTCTTTGCCTATCCTAGGCCTTCTTGACTCTTTGCCCAGCCTGAGACTTCTCATGAGAGTCTCATGAGAGTCTCATGCTCTGTTTTCTAGGCTCTGCCTTGCCCTTTTGGGCTTCTCTTGCGTCGCTGCCTTCAGGCATTCTGTGTTCCGTGGTCTGGATAGTCCTTGTCCTACTTTATCCTGTCTTGTCATAGTCTATCTCCTTAGTCCCTGTTCCTTACTCCAGTTCCATACTTACCTGCATCCAGACCACACTTACCTGCATTCTGTTCCTGTGTTCCAGTTACACCCATACCTATACCCACTTCCGGTGTTATAGCTCCACGCTTGCCTGCATCCACTTCCACGCTTACCCACACTCTGATCCAGTGTTCCTGAAGTTCACCCTTTCCTCCATGCAACTCAGTCCACGCCAGAGACTCAGCCCAGCCTGTTCCACGCTCCAGAGACTCAGCCCAAGCTGTTCCTCAACCCAGAGACTTAGCTGAGCCTTCACCTTATCTTTGATTTTCAGCAAGTCTGCTTTTGTTCCTTTTCCAGCCTCACCAGACCACCCGCACTTGCTCCAGTCCGCTCCTGGAGGTGGCGTTCACCTCACCTTGCTACCACCCAAACCCATAACAGTTCTCCAATTTTTCTAGTAACTGAGTTAATACTTCCATGGAGCATTTTATTTGGATGGAGTTTCTTTCTACCCTCTCAATCCACTCTATAATCTTCTATTAATTTATTTAAATTTGGAGTTCCCAATAACTTGGGAATCAGTTAAGCTACTTTAATTTCTGCTCTAACATTAAATGAGAGAGGTTCCTTTCATGCAAGAGGAATCTGTGATCTTCAAGATCCAAGGAGAGGATGACTTTCAGCCATCTTACAAAGGAGGAGGAAGGGGAGAGAGGAGACGAGATTGGACCCCATCCAGGGCCCAAGTTACATCCACTGGAGATTGGGCCAAGAGGAGTTACAAGATTAGCACCCTATGAAAAGGAGAGGAAGAGAACACGTGCCTTACAGGTACAGTGAGAAAGCTAAGGAGATCAGAGGAGAGAACTATGAGGAGGAGTTAGAAGAAGAATGACTGTATAATATGATTCCATCTTTGATACTTTGCCTATTTTAGGAGGGAAGCCAGTAACGTGCCCTGCATCCAATGGGAGGTAAAAAGTCAACAACTTAAAGAAGTGAATCCATTTTATCATATGCTTTATAAAAAGACTAAGAAATCACAAACATATTAAACAGCACTTGTACCATCTTAAAAGAGAATACATCAGCTGTAAAGACTTTAAATAATCACTTTGTACTTTATCAATAAAGAGTAATGTTGGAAACCAATGTGTTTCATTGAGTATTGACTTTTATGCTCATCTATGCTGTGTGCAAAGACTTTAATATGGAGAAACCCAATAGCAATGTGAAGGGTCTTGAAAGAGATCATTCCCCCCATGGAGGACACCCCAGAATTAAATCTCTTGGCGTAATATCAGTGTTTTCATCTGAAAGCAGAAATGTGAAATGACTTCTGGAGCTAATATCCATGCTCAGCCATTACAGGGGTTACAGATAGCATAGTGCAATATTTTAAAGCCAGTGGATGACAAGGTCCTAGGCAACATGTTTTCAAAGATGAAGACCTTGCCAAAATTTTATTGATTTCTTTGAGAAGGTGACCATACTGGATGAGTGAGGTGCAGAAGATGTGGCTTATCTGTATTTCTGTAAAGCCTTTGACATTGTTCCACATGGAAGATGTGTAGGGCCTAGGCCAGGGCACCCTTTAAAAAGCTGTGTATCATTGAACCAACATAAAGGTGGACGTTACAGTAATGCATGAGACGAAGAACTGCTATTGTTTCAGGACATTGTTTAAACTAGCTGGCATGGCTAGCTAGACACAAACTTGTTGAGACTGCAGTGGCCTTCTCAGTCAGTGTATCTAGTTAAGCAGCAACAGGCTATGTTTCCCAGTGTTTCCACAATCACATGAATCTGCTACTAGGGAAAAAAAAACAGTTGTAATCATCTATCAATGATGAACCCATGGACGGTGGCATATGCAATCAGTGCTCACCTTTTGGAAATAGTGGTCATTCACATCTAACCTGGAAGCCATGACAGTCAAGGGAGAAAAGAACTAAGAGGAAACCTAAAGAAGGATGGGGCATTTCCTGCTGGACCTTTCTTGAAAACCTGGTCCATGTTACTATAAGATTCCTGAATGCCACATTGGGATATTCCCTGTGGTTGCTGCCTGTTCACGTGTATTGCAAGCCAGACTGGCCACTAAAATGTTATTGTCCCTTGCAAAGTTCCATCTGCCAGCTTTTGCTTACAAAAAGCCCTCTGCCTTCCTGAGACTGATAAGAAATGTTTCCCATCTTTATGGTCATTGTGGAACTGTTTCCAGCTAAACTCTGGGAGTAGTTAACTCCCCGAGTGTGCTTCCAGTCCAAGAGAGTGGACCTTGGACTGAACAGCCGAACTGCTGCTTTTGAGATTGCCAGATGCTGCATGCTGCTTCCTGGACACACACTTAAGATTTGGGCTAGTTATTAGTTTTATGCTGGACAGGTAGCTTTGCAATGCAAGTGTTAAAATTGTGGGTTGGTCCTATTTCTGAGACTGGTGAAATAGGCATTTCCCAAAGCCATAATGATTGGTAGCAGTTGCCTAACAAATCTAAACCATGCCTCATGTAACTGCCATGCCACATTAAAAGTCCATCTTAGAAACAAAAAAAGGTGTAATATAATTCTGTCCTGGTGAACTCAGACTGTTTTATTGTCTGGAATACACTCTCAGCTAAATCTATGTGTGAGTTGTGATGGTTACCATGTACCCCAGGAAGGATTGGGTGAGGAATCTTTAGGAGAATCTGGGCAAGAAGGAAAACCCAGGTGGAACCTTCAAAGCCAAGGAATCCACAGGTTTGGAGAAAACCTTCCTCACCTAGAAAACCTGGGGGAGGGGAGGTTTGGAGAGCAAAGGGGAAGTGACTTCACAGATGATACATCATCAAGGGGGAAGGGACACCCAGGTGTACTGGGAGGAGAGTGTTGTGGAAACGCGGGTAGCGGTTCCATCTCTGGTGTTTTCGTGTGCTCCTGGACCCTGATACAGCCGCAGAGGAGCTCCGGCAAGTACCGAGGCAGGTGAGAGGTGCCCCAGCATGGGTTAAAGATGGAAATGATGACCTTAACCACAGCCACACCTGTACGCAGCAGAAAGAGACCCAAACAACGCAATGTTGGTCTCATGAGTGGTCCTCCGACTACTCCAAGCCCTTTTGGACCTGCCGCATGGAGCAGTAACTGCGACAGGCAGACAGTGGTGAGAGGATGAGGACATCAAAGACGAAGACTTGAAGTGAGACAAAACCCAGGATACGTGAAGTGGTACATCACTCTGGATACATGAAATAAGATGAGACTTCAGAACATGAAGAAACTGCAATCTGGATACGTGGAGTGAAGAGAAACTCTGGTCACGTATATGAAGAACTCTGGAAGGCCATGAGTTGCTTGAAGAAGACTTGGTCGGTATCGGACATCACGCGCCCTACACAACCTAGCCGGACTGGTCTCGGACCACGCAGGTGGCGCGCCCTACACAGCTGGGGTAGGCTGGTCATGGACCACGCTAGTGGTTCCCCACACAAGTTGGCAGAGCTGAGTCAGAACTGCACATCACGTGCCCATATACTCAGCCAATGAAGACAGGTCATGGACCACGCTGGTGGTTCCCCACACAGAAAAGATAGGAGATGAAGTGAAGACTCCAACGAAGCCTGTTCCAAATGCACCCTGCACAGCTGATAAAGGCCAGGCAGGGCCATGCGGGAACGGATCGGATAAATAGAGTTCATTCGTGAAGTGGAGGCAGGATGCAGGCTCCGAGGATCCAGGCAAGGTTTAGAGTTCAAGGGCATGCCTCTACGATGAAGGTTAAAATAAGAAGCTGGAACCTCTTGGAGACTTGCGCTGCTCAGACGAAGATGTACCGGATAAAGAAGACATCAAGACAACACATCTGGAGACCTTGAGATGATGGAGACGAAGACTTAGCGTGAGGACATCACAAAGACACAGGATCCAACATATAACGAAGTGCCTTGAGAAGCAGATGACAAGAAGTCCTAAGGAGGACTGGCTCCTTGCGAAGGCAAGGAAAGAATGAAGACTGAAGCTTTTTATCCTGAAGAAGAGGCGACTCCTTGATGACATCAGAAGTGGATCTCCTCCCTCGCTGTCCTTTTAAGAAGAGAGAAGAGACGTGGCTTCGCCCCTTAGGAGAAGGGGCAGGACCACGACCAGCGGCCCTGCTACGCTGAGGAGGAGAAGCAGGGCCCGGCGCTGAAACTAAGTCCCAGAGCAAGTCTCGAGGTGATAGGCGGCTTCCCTGCCGCTGAATATGGATCGCTGGTGGCTCCAGCCGCCAGGAGAGGCCAGGGCTGCGGCCCTCTCCCCTCAGAGGACCCGCAGGTAAGGCTAGCGACTTCCGGGCTGCATAGGCATGTTGTTGGCAGCCTCCTGCCGCATAGAGGTGCACCCGGACGGCATCCTGCCGCCGGAGAGGGCAGCAGCGATGTCGGCAGCCAGCGGGCCGCAGGACATGACGACGCACAGCTCCTGCTACGGAGGAGAGTCGGCGGCCTCCGGGCCGCTAGCTGTGCAAAAGTGTGGTTCCTGCCTCATGGGAAGATGGGAAGGACATCAGCAGCCTCCAGGCTGCTAGAGAGGCAGTAACAGTGTGGCTCCAGCCGCGACAAAAGAGTAGTGCGGCTCTGGCCGCGATGGAAATTAGACGGCTCCGAGCCATAGGATGAGATGGGGAAAAAAAAGGTGAAGAACCTGCAGGAAAGGCAGGTTCATAACAGAGAGGGGGAGGTAGCCTGAAGAAAGAGCTAGACAGGAACAGGAAGGAGCCCTACTAGAGGCAGAAGTCATTGAGTAGATGGAGGTGGGGGTGCTGGAAGATCCTGAGCCAAACCCAGAGCCAATGGATGTGGGAGAGGAATGGTGGAAAACCTCACAAAGAGACCTGAACTGCTAAAGCCATACAGGTTAGAGTCTGGTAGACGAAATTGCCATGGGTGGTAGTAGCTGTAGTTGGGCAAGGCAAATGGTATACGTTTCCCTCTATAAGCTCTGATGGGTGTGGCAGTGGGGTATGCTTTCCTCAAACCAAGCCCAAGGCACTAGAAGCAGTGCTTGAAAAGACATTTGGGGTCTCAGCTAGAAAGAGATTTAAGCCCTATGACAGAAGCCACAGAGACTGCATATGAAACAGGCAAGGTTAAGCCCTGTGGCGGAAGCCAGAGACCATATATCACTGCTGGACAGGTGAAAGTTATTGGATAAGTCCTGCCAGCACCTGGAACATTACAGTAGAGGGAAGGGCTTTACTCCCTGACGTTGAGCTTCCTACAGAGATAAACTATCTGTAAAGCTCGGGCTGTGTTTGGAGTTTACCTCGCTACATTGAAGAATCCTGCCGAGGAGAACCGTTTAGTCAAGCATCGGCTGTATTGGGAGAACATTACAACTTCATTTCAACCGGTGGAAAGGTTGGAATCAGCACAGAGTGTTATCTGCCCTTCCGGACAGGTGAGCAAGCTAGATAGGCTGGGGGCTAGAAGAAAAAAGTGTAAACTGGGTGAGAAGCTGGGCTATGGAACAGGACTCAGAGAGTGGTATTAATGAGGTGACCGGCAGGAAGCCACAGGGACCAGTATCTTTTGTTCTATTTATTCAAAAAGATCAATTCATATAAAGCAAGAAAAGTATGCATAATGGAAATGCGTTTGCAGAACTGACTAGGCCCCACTCTACTTTAAAAAGAGGGACTTTACAGCAATGGGAGATTCAGAGGGTGTCGGAGGATTTAGGAGTGACAGTCGTCCCACTGCAGGAAGGGTCTTTGGCAAAGATTCTAAAAGACCACTCAACGAGTCACTAGGTGAGAGGGCACAAAAGAGAGTCAGGAGCTCCTAGGAGGGAGAGGACAGCTTCCTTTCTCCTCCGTCAGGAGAGGGGTGCCAAGGGAAAAGGCCTTATTCTGCTGGCATCCACTACCAAGATGTGTTTTCATTTGTTGATGGGGGGGAAAAGACGATTTTCCTAGAGCCCAAGGGCTTAGAGGAGGCCATTTTTGTGAGAACTAGGGGAGTCCTCCTGTGGTCTGAGGATTTTATCTTTGTCTTCTGGGGCTGAATATGATCTATTTTTGTATACAATTGCAATAATTCGTGTGACATCTCAAGCTGTTTCTGCCCTTTGTGATTTGGACTGTCTTTTTTTTTTTTTTTTTACATTCTATTTATGTTTTAAGCAAACTACTTTTGTTTGGGAACACAATCCTTGGTGTGGATATATTTTTATTTTTTTGTGCTGAGTGTGATCCTCTGGGCCTTTCAGATTAATCCCTGTCCCCCCACAACACAAATCTGCGCATTTTCCAGACACTTCACCAAGCTGTTCGGTGTTCAGCAGTCTCTGAAGTGTGGCCCCTGTAAAGGACAGGTTACACATTGATCCAATGAAATAGGAAAAACGCCCCTGGCTAAATCAAAATATAAAAGGAAAAAATAAATATAGAATACAAGATATCAATGTCTATTAGACCACAAACATGGGAAGAACCAATGGTGACCAAGTGAGAGGTTGTGATACTTGGAGCTCCATCAGTGCTAGTCTGTCTCAAATTTTCCTTGCCAACCTTACCTAAGGTGAAGGAGGATACCCCAAGAACCACTGCACCCAGACCCCCTTAGCAGACTTTGGAGGGATTCCTGACCCGAGCATCAGATTCGGTGTTGAAGGGTTGCATTGCTGTCAGAATTTTGGAGGCAGTCATATGACTGGGTAACGATGTTCATTAAGTCTTGGTGCACCAGTTATTCTCCCTGTGCCAAGTGGCATGGCAATGATGATTGGGGAAACTCTAATGCAGCTGGGGATGCGTAGAGAAGTGGCAGCAGGAGCATCTGCTGAGGGGGGGGGGGGGGGGGGAGAGTCCCATTCGCCATCCTTGAGAATGCCGTGCGGATACTGAGGACTCAAAGCAAGGATTGCGGCAAGAGCTGAGGCTGGCATAAATCTTGAAGAAAAACCTGCCCCTGCTACAGCAGGCATCCAACGTCTTTATCTGGGGAAAGCTCTGCAGTGACTACGGTGGTTTCAGCTTCACTTTCAAGCTTATCTGCAACTTTAAAAAAAACTGCCCACCATAGCCCCAGTCTCCGTGCAGACCATTCTGTCTTGGTTGGAACAGACCGCTTCTTCATTAATGCTATTCACTTTGGATAGTCATATTCGGATACAAATACATGAAGTCTCTCTATGGGGCCAGTGTCAAAGTAGTGGGAAGTGTCAACAAGCAAGCGTAGAAGAGGATAAGCTTATCCTGGAGCCTTTGTAAGGCATACACTTGCGCTCTCAGGGCTTCCTGAGCCTCCTCCATGTAAATGTTTGCCACAGTGAAAACGCTCGATTTTCTATAGAGGAAATTACGTAGACCTGCTGCACTTGATGGACCCTACTGCATGGATACGTTTGTTGTGAAAAATAATGCAGATATGGCAACAAAAACCAGGAAAAAGGTGGTGGAAAAAACTGAAACCAGCAGAAAGAATCACTGATGAGGCAGAGCAACCAGTTCTCATCCTGTCGAAAGTAGCCGCCAAACACTTAACAGTGTGTGTTACTGCACTACTTGAAGACAAACTAGCAAAATTCCAATTACACATTGGAGGAATTAAAAAGAAAAAACTCTGACTGCATATAACAGCAGAATTACCTCAAATGAAAATAAACTGTTGCTGTGCAAGGAAATAGTGAGTAACTGGTCAGTCCTTTACTCTGGAACTCCCTTCCAGATGATTTGAAAGCAGAACCAGGCATGCGTACCTTTAAGAAACAGTTAAAAGTCTTATTTTTATTACTCAAGCTTGTGGAATAACAAGTGTGGCACCCCTGCAGGATGGCCACTAGATGTCTCTAGGTTCCTGTACAGATCTTTAATATCATGAGCCTTCCATCCCCCATCAGTCCCTCCCACCTGGAGGGCTGTGATTGGATGCCTCAACCCTATTTAGCCCAGCCATTTTAGAACTCTGGCTGATCAGTTTTAGAGAGCCTCTGAACAAGGAGGATGTTTTGCTTTTATTCTCTGGTGAGGCCTTTCAGTCTCACCCTGTATCTTCTGTTTAAAGGGAAACCTCATTCTGCACTCCCTGCCAGAGGGATTCTTCTCACATTAATTACAGAGAGAGAGAGAGAGAGATTTTAAGCTGGATTCTCTTTTGGGGCAAAAGGGCTTTCAACCAGAGGACTGAAGAGCTGTGAGCCCACTATAAACCCTAGGTGAGGCAAACACCAGTGACAGATCCTGCTGAGAGAGACAGTGATGGCTGAAGATGTATCCGGTTTTACCTTTTGGAAGTATCTTCTGGACATAAACAGTGGGGGGAGATTTTTCTGATCCACCCCTCCCCACAAGGATGCAGTGCTGGCATAGCCTGAACCTCTTCTGAATTTTCTCCAAGAGAAGTCCCCAGTCACAACAACTAAGGATGAAAGAGCGAGATCAGGAGACCCAATTGGATCTCCACATTCATGGGACCAGTTCGGGCTGGGTGTCCAGGAAGGATATGGAGTCAGGTGGGACTGTTTTTGCAGTGAAGGACCCCCCTCCTTCTTGGTGAGCCGCTGGGTGAGCTTTCCACAATTAAAATCACCGTGGAAGCTCTACCCAGATGCCTGAAACAAAGGACGCCTACCTACAGAGAAATACACGCATGTGCCAATAGTCAGATGTGGCTTCAACCATATGGACAAATGGACTTTTAATTAACGATTACCAATTTGTAAACTTTCTTTTAACACCCAGAACCTGATCCTGTCTTATTTGTCCCAGCATCTCACACCATGAGAGGCAGCCACATTATATACACACTGCAGGGAAGACCCCCATGAGCTGGGCCATAAGCGAGAGCTTCCCCCCCATAAAAATAATTCTCCATGGGATAGAGAGTCAAGCAAGGATGAAAACTGCTAGCCGGAGCAGCCCCAAAGAAAACAAATATGTTTGTGTGCCTTTGGGAATTAAACCTCCCCAGTAAGGGTTACACAAGTAACTAGGCTTTAGGATAATAGGCAACTGGATGTTAAGTAATGTTTGAAACCAGTCTTAAAGGCCTGCTACTCTTTAGTTGGGATTACAGCGTAGATAAAGAGCATATCAGACTAGCAATGAATAATATTTGGCAAACCACTCTTCATTTATTCATTTAAGTTATATTTCACTTTCTCAAGCACTCGAAAGCGGATTACATTCAGGTACTGTTGGCATCTCCCTATTTGATTTTGTCAAGCTTGCCTTTTTAACTGCGTATGTAATCATGTACTCCGCCGTAATTTAAAATAAACAGATAAATTACCTGCAATCACAACTGAGAGCACTGCAAAAGAAAAAAAAAAACAAACTGCTGGAAAGAAGAACTGATAGTCAAGATAGGCAAACTGACCCAGGCCAGTGATTATACCCATTTTAAACTATTCAGATAAAGTCACACTTTTCCAGGCCTTCAGATTGACCAACTTGTTGGAACGTGACAGTAAAAAGATTGGACTTTTTTTTTCAGGATTTTTCAGTGCAAGTGGCAGGGAAACGGAAGGAGACAGCACCTTGCTGTCCGCAGTTGTTTCAGGAAGGCGCTAAGTTTGCCATTCAGTCTCCAGCCAAACTGCCAGTGTTCCACCAAAGCAGGAGCGAGCTTTTCAACACAGCTGCAGAGATGAAAACGCTCATGGAGCTGCTGGATTGAAAGTGAAAGCATCAGGCGGTGGGCATTTTTTTATAATCCTGTGTTATAAATCAGATTCATGCAGGGTGAAGCGGAAATGTCTTGTGTTTAAAAATTTTAATTCTACAGACTATAGCTACTGCATGGCAAATGCAACTTTTGGACTTTTAGAGCTGATACATCTTCAGATGGTTGCAGTTGGGTGTGGTGCTTAGGGGAGAGAGAGGAGAAATTGAAACTAAGACTGCTACACTTAATAGCAAGGCCTGGTGCAGTATGGGATCCTTAATAAATAAATAAACTGCTATTGAGACCGTATTGACTACTCCCTGCTGGATCCAGCTATCTATGGCTATGCTTTTTCAAAACAGCTTTACTGCAAGCTGTGGCTGGGGACAGCATCATAACTTCAAGGGTGGAGAGTTGGCTGAAGCACGTTATGGATCAGGGGTCTCCATAGTATGGCCCTAGGGCTGGAAGTGGCGCTTATCTGCATTTCACTGGTCCCCGGCAGCAACAGCATATGGAACTTGATCTGGCCCTCAGCAGTGGTGACAGAAGGAACTTGGTGTGGCCTGCATTGGTGGCGGTATCAAATGACATCTAGTCAGAGTGGTGTGGGCATGGCATGCCGGTGCAAGACCACCATCGGTTGGCTGCATTATATATTGCTGGTGTTGTGCTACTTGTGCAGGCAGAGCCACTTAGGCTGAGGTGAGAGACTGTAGCACAGTCATAAGGATTGTTTGGTCACTGAGGAGGACAGTACAGGCCATGAGGAGGAAGGCACTTGCAGTACTGAGCTGTATGTTCTGTGGGGTTGCCAGGGAGAGCCAAGTAAGGATTGTAGTTCCCGAAACTCCTAATCACACTGCCATCTCTTCAGAGCTCTTGAGGGATGGGGCATGGACATCGTCCCCTAACCTGGAGGTGCCCATCAGCAGATCACAGTGACCATGGAGGACATATTCATAAAGTCCCTCTGTAAGAAAGAAAGCCTTCACCCATAAGAGCCTTGAATACAAGGTTTGAAGTTGACTCTGAGCCACAGGTAGCAGGTGAAGTTGTTCAGTGTTGAAGGAACGTGCTTTCTTGTTCAGCAAGATATGATTAAATGGGCAGTGGCAGTTTGCAAGAGCTGAAGGGTCTTCAGCTGATAATTAGGTAGCCCAACATAAAGTGAATTGCAATAATCATTTGAAATTATGAGTGCCTGAATAACTGCCCAAATTCATCTTTATTCAATATGTGTTTCAATGGTCTAACCATTCTTAGTTTAAAGGTTTAAAAACTGAATGGGCCTGTGGTTTTAGGGAATGCTGGGAGCCAAAAAGATATCACAGATCCCTGATAATCATAGAAAAGGATTCAGACTCATTCAAATGCCTTCAAACTCTAAGCTAGGAAAGTCATAAGAACATGTCATACTAGGTCAGACCAAGGGTCCTACAAGCCCAGGATCCTGTTTCCAACAGTGGCCAATCCAGGCCATAAGAACCTGGCAAGTACCCAAAAACTAAGTCTATTCCATGTTACCAATGCTAGTAATAGCAGTGGCTATTTTCTAAGTCAACTTAATTAATAGCAGGTAATGGACTTCTCCTCAAAGAACTTATCCAATCCTTTTTTAAACACAGCTACACTAACTGCACGAACCACATTCTCTGGCAACAAATTCCAGAGTTTAATTGTGCTTGAATGAAAAAGAACTTTCTCCGATTAGTTTTAAATGTGCCACATGCTAACTTCATGGAGTGCCCCCTATTCTTTCTATTATCCGAAAGAGTAAATAACAGATTCATATGTACCCATTCTAGACCTCTCATGATTTTCAACACTTCTATCATATCCCCCCTCAGCCGTCTCTTCTCCAAGCTGAAAAGTCCTAACCTCTTTAGTCTTTCCTCATGGTGGAGCTGTTCCATCCCCTTTATCATTTTGGTCACCCTTCTCTGTACCTTCTCCATCACAATTATATCTTTTTTGAGATGTGGCGACCAGAATTGTACACAGTATTCAAGGTGTGGTCTCACCATGGAGCGATACAGAGGCATTATGACATTTTCCGTTTTATTCACCATTCCCTTCCTAATAATTCCTAACATTCTGTTTGCTTTTTTGACTGCTGCAGCACACTGAACCGACAATTTCAATGTGTTATCCACTATGACACCTAGATCTCTTTCTTGAGTGGTAGCTCCTAATATGGAACCTAACATTGTGTAACTATAGGATGGGTTATTTTTCCCTATATGCATCACCTTGCACTTATCCACGTTAAATTTCATCTGCCATTTGGATGCCCAATCTTCTAGTCTCACAAGGTCTTCCTGCAATTTATCACAATCTGTTTGTGATGCAACTACTTTGAATAATTTTGTATCATCTGCAAATTTGATTACCTCACTTGTCGTATTTCTTTCCAGATCATTTATAACTATACTGAAAAGTACGGGTCCCAGTACAGATCCCTGAGGCACTCCACTGCCCACTCTGTTCCACTGAGAAAATTGTCCATTTAATCCTACTCTCTGTTTCCTGTCTTTTAGTCAGTTTGCAATCCACGAAAGGACATCGCCACCTATCCCATGACGTTTTACTTTTCTTAGAAGCCTCTCATGAGGAACTTTGTCAAACGCCTTCTGAAAATCCAAGTACACTACATCTACCAGTTCACCTTTATCCACATGTTTATTAACTCCTTCAAAAAAGTGAAGCAGATTTGTGAGGCAAGACTTGCCTTGGGTAAAGCCATGCTGAATTTGTTCCATTAAACAAATATGTTCTGTGATTTTGATATTTAGAACACTTTCCACTATTTTTCCTGGCACCGAAGTCAGGCTAACTGGTCTGTAGTTTCCTGGATCACTCATTCTACCTACTTATAGTTCCTCAGAAAAATAAAACAAATTATTATATTGCAGTCATGAATATAATAAATCTATTTATTTATTTATTTATTTGTTTTTTTATACCAACATTCAATTCAGAATATCACATCGGTTTACAGAAAACAGAATTGTCATCAAATATACTATTGAGGGCAGAATACAGTGAAACAGTTCAAAACATTAAGTATGAAATTATAACATCAAATTAAAAAGCAACATAGATTGAAAGTAGACCTATATAAAAACAATAACCTATTGTTATTTAAATGTCATTGGTATATAGATTAAAATGAATATTGTAGGTCTTTAAGGTAATACATACTCCATAGTTTTTTGGGGAGAGATATTAAATAGGGCAAAACCTTGGGGAACATCCACCAAGTGGATTGATGGTGCCCCCATCTTGACCAGCTGCTGCCAATTGGACAGATAAGCCTTAAACCACTTCAAGACAACATAACCCATGCCAAGGGAAGAAAGCCTATTAACCCCTTATGTCCTAGTGTCCTATTTAGAAGACAGCTTCTTAAAAAAAAAATTGGGACATAATGAGTTAAGGCTCACTGTATCAAAGGCAGAGGAAGTATCTAGGCCGACCATGATTATTACTGCACCCTGGTTGTCAAGATGACAGAGCATAAAATCTTGCAAGGAAAGCAGTAGAGTTTAGAAACTCAGTAAAGCCGATGCAGAACAACTTCTCCGTCAGTTTTGCATGATCTGCTCCACTTCTGCGGAAGCAACTTCAAGAAAAGGTTCCCAGGCTCTGGCGAGTCCTGAGGACCCCCTGAACATAAGCTATGGAAGGCTGAGGCCTGATGATTTCATCAGAGCAATGACTCTCGAACAATTCAAAATCGAATTCAAAAACAGGTCTTAGAGCTTTAGAGAGTTCAACTAAACTTTTTTTTACAACAAATAAATCACAAGGGTGACTGAAAGATGCTGCTGCTAGGCGTGAGGTATAATGTCAGATGCAAGTCTGTAAGTGGAGCTCACAGTATAATACTGGTCTTTATTCTCTGAAGTTTAGGACTTATGCCATTTACGTTCAGCCCTATGTGTGACCTATTTTTTTAGGGATACATTCTTACTAGGAGTGTGCCCCAAAAATTTAATTTAAGGGGTTTTTTTTTTCTTTTTTTGGAGGGTTTTTTTCTCTGAGAACTGTTTTGTTTAATGTTTATTTCATTTGAGTTCCTTTATCAAAACAAAATAAACATTAAAAAAAAAAAAAAATGGGAGGGAGCCTTCGGGACTCCACCCCACCCTGAAAATGGTGCCAGGCCTGGGAACCAACCAGGCCCTCACTTAGCCCATCCGTGAAAGTCCTAGGCAATCAAAAGGGCAGAGAAGGTGCCCACTCGCTTTCTGCCTGTTGGCCAGCTCCTTAAAATGGCGCCAGCCTGTCCCCGAGACCAGCGCCATTCTAAAGTGACTATGGCGTCAGCCTCAGGGCCAAACCTGCACCATTTTAAAGAGAAGACCGACAGGACAGGAGGCAGGTGGGATCCTTTCTGCCCCTTTGACTGCCCAGGACCCCCGTGGATGGGGTAAGTGGGGGTTGGGGCGGTTCCCAGCCCCAGTGGCCTTCCAGGAGGGGTATCGGTGGCCGCAGGGCAGGCCTGGGGGCCTGCGTCAGATGTTTTTCTTGTCCTCCCCAAGCATTTCCCTTGTCAACACGAAACCAACAAAATAGGAGATATCATTGGCATTTCCCCATTTCATTTCAATCGAAGGCACATCCCTAGTTCTTGCTCGTACCAGGCACCCAAGAAATCGATCAGGTAGGACTTATTAATCAGTAATGGGGCCACTGATGGGGCAATATGGGATAACATATGGGTCAGAGACTCAGCTAAGGTATCCACTGAGGCGAGGACCTGTAGTTTTTCTGAATTAGACCATTCTGCCCCAGGCTTTGTGATGTGTATGGGCTCTCAATACCTCTTTCGAGAACGGGGATTACATGCTGCATGGGTAGGGCGATCCAGAAAAATATGAAATTTTAATAGAAAAGTGCTCAGACAATTTAAGGGAGGAAGTTACAGCATACTTTCCTTCCTACGGATGTGCGTCCTTATTGAGCTGCAGTTAAAAATCTTAAGAACATAAGAAATTGCCATGCTGGGTCAGACCAAGGGTCCATCAAGCCCAGCATCCTGTTTCCAACAGAGGCCAATCCAGGCCACAAGAACCTGTCAATTACCCAAACACTAAGAAGATCCTATGCTACTGATGCAATTAATAGCAGTGGCTATTCCCTAAGTAAAATTGATTAATAGCCATTAATGGACTTCTCCTCCAAGAACTTATCCAAACCTTTTTTGAACCCAGCTACACTAACTGCACTAACCACCTCCTCTGGCAACAAATTCCAGAGCTTTATTGTGCATTGAGTGAAAAAGAATTTTCTCCGATTAGTCTTAAATGTGCTACTTGCTAACTTCATGGAATGCCCCCTAGTCCTTCTATTATCCGAAAGTGTAAATAACCGAGTCACATCTACTCGTTCAAGACCTCTCATGATCTTAAAGACCTCTATCATATCCCCCCTCAGCCGTCTCTTCTCCAAGCTGAACAGCCCTAACCTCTTCAGCCTTTCCTCATAGAGAAGCTGTTCCATCCCCTTTATCATTTTGGTTGCCCTTCTCTGTACCTTCTCCATCGCAACTATATCTTTTTTGAGATGCGGCGACCAGAATTGTACACAGTATTCAAGGTGTGGTCTCACCATGGAGCGATATAGAGGCATTATGACATTCTCCGTTCTATTAACCATTCCCTTCCTAATAATTCCCAACATTCTATTTGCTTTTTTGACTGCTGCAGCACACTGAGCTGACGATTTCAATGTGTTATCCACTATGATGCCTAGATCTTTTTCCTGGCTGGTAGCTCCTAATATGGAACCTAACATCGTGTAACTACAGCAAGGGTTATTTTTCCCTATATGCATCACCTTGCACTTGCCCACATTAAATTTCATCTTGCACTGTTGCACGTTACGATAAAGCCCAGATGTACATGATGAAGTTCACCCTCTCTGCTATTTGTGCTTAAGTGTCAGTGATAAAGGAGCCTTTATTCGCAAGTCTCTACCAATGTAATAAACTCCAAATCGTTTTGGGAAGAGATTTTTCTGACTTTGCGGCAGACGTCTGATGCTCCTTTATTGTATACTGGGACTGGAGCAGGCTTGGGATGGAAGGCTTCAAAGGAGAAGGTGCAGCCAGAGCCGATAAGAACGGTTAAACCTTTCTTTATTTATAGCTAGAAAGTGTGTGTTCCTACTCAGTGTGTGTGGATGAAAAAGTGCCTACAAAAGAACCATGGCAGCAAGTAATGTTGGATTTATGACATATGGAAAGACTGAATATTGCATTAGGGATCTACCAAGTGTTGGCAAGCATTTTAGTGTTCCTGGCAACCCTGGAAAGCCTGCCACAGGGACATCAGGATGCCTTAAAAGGACCGTGCCTCGAAGTAATGGAAACATTGCTGATTACTGAGATTTATTAACATGTAATTTAGTATTTGTGAACTTACAACTGAAATCTCTGGTTTTCAGAGTTGAGGTTGGAAGGATGGATGTAGAGTGTGATGTGTGTTAGAATGGATGATATGTGATTGAGGGGGAAGAAGTTAAGGGGGGGGAAGGAGGGTATTCGAGGTAAAACACAAATACCCGCTGGAACTTGTGATGGATGTGACTGTCTATCATAACAACTTCTTGTGTATAGCTGGATTTTTGAATATCGGATAAGGAGCCTTCATCGCAAGACTGAAAATTTGGAGAACTATACTAGGCAGTTGAATTTGCACCTACTAAACAGCCAGACTCCTTATAACTCCTCCAAATGACTTCCTTAAAAAATACTTCATGAAAGTTTTCAAGATCCCACTGGATACACTACCTCCAATTAATAAGGTTTTATTTTCTTTCACTGGGAGAATGTACTGGAGGACTAGCCAGGCCCGCCGATGAAGGGCACTTAGCTTTAGATAGCCTGGATCTTACAGGTCGGCTAGAAAAGTCATCTGTGGAAGCAGTGGATAGAGCAGAGGTGGCCAACTCAAGTCCTTGAGAGCCACAAATAAGGCAGGTTTTCAGCAGATCCACAATACATATGCATGTGATAGATTTACACGCACTGCCTCCACTGTATGCAAATCTATCTCATGCATATTCATTGTGGATATCCTGAAAGCCAGGCCTGTTTGTGGCTCTTGAGGACTGGAGTTGGCCACTCCTGTGTTAGAGCAATGCATCTTGTGACTTTTGTCTTACCGCAGGGCAAAGACATATTCATGCGTGCATTCTTTTGCAAACAACAAGTTTTGATTCATGGCCAGAAATGTGGATATTTCCAGATTTATGCAGGTCTACCCAGGATCATAGAAAACAATTTCTGGCAATGTGTTAGGAAGTGATGTGTTGTTGTTTGTTTTTCCCCATAAAAGTATAGTTATGCACCATGATACTAGATAGGTCTTTTTTGAGATATCTCAGCTTTGCTTCTTTTTTTTTAACTCTAAAAGTTAAGAAAGTCTTGGGATTGGAGTTGGCACATAGAAAGCATTGGATTTCAGGTCAGACTTGGGGACTGCTGGTTTAAATTGGGGTGTTCCCCTCTCTTGCTGTTAAATTTTATGTTGTTCCTTTTATCTTCTGTTAAATACTATAGTTAGTTACCAGCTGGTTTCCTCTTGGTTTCTCCTCTTTTGTGGACCAATAGGGCTGAATTTTCAAAAGCAT
The DNA here is from genome assembly GCF_901001135.1 of Rhinatrema bivittatum. Taxonomy (NCBI): domain Eukaryota; kingdom Metazoa; phylum Chordata; class Amphibia; order Gymnophiona; family Rhinatrematidae; genus Rhinatrema; species Rhinatrema bivittatum. The sequence goes on along the minus strand of NC_042622.1, from coordinate 209,528,656 downwards.
ATAAAACGCGGTTTTATGTGCATAAATGGGCTTTTGAAAATTGCCTGAGGGTTATATGCACAAAAGTAGGCTTAGAAGCGATTCCGCGCGTACTTTTTACATTGCTCAACACAGGGTGGAGCGGGGCAGCGATAGCATTCACCTTGTAAATCTCCTTGCAAACATTTCTACTTACAGATGAGCAGATGTAGATTTGTGTGCAGACATCATGCTGCTAATTTTCAAAGAGGACTTCTGCCTGTAAATCTGCTTTGCAAATTCAGGCGAATGTCTGAGTGCGCCTAGAACATGTGAACTTTAGCCCTTTGCGGTCTGCTGAAAATGATCCTCAGAAAGAACGCATTCTGGACTATTATGTAATATTCCTTTCCCTTCTTTTATATATATATTATTTGCAATGCATTTCTTGTTTTCAGGCATCAAGGCGTAAAGTTCAAATAAAATCAGAATAAACGAGAGGAACCAAGGAACATAAAAATAAAAAGGGAAACAGCCCCCCCCCCCATTACATGTCAAATCACATCAACATGTAAAACAAAGTAGTATGCAGGATGCACAAAATAATAATTAATGTGACTGCTCTCAGTGCTCTGCAAAGCTGGGAGTTGCTGCATTCTGCCCACCCTCAGAATAGTGTAGGTTAGCAAGGGAGGGGGGTGAAGGGAGTGACATAAACTGCGTAGACCTTTTTTTCTTCCCCCTTCACCTCACACCCTGCAGACCTTTTTCCTTCCCCCCTCCTACATTTTCCTTCATTCTTTTAATGCAAGTTACATGGCTGCAGATCTAATACCATGAACCCTCACACTGCGCTCCCAGCATTCACTCCCTCCTCAAATCCCCCCCCCTTCCCCCACATCATTCAACCCTTCCTTGGGTTTCCCCTAGCATTCACCAATTTCTCACCTCACCCCAACATTAATCCTCACCTCCCCTTCAGTGTTCATCCCCTTCCTTACCTCCCCCCAACATTCACCCAATCTCACTGTGCCTGCCCCCTAAGCATTCTCGCTGTCTTCCTCCCTTAGCATTTAGACCCAAGCACATCTCCCCTGCACCAGCATTCACCTCTCATTTCCCCCACCATTCATGCCCTCTCGCACCGCCGAGCCCCCAAACATTCACCTCCTCGACATTCAAACCCCTGTCGCACCACCAGCATTTACCTTCTCTTCCCTTCAACCCTTATCAGCCATTCACTTCCTCTCCCTCTCAACAAATTACTCACAGCTTACCTGCCTGGTTGCTCTGGGATGTCTCCCTCTTCTTCCTCCCCTCTGATAGCAGTGGAATCTGGCACTGCTATTGTGTTTGCTCCAGCCCCTCCCTCTTTTCCCCCTCCCCGCAACAAGCCACACATGCAAGGGAAACAGAAGGAAGAAGGCTGGAGCAGACAGCGGAGCAGCTCTTCTTTGCTTTGCTCTGTCCACCCATTGCTGGAGGAGGCAGAAGAGTCAGTAGTTTTCTCCTACCTTCCATCCCTCTTGACTGATACAGTCCATTCAATGCAAGCCAAGCACCAGGTGCAGCAAGGTGTGGGAGGGAGGTTTGGGGCAATTCGGAGTAAAGCCATATACGGAGAGACTAAAGGAGCTAAAGATGTACTCTCTAGAAGAAAGAAGGGAAAAGAGAGATATAATGCAAATACACAGACATCTAGCAGAGTTCCATCAGATACCAGAAGGAAGAGTTTTCCATAGAATGAGAAGCTCGTGGACAGGAGCTCATCATCTGAAGCTGAAAATGCTCTTTCACAGAGAGGATGGTGGCCCACCTGGAACAGACTTCCAGTAGAGGTGGTAGGAACCAAACCTGGGGCAGAATCCGAGCACGCATAGTAGCAGGAGGAGGGATGGAGAAGACTGCACAGATGGCAGGCACAACTGGGCAGACGGGTGAGCCAAGTGACCCTTATGTGCCAGTATCTGCTGTGCCCATCGATTGTTTCCATTCCTTGCAGGCTAAATAAACCAATGCCTTCAGCCTTTCCTAATAGTTCATATTATCCAGGCCTCTATTTATGGATTTTCTGCAAAAGGAGATCAGCTGGTCCTGAAACGATCGGACTCTGTTGGTTGTTCTGGAGACACTCAGACGTCATGCCTGATAGCTCACACATATATGTAGATTACGTGTTGGTACCTGACTGAAAAAACAAAACAAACCCCTATTTGCTGCATATATTTTATATGAACACATAAGCAGTGCATGAAAGCACAAATCTGCCCTTGTACCTTGTACCTTACCTAAATGCAGTAATGCTGAACCACACTGCATGCTTTCTGAGGGACATCCCTGTTTCTCTAAACAGGCAGCAGCTATCTGAGCCTGAATCATGAATGTTGTTTGTTTGTTTGTTTTTTTGGATGGAAACTGCTGTTGAGTCTGTGCTTAATTCCTGAGGCAGGCAGACTGTTCAGCACGCAGTTATTTTTCAGCAATGAGAAATGAGGTGCAGCCCAGTCAGATTTATGTACTCCTGCTCCAGGTCACTGACAGAGGCACTGGGGATAGGAACAAGCCTGACTTGGCCGTATTCAGGCTTTCGGACCCTTGCCGGCCACAGACAGCGTTGCTCCCCTGCTCCCCATTACCCTGGCCTGCAGCTATCTGTGTCCTGCAGTGAGAGTGCCTTGCTAGGCAGGAGCTCCAGCCTCTTCCAGCTAATGCTGGCGAGAGCAGTACCTTGTTTAAAACATGATTTCCTGTTATTGAAACATCTATAAAACTAACTCAGAGCCCAGGACTCAAATCCCAGACTGCTTATTTTAGCCAGAATGAAATTATAGCGCTGGGTCACATGGTTCCTGAGACGAATGTTCACAGCGGTGATGATTTATCCCTTTACCATCCGAACGCAGCACAGTTTCACATCCCAAGCCTGCAGCTGCAATCACATAGCGCCTCTCGTCTGGAAAGGGAACGGCTCTGGGCAAGGGAACAGATCTCCAGCCTGCTTAAACAAAAATAAATGTTTCAATCGCATTTCGATTAAAAAAAAAAAAAAAAAAAACCCACAACAAAAATGTTTTGCCTTCTTTGGTAGATTGAAAATATGTGGCGTTGGTTTTATTCATGTGCAAGTGACGTGAAGAAGAGGGGGTGACAGGGAAGATAGGGGAGAGTGAGTGCTAGGGGACTTCTGACAACCCCTTTGAAGGCTCTGAGAGGACAAACTGGGCACCTGTCAGGTTCAGTGATTTCTGCTGTCTCAGCAGAGCAGCCTTTAGGATGATCAGCCCTTCTGTGAGATTGAAGGCAGCGTGGCAGAGATCCCCTGTGCTTATCCCATGCTTTCTTGTCTCCACCACCTTTGCTGGGAGGCTACCACCCTCCCTGTAAAGAAATCTTTCCTTCAATCACACCTGAATCCCCTTTCAGCCTCCTCCTATGACCCCCCCCCCCCCCCCTATTCCAGAACCTCCTTCCCATTGCTAGAGGCTCTCCTCCTGTTCATTACCTTGGATGTACTTCAATGTCTCTATCGTATCTTCCCTATTCCGCCTTTCCTCTAAGCTATACGTGTTTAGCTCTTTAAATTATTCCCCATAGGCCGTACAGTGAAGAACGCGGACCATTTCTGCAGCCACCCTTTGTACAGACTCCACCCGGTTTATATCCTTCTGAAGGTGCAGTTTCTAGAATTGTACGCAGTATTCCAAGTGAGGTCTCACCAGGCATTTATAGAGGGGCAATTTCGTGTGAACTACCTCAGTCATGCATATGGTATGGAATGAACCTGTTCATGTTAAAGAACTTTTCATAATTTCTTAGACAGAGATAGATTTTAAGCTCTGAGATTGTTCTCTGCTCCCATTTATTCTGAAATGTATTTCCATTTATTAAGGTAATGTAATATGTGCTCTATATAAAAGGATGAAGCTTTTTATTCCATTTTATTAGTGCCTGTGCCAGACACAGAGTCTGTTATTACTGGCTACCATAACAGAATAGAAAATAATTACTCTCCCAGTTGTGTGCATGTGGTTTTTTTTTTTTATGTATGACTGTACATATGTTTAATATGTATTTAAGTTTTAAGCACACCTTGTAGAGACACAAGGGCCTTGAGAGGGGGGAACAATGCAGCCCTTGCTTGTAGGCAGTTACCCCCCAGGCTCTCGTGGCTTTGCAAGCAGGAGAAACCACATAATGAGTCTGTTGCTGCTTAATTTACAACCTGCTGCACAAGCATCCTCAGGTCATCAGACAGCAGCTGCATTATGCCTGCAGGGGCTTATTTTGCCTTCTCTTTCAGTTTATTTTATTTAGCATTTTTTATATACCGAGGTATAGCAGAGTTGCCTTCACTCCGGTTTACATACAGAAACAACATGTTACATAGAACGATGTATGAAGATTACAATTTAAAATTAACGATAGTAAATACAACAGGAGAATGTATAACAAGATAACACAGGATAGAACCCTGAATAGATGTACATATATCTCATGAAACATTGAAGGGCATCTGTGTCATTGTAACAGGGAGAATGAAAAATGGCAGAATATATAAAAGAATTTTAGAGTCATTGAGTGCTATCTTTAAAAGATTGGCTGAGAAGCCAGGGTTTTAAGTCTTTTTTGAAGGATTTTAAGTTATCTTGATTGGTGAGGCAATGAGGAAGCGAGTTCCAGAGCTTAGGGCCGATGATGGAAAAGGCTCTGTTTCTGGTGGAGGATAATTTAGCCTGTGGAAGAGAGGGAATCACTAGATTAATTTTAATGGCGGTTCGTGTAGTACGTTGGGAGCAATGGATGTGAATGATGTCATCAAAGGCGGAATAGTCGGCATTGTATATTGCTTTGTGGAGTATGGTGAGGACTTTGAATTCTGCTCTTTTTTCAATAGGGAGCCACTGTAATTGGTTGAGAACAGGTGTAATGTGATCAGCTTTTCTTGTACCTGTTAGAACTCTGGCTGCAGAGTTGTCTTTGCTTCGGGCTCCGGCTCCGCTCCTCTTGGGCAGCATGCAGGAAACAGTGAGGCTGAGGCTGGAGCAGACAGAGCAAAGAAGAAAAGAGCCACTCTCCTGCCTACTCCAGCCCCTCCCCTCCTGAATGGAAAAAAAAGGGGGGGGAGGGGGAGGGGGGCAAGGCTGGAGTGGACGGAGCAAGCAGTCGGAATTGTTTGATCCCTGAGCGATCTCAAAGCCTTGGCAAAGCCCGAGCCCCCTCCAATTATGCCTCGGGCCCACCCGGTTCCGGACCTCTTAACCCACAGGAGGGTAGGGGGTGAAGCTGGAGCAGTTAGAGAGGAGAAGACTTTTCTGCTCCTTCAGTTGTCCCCCTCCTCCCCAACTCCAGTCCTGCCACGCAGGTATCATGAGGGCAGGGGCTGAGGCTGGAACAGACTTAAGCAAACAGGAGCCGGCGAGGGGGCTGGGGAAGTGGAAATTTTCCTTGGACAAGCAGGGGCAGTAATCAGCCACACAAATTAGTGATGCAATCCAACAATGCCAGCGACGCAGATAGCAGTCTCAGAGCTAAGAAAGACTGAGAAGATCTTTCAGAGCGGGCGCACACCTTCCCGCGCAGCTACAGCAGCATGAGAATCCTCAATGGTTGTTTTTTTCTGCTAGCACAAAAAGATGTGGTTTTTTGCTCTCTCAAAAATTAAAGCCTCTCATTGTCAGATTTTCTTTAGGGTTTTTTCCCCTTTTCTCTTGACATTTATTCTTTTATTTTTCTGTTACGGTTGTGGACCCTTGGGCTGGTTGAGACAGTTGGGGGTATGCTGTGGGAACCAATAGCAAGAGTCACAGCCGGGAGGCGGCACGGAAGAGACTCGGAAGAGGCTTCACCATGGGAAGTCCGAGGTCCCCCCAGGAGGAGCCCGTAGGGACCCGGACCTCTTGGACTTAGGTGGGACCCTAATCGACCAAGGATCTGGGCTGTGGCTGAAGAGACGGACGAAGGACGGCTGGGCCGAGGTAGCTGAAGAGTCTTCACCCTCGGAAGCCCGCGGTTCCCCCAGGAGGAGCCCGTGAGAGCCCGAGCCGCTGGGACTTAGGAGAATTCTCTGGGCCAGCAAGTACCGGATACCTGAGGTGGTGGAAGAAACTGAAGTCGAAGTCCAAGAGCGAAGCCGGGTCAGAAGCCAGAAGTCAGAGATCCAAACCAAACCAAAGCTAGGGACGAAAGCTGAAGACGGAGTCGAGGGATGGAGCCGGGTCGAAAGTCAGAAGTCAGAGGACGAATCAAAACCAGGAGCGGAAGCTGAACACGAAGTCAGGAGGCGAAGCCGGGTCAGAAACCAGGAGTCAAGAGTCAGCAGAGACGAACCGGAGTCCTACGCAGCAACTAGAGACACAGAGGAACTGTGTGAACCTCGTTGCAAGGCAAGGAAGGAGCCTAGCTGCAGGACTTAAGTAGGGCTGGAGCATCTGACGTCATCAGGAGGCAGTCCTGTGGTTTCCCGCGCTGGCCTCTTTAAATTCACAGCCCCTGCGCGCGCGCACCTAGGGGGCATGGCCAGATGCGAAGGAATGCCGGCGTCTCCCTCGTGGAGGGAGAGCCGCGGCTGAGGCCTGGTCAGGCCGAATCAGGACCACAGCGGCCCAGGCCGGCCTCGAGGTAAGGGGAGGACCCAGGGCATGCCGGGGCCATAACAGTACCCCCCCCCCTCCTACGCCCCCTTCCCGGAGGCCCGGGTTTACCTGGATGATCCATGTGGAACTGACGAAGGATAGACTTGTCCAGGATATGGGAAGAAGGCTCCCAGGAGTTCTCCTCTGGACCGTACCCCTCCCAAGAGAGAAGGTACTCCCACCGGCGATGGTGGAACCGAACATCTAGAACTTCCTTCACCGTATAGGTGCCATTGGTTTTGGCCTCAGGGGCGGTAGGTTCCAGAGCTTTACCATGAAAGGTGGAGAGCACCACAATCTTAAGCAAAGACACGTGGAACACATTGTGGATTCTCAGGGTGGACGGCAGACGTAACCGGTAGGAGACTGCCCCTACTCGCTCCTCTACCGCGAACGGACCAATGTACCTGGGGGCCAGGCGATTAGAGGGAGTCCGTAAGTGGATGTTCCTGGTGCTCAACCATACTTTCTGCCCCAGGAGGAAGGCCGGGGCAGGTCGCCGTGACCTGTCTGCATATCTCTTAGCCTTGGCCGCCGTCAGACAGAGTTTCTCCTGGGTGGCGCTCCAGAGGTTGCGCAACTGTCGTGCCGTAAGTTGGACTGCCGGGGATGGCACTGTCAAAGGCAAAGGCAGACGAGGCCTTAGGGTCTTCCCGTAGACCACCTGGAACGGGGAGAGGTTGGTCGCGGAGTGCTTGTGGCGGTTATAAGAGAACTCCGCCCACGGTAACAAGGGAACCCAATCATCCTGGAGATCCCCCATGAAGGACCGGAGGAAGGCCTTTAAGGTCCTATTAGTGCGCTCGGCTTGCCAGTTGGCCTGGGGATGGAAGGCAGTAGTTAAGTCGAGTTGCACGCCGAACTTCCTGCAAAGGGCCTTCCAGTATTTTGCAGTAAACTGCGGACCACGGTCAGAGGTTATGTGCAACGGGAGGCCATGTAGGTGGAAGATGTGTTGCGTAAAGAGGGTAGCTAATTCTGGTGCCGAAGGCAATTTAGCGAGAGGCACGAAGAGAGCCATCTTTGAGAAGTGGTCGACCGTGACCCAGATTACGGTCTTCCCATCTGAAGTCGGCAAATCTACAATAAAGTCGGTGGAAAGGTGGATCCAGGGCTCGGTAGGAATGGGAAGCGGCTGGAGAAGCCCCCAGGGGTGTCCGTGCAGGGGTTTTTGCCGGGCACAGATGGGACATGACTGGACGTAGAGGCGGACGTCCCTCTTGAGCTGTGGCCACCAATAGAATTCCGACAGAAGATCCAGGGTCCTGGCTATTCCTGGATGTCCAGCAGTCAAGGAGTCATGGGCCCAGGCTAACACCTTCCGACAGGAACGAGATGGCACCACAGTCTTCCCCGCAGGAGCCACCTCGGATGCTGCTAGAAGAACCTTGGCCGGGACCAGAATGTACTGAGGCGAGTGGATGACATCTTCAGTCTCCGTCGTGCGGGAGAGAGCATCCGCTCGAACGTTCTTGGAATCTGGTCGGTAAAGGAGGGAAAAGTTAAAACGGCTGAAGAAGAGTGACCAGCACGCCTGCTGTGGATTAAGGCGCTGGGCGCGACACAGGTAGTCCAAGTTTTTATGGTCTGTGTAGACGATTATTGGGTGTTGGACCCCCTCCAACCATTGGCGTCATTCTTCGAATGCAAGTTTGATGGCCAGTAGTTTTTTATCCCCTATGCCGTAGTTCCTCTCGGTGGGGGAGAACTTGCGTGAGTAGTAGGAACACGGCAGAGGTTTCCCTCCCTTGGATAACTGGCTTAGAACAGCCCCGACCACTACGTCGGAGGCGTCGACCTCCACGATGAACGGGCGTTGGGGATCAGGGTGGTGGAGGCAGATGTCTTGGAGGAATGCCTTCTTTAATTCCTGGAATGCTCGTAGAGCCGTCGGTGGCCAGTGCTTAGCGTCGGCGCCCTTTCTGGTAAGAGCCGTCAGCAGAGCTACCTTCTGGGAGTAGTGTGGAATAAATTGCCGGTAAAAGTTGACGAATCCCAGGAACCATTGGAGTGCCTTCACCCCCAGTGGTTGTGGCCAGTCCTTGATCGCCGCAACCTTCTCCGGGTCCATAAGAAAACCTGTGGAAGATACAATGTACCCCAGGAAGGGTAATGAATCTTGCTCGAAGAGGCACTTCTCAAATTTAGCGTAAAGTTGGTTGTCTCGTAGTTTTTGGAATACTTGTCAGACATCTTGGTGGTGCGACTCCAAGTCCCTGGAGTATATGAGCACATCATCGAGGTAAACGATTACTGAGGAATGTAACATGTCTCTTAGAACCTCATTCATGAGGTTTTGAAAAACCGCCGGGACATTGCAGAGGCCGAAGGGCATAACTAGGTACTCGTAATGGCCATCTCTTGTGATAAATGCAGTTTTCCATTCATCACCTGGACGAATCCTTACTAAGTTATACACCCCACGGAGATCCAGTTTTGTGAACACCTTGGCCCCTTGTAGTCTGTCCAGAAGTTCCAGGATCAAAGGCAGAGGGTACCGATCCCGCCGGGTAATGCTGTTCAAGCCGCGGTAATCTATGCAGGGTCAGAGGGACCCGTCTTTCTTCACTTACCCATGGAGGAGGAGAAAGGCAAAAAAGAGCTGAGGCAGACAGTCGCAGCCATCTGCGACCGACGGACACAACACTCCTGACATCAGCTGCAACAGCAAAGCAGCCTTCCTATGTGGTCTTTGATAAAACAGATCATTGGGTATTAAAGATCACACATGTAATCCTTAGCTGGGTGTTTAATGTCCCAGAGCACACAAACAAATGCATTACTCTTCGGAGCTGCTCCAGCTAGCACTCCTTCCAGGTCCTGAGCTCTTTATCCCAGAGGGAGATTCTTTTTATTGGGGGGGAGGGGGGGGATATTCTCATCTATGGCCCAGAGGGTGGTGAGATTTATCCCTTGTGTATGTTGGTAACTGTGGCAACTCCTGGAGGGAGTTATTGTAACAAAATAGGCAGGACCAGGTACTGGGTGTTAAATAATAGTTTACTGATTAGTTAAAGGCAAAGTCCATTTTTAAATGTAAATGTGTGCGGTTACAGATGGTTATTTGTACAGTTAGGGTGTTTTATTCTGGTTAGGTATCTTTTCTTCAGCAATCTGGTTGAGCTTCCCAATTGATGGTGTAAATGTGCACTAAAGCTTTCCCAGTGGCTTACCCGGGATTCCTATGTCAGGGGTCCTCTTCTAGTATAGCAAAATCCATCCTATATCAGAATCCAGTGTCTTCCCGAACACCCAGCCCTGTATCCTGGTTCCCTATTCGTAGAGATCCAGATAGGGTCTCCATGATTTTACTTGACTCCTTCTAGTTGTGTAAGCTTCGTGGACCCTTGGGCCGATCGGAACCAGGAGATGGAATACCTTAGAGAGGTAGAGACACCGGTTCCAACCGGGAGGCGGCGAAGACAGGCTCGCGGACAGTTGAGAGGAAGACACGAAGGGCCCTATGCGACCAAGGGCCAGGAGGAGAGGCTGACCCGGTGGAAGAGGATCTTCGCCCTGGAAGCCGGCACTCCCCCGAGAGGAGCTCGTAGGAGTCCGGCCGCTGGGACTTAGGCGATTCACCCTGGAAGCCGGTGTCCCCCCGGGAGGAGCCCGTAGGAACCCGGCCGCTGGGACTTAGGAGATCTCTACCGACGGAGTCGTTGCTCACCAGGCCAGGATCAGGTGCCGGAGAATCGCCGTCAGCCAGTCCGCGTCTAGAGCCAGAGGATCGTCGTCAGCCAGTCCAAGTCAAGAGCCAGAGAAGTACCGAAAGCCAAGCCGAGTCGAGAGCCAGAAGTCACCGAAGCCAAACCAGAGTCAGGAGCCAGGAAGAACCACAAGCCAATCCGAAGTCGAAAACCAGGAGATCAAGCGACGAGCAGGAACACAGCAACTGGGAGCAGGACGAACCTGGGAACCTCGTTGCAAGGCTCTGAGGAGAGGGGCTGCAGGGCTTAAGTAGCCCAGTCGCGTCTGACGTCACTGGAGGGTGGAGGCAGGTTCCCCGCGCCTGGCCCTTTAAATCCCGGGCCGAGACGCGCGCGTGCCCCTAGGGGGCGGAGCCAGCCGCGGCAAGACGCCGGCTGCTTCGGCGGCGCGGCAGCAGCACAGGGGAAGCGGAGGCAGGCCTGGGCGCCGCGTGGGGACGCCGGAAACGTGGCGGCACGGGCCCTCGGAGGCCCGGGGAGGGCTGGAGTGGAGCGGAACCGCGCAACTGTGAGTGAAGCGGCCGGGGCCGACCCGGAGCCGCAACAAGTTGTCCTGGAAAGGTGACTCCTCAGGTTGAAAAGTCTACACCAGCTACACCAGCCTGGCTCCCAGTGAGGAGGGGGTGACTCAAAACCTCTTCACAACAAAATTCCTAATAAAAAATCTTCCCAGACTGGTGTCCTGCAGTCACCGATGCTTGCCACATTCATGAGGTGAATGGGCTCACTGGTCTTCAGCCCCTGTCCTCTGAATACAGCCAGCGAGGATGACCTTTCCCAAGGGAGCAAGGTTTAACACAGTCCCTTCCAAAAAAATAGGATTCTTCTATTCAGATGCCCCACACAACCAAGTCTGTCACAGGTGCTTGCCTCATTCAGGGAGTGAATGGTCTCACCGGTCTTCAGTCCTGGAGTGACTGTCCCTCAGTTCCAGGAAACAGAGGTCCTTACTGTAACTAAACTCCCAGAGACCCTCTAGCAGGATGAGCAGAGAGGAGACTCCCCTCAAAAATCAAAAACCTGATGAAGCAGGGAGGCCTCACCAGGGAGGGAAAGACAGACATCCTTGCTGCTCTGTGTCTGTCCTGAACGGAATCAGGTCACACTTTAAAAAGCAAAATGGCCGGGTTATAAAGCAAGACATGACCGATCCCAGCTCTCCTAGGTGGGAGCAGGGCAAGGGGGGATGGAAAGCTCAAGAGCGTTTTAATATGTAGAATGGAAACTATGGGCATGTAGTGGTGGACTGGGGTGTCCTGCCATATACAGAAAGGGTAACATTTACATTTCAAAATCCTTCTCCAAATAATCCTCCAAGGAAATGCTCATGTCTAGTTGCACATGAAATCAAATTTCTGCAATAAAAACCATCAGCCAATGCAGTGGAACCTGTTCCAATACAGGAAAGGAAAATAGGTTTCTATTCCAAGTATTTTCTAATTCCAAAAAAGAGAGACGGTCTTTATTCTCCTATCCTGTACCTCGGAAATCTCAACAAGCATCTGAAAAAGGAAAACTTCAAGATGAACTCCTTAAGTACCATTCTACTTCAAAGGGAGATCAACAAGTGGGTATCTGTTAGGGATGTGCAGAGGCATAATTTGTTTCAGTTCGTTCATTTGTTTTGTAGGTCACCTCCATTCATTTCATTAGTTTCAAATAAAAAAAAAATGTTTGTTTCATTCATTTTCCATTAAAGTCAGTGGGGAAGCAATACAGCCTATTTTGAGTTTCAAAATTGGGGTTTCTAATAAATTCTAATGAACCTTGTGGGTAGACAACATTAGAAGGGGGAAGAGAACTCCGAGGCACCCAAGACTGTGGCAAAGTGGCACCAAAAGTGGCATGAATAGCCTAAAGTACTGTAAAGGGGCAAAAAGGTACTAGCAGTGGCAGGAGTTCTCCAAGGCATCATCAGCGGAGCAAATCAGCATCGAGAGTATCAGGAACACCCTAAGGCTTCAAAAGAGGGCATCAATAACAGTGGCATGAGCTTTCAAAGGCAGCATGAAAGGGGCAAAGTGGCCCCTGGAGTGGCACGAACATCCTAAGGCACCATGACAGAGTGACAGGAAACCCCCCCAAGGTGTAAAGTCTGTGGTATGGCTGCAAGGCTGAGTGTCAGAAAGACCCTCAAGGCGTAGCATAAGGGATATGACATCAAGGCACAGTGGCAGTAAGAGCCCCAAGGTTATCAAAGGGAATATAGCAGTAAGGAAGATTCCCAAGGTATAGCATCAGGAGCATGGATGGCAGCAAGGCCCTCAAGGTGTAGCATAAGGAATAAAACAGCAAGGGAGGGTGGCAGCAAAACTCCCAAAGAGTAGCAGGAGGGGTACAGCAGCAAGGCAGCGTGTCAGCAAGACTCCAAGTGTAGCGTCAGGGGCATGGCAACTAGGTAGTGTAACAACAAGACCCCTAAGTATAGCATAAGTGGTATAGCAAAAGGCAGAGAGGCATCAAGACCCCTAATGTGTAGAGTCTGGCGATTGATAGCAAGGCTGAGTGGTAGCAGGACTCCAAGTGTAGCATCAAGGACATGGCAACTAGGTAGTGTGGCAACAAGACCCCTAAGTATAGCATAAGTGGTATAGCAAAAGGCAGAGAGGCATCAAGACCCCTAATGTGTAGAGTCTGGCGATTGATAGCAAGGCTGAGTGGTAGCAGGACTCCAAGTGTTGCGTCAGGGGCATGGCAACTAGGTAGTGTGACAACAAGACCCCTAAGTATAGCATAAGTGGTATAGCAAAAGGCAGAGAGGCATCAAGACCCCTAATGTGTAGAGTCTGGCGATTGATAGCAAGGCTGAGTGGTAGCAAGCCTCCAAGTGTTGCGTCAGGGGCATGGCAACTAGGTAGTGTGACAACAAGACCCCTAAGTATAGCATAAGTGGTGTAGCAAAAGGCAGAGAGGCATCAAGACCCCTAATGTGTAGAGTCTGATGATTGATAGCAAGGCTGAGTGGTAGCAGGACTCCAAGTGTAGCATCAAGGACATGGCAACTAGGTAGTGTGGCAACAAGACCCCTAAGTATAGCATAAGTGGTATAGCAAAAGGCAGAGAGGCATCAAGACCCCTAATGTGTAGAGTCTGGCGATTGATAGCAAGGCTGAGTGGTAGCAAGACCCCCAAAGTATATTGTTAGGAGCAGGACAGCTTTACATTGATTATTTCTCCATGCTGTCTAGTTGCCCTTTTCTCCTGCCTCGGCTCTGTCCTGGTTACTACTTCACTCAGGAATTTCTTGGTTGCTATACTTACTAATCTGACTGCAGCATTTTTCAAAGGGCCATGGATTTGAATGGGAAACATAAATAAATGAAAATAAGATTTTTGTTTAATTAATGGGGACCCTCAATTCATTTCAGGGATCCACGAATGAAACAAAATTGTATTCTTTGCATTTTATCCATTTTGTTTCAAATGAATGCACATCCCTACCATCTACCCTAGATTTCCAAGTCACAAAAATTACTGGAAATTTCTGTGCATTACCATAAAGAACAATCATTATCAATATCAAGTTTGATCTATCAGCGGCTCCAAGAGTCTTCACAAAGTGCCTTGCGGTAGTTGCTTCTAATTTAAGGCTACACAGTGTATTTGTTTTTCCATACATAGATGACTGGCTCATATCAGGCCAAACCCTTCTATAAACTCGTTCTTCTACTCTTCATACAATTGCAACCCTCAAGCCAGATTATTAGACTGGTTGTGGAGAGGCGATCACTACTGGGGGAAAATTATTATTATAATAGTCCTATGTCAGTAGGCACACTGCAGGTTCTTTTGAGGTTGGGGAGAACAAACTACAGTTCCAAGGCCAATCCGTTGTAGGAGTACTAGTTGAATGCCCAGACCCTAGTTTCCTTCTAGATGTGCTCTGAACCTTTACCTCCTCACATGGATATTAGGAAAAACTCAAAATTTAAAAGTGAATTTTAAAAGCCCTAGACGTGCCAAAGCCAGTAGATACGTGCATTTTGGGCTGGCGCATGCCGCCCATATTTTAAGAAATACCCAAGTACGCGCGCATCTTCTGGTACATGCACAAATCAAAAAGTTAAAAAAGGGCGTGGGAATGGACGTGGTCTAGGCGGAGCATGGGCAGGACATCGGCATTCCGGGAAGGTCACTTGAAATGTGCACGTAAGTATTTATGTGCACAAGGGCGCATTGGGATCCCCTGCCGCGTAACTTTACTTCTGCTATGGATGGCGTGTAAGTTTTAAAATTAAAAACATCAGGGCTAGTCAGTGGGGTTTGAAGGATCAGGGCTTGCAAGGTAAAAGGGAGGAAGATTAATTAGTGGGGTTAGGAAGTTGGGAGTCTTTACCTGGGCGAACTGGGAACAGACTGGGGAAACCGGTAATTGCGTTGGTGTGTGTATCTAAAAAAATCCCCCCGCTTACGCTGTAGAGCCGGCATTTGCATGCACAAGCATGCATCCATACAAAATTGTGTGTACATATACGTGGGTACAGCCAATTTTATATCATTCGTGCATCAAGGCGCATAAGTTATAAAATGACCGCATCCATTCGTGCGAGCCGCCATACGAACGTACATGTATGCCTGCGTGGCTGTTTAAAAATTACTGTCCCCCTTCAACACAAGTTTACTGAATGAATAGGCTGAATTTAGAAATAGCTGAACTATACTTCATATATATATATAGGAAAGTGAATAAAAAATCAACAATGTCAAGAGACTCCTGTTTGTAAATTCAACAACCTCTCTAATAAAATAAATACAAATGTACTTAATAAAGTCTCAAAACTTGTATAATGCACAATCCCACTCTCCTCCCCTTAGCTTGCTAAAAAGATTGTCATGCATGAAGCAGCAGCTGCGCATGAAGGTCTGTGCATGCTCTGAGGAAGCTATTCCTCTTAGTGCCTTCAAATGATGTCATCCCCTCGTGTGGCTGATTTGTTCTGCTGTCTACAGAGAGCACCTTTTACAGGTAAGCAACTGTCCTCAGTAGCTGATGGGGGGAGTATGTTTTAGATCTATATGGATATATTTATTTTATTCTTTTAGATTTGCAATCTGCTTTGATGGTTAAGGAAAGGCAAACATCAAGTGATAGTAACTATTCCCTTTAATGCCCGAGAGCTGCTCCAAATCCAGAACTGGTGCATTTGTCTGAGGCTCAAGAGAGGGTTTTCTCAGTGGTGGGCTCTGTTTTTTTGGAATACCTTGCTAATACGGCATAAATCTTTCAGGAAGCAATTGAAGGCATATTTATTCAAACAGGCATTTGACGTAGTGATGTGCTATTTGTGAGTTTAATATAGCGCTGGTCTGATCATCATCCAATTATTGTCTGTCTGAGATTTTAAATGTGTGATTCACATTTTTAATAATAATAATAATAATAATAATAATAGTAATAATAATAATAATAATAATAATGTATGCCATCCAACATTATAGAAACCCCTAATGATGATCTCTATTATCCCAATACTAATAATCGCCGCCTATATAGTGATGATTGTTGCACTTCCCGGCCGCGTTGGCTGCGCGACTGGGCCTGCTCACCTGGCCCCACTGTCCACCAGCTCCACCCTGAGTCCCTGCACTGCTCGACTGTGGCTCCCACGGGCGTCCCCAGCTCCTTCGCGGCCTTCCTCGTCGCAGCTGTCCTCGCGCCGGGGCTCAGCGTCCTCTTCGGCGTCGGTCCTGCCCCCTAGCACGCGCGCGGAGCTCCCTCCGAGTTAAAGGGCCAAGCGCGGGGAAACCTTGGGCGGCGCCCGAGTCTGACGTCACATGAGCAGGGTATTTAAACGGCAGCTCTAGCCCTAGCTCATTGCCTTGGCATCGGGTCTTCACCTGATGTCTTGAGTCATTCCACTCCTGCCAGTTCAGTTGCCCCTCCCGGTCGACCGCTCCTTGGGACCACCGTTCAGTCCGGCATCCGTTTCCGTGGTGGCCGGGGCCCAGGTCTGGCGGGCACCTCGTTCGGGTCGTACACTCTGGTGTTCCTTAGTTTGCCTTCCAGCGTTCCAGTGTCTTTGTTCCAGTGTCTCCTGTGTCTCCTGTTCCACCGTCTCCTGTGTCTCCTGTTCCAGCGTCTCCTGTGTCTCCTGTTCCACCGTCTCCTGTGTCTCCTGTTCCACCGTCTCCTGTGTCTCCTGTTCCAGCGTCTCCTGTTCCACCGTCTCCTGTGTCTCCTGTTCCAGCGTCTCCTGTGTCTCCTGTTCCAGCGTCTCCTGTTCCACCGTCTCCTGTGTCTCCTGTTCCAGCGTCTCCTGTGTCTCCTGTTCCACCGTCTCCTGTGTCTCCTGTTCCAGCGTCTTTGTTCCACCGTCTCCTGTGTCTCCTGTTCCACCGTCTCCTGTGTCTCCTGTTCCAGCGTCTTTGTTCCACCGTCTCCTGTGTCTCCTGTTCCAGCGTCTCCTGTTCCACCGTCTCCTGTGTCTCCTGTTCCAGCGTCTCCTGTGTCTCCTGTTCCAGCGTCTCCTGTTCCACCGTCTCCTGTGTCTCCTGTTCCAGCGTCTCCTGTGTCTCCTGTTCCAGCGTCTCCTGTGTCTCCTGTTCCAGCGTCTCCTGTTCCACCGTCTCCTGTGTCTCCTGTTCCAGCGTCTCCTGTGTCTCCTGTTCCAGCGTCTTTGTTCCACCGTCTCCTGTGTCTCCTGTTCCAGCGTCTCCTGTTCCAGCGTCTCCTGTGTCTCCTGTTCCAGCGTCTCCTGTTCCACCGTCTCCTGTGTCTCCTGTTCCACCGTCTCCTGTTCCACCGTCTCCTGTGTCTCCTGTTCCAGCGTCTCCTGTGTCTCCTGTTCCAGCGTCTCCTGTTCCACCGTCTCCTGTGTCTCCTGTTCCAGCGTCTCCTGTTCCACCGTCTCCTGTGTCTCCTGTTCCAGCGTCTCCTGTGTCTCCTGTTCCACCGTCTCCTGTGTCTCCTGTTCCACCGTCTCCTATGTCTCCTGTTCCAGCGTCTCCTGTTCCAGCGTCTCCTGTGTCTCCTGTTCCACCGTCTCCTGTGTCTCCTGTTCCAGCGTCTCCTGTTCCAGCGTCTCCTGTGTCTCCTGTTCCAGCGTCTCCTGTTCCACCGTCTCCTGTGTCTCCTGTTCCAGCGTCTCCTGTTCCAGCGTCTCCTGTGTCTCCTGTTCCAGCGTCTCCTGTTCCAGCGTCTCCTGTGTCTCCTGTTCCAGCGTCTCCTGTTCCAGCGTCTTTGTTCCAGCGTCTCCTGTGTCTCCTGTTCCAGCGTCTCCTGTTCCACCGTCTCCTGTGTCTCCTGTTCCAGCATCTCCTGTGTCTCCTGTTCCAGCGTCTTTGTTCCAGCGTCTCCTGTGTCTCCTGTTCCAGCGTCTCCTGTTCCACCGTCTCCTGTGTCTCCTGTTCCAGCGTCTCCTGTTCCAGCGTCTCCTGTGTCTCCTGTTCCAGCGTCTCCTGTTCCACCGTCTCCTGTGTCTCCTGTTCCAGCGTCTCCTGTTCCACCGTCTCCTGTGTCTCCTGTTCCACCGTCTCCTGTTCCACCGTCTCCTGTGTCTCCTGTTCCAGCGTCTCCTGTTCCACCGTCTCCTGTGTCTCCTGTTCCAGCGTCTCCTGTTCCAGCGTCTCCTGTGTCTCCTGTTCCAGCGTCTCCTGTTCCACCGTCTCCTGTGTCTCCTGTTCCAGCGTCTCCTGTTCCACCGTCTCCTGTGTCTCCTGTTCCAGCGTCTCCTGTGTCTCCTGTTCCACCGTCTCCTGTGTCTCCTGTTCCACCGTCTCCTGTGTCTCCTGTTCCACCGTCTCCTGTGTCTCCTGTTCCAGCGTCTCCTGTTCCAGCGTCTCCTGTGTCTCCTGTTCCACCGTCTCCTGTGTCTCCTGTTCCAGCGTCTCCTGTTCCAGCGTCTCCTGTGTCTCCTGTTCCAGCGTCTCCTGTTCCACCGTCTCCTGTGTCTCCTGTTCCAGCGTCTCCTGTTCCAGCGTCTCCTGTGTCTCCTGTTCCAGCGTCTCCTGTGTCTCCTGTTCCAGCGTCTTTGTTCCACCGTCTCCTGTGTCTCCTGTTCCAGCGTCTCCTGTTCCACCGTCTCCTGTGTCTCCTGTTCCAGCGTCTCCTGTTTCCAGCGTCTCCTGTGTCTCCTGTTCCAGCGTCTCCTGTTCCACCGTCTCCTGTGTCTCCTGTTCCAGCGTCTCCTGTTCCACCGTCTCCTGTGTCTCCTGTTCCAGCGTCTCCTGTGTCTCCTGTTCCACCGTCTCCTGTGTCTCCTGTTCCACCGTCTCCTGTGTCTCCTGTTCCAGCGTCTCCTGTTCCAGCGTCTCCTGTGTCTCCTGTTCCAGCGTCTCCTGTTCCACCGTCTCCTGTGTCTCCTGTTCCAGCGTCTCCTGTTCCAGCGTCTCCTGTGTCTCCTGTTCCAGCGTCTCCTGTGTCTCCTGTTCCAGCGTCTTTGTTCCACCGTCTCCTGTGTCTCCTGTTCCAGCGTCTCCTGTTCCACCGTCTCCTGTGTCTCCTGTTCCAGCGTCTCCTGTTCCAGCGTCTCCTGTGTCTCCTGTTCCAGCGTCTCCTGTTCCACCGTCTCCTGTGTCTCCTGTTCCAGCGTCTCCTGTTCCACCGTCTCCTGTGTCTCCTGTTCCAGCGTCTCCTGTTCCACCGCCTCCTGTGTCTCCTGTTCCAGCGTCTCCTGTTCCACCGTCTCCTGTGTCTCCTGTTCCACCGTCTCCTGTGTCTCCTGTTCCAGCGTCTCCTGTTCCACCGTCTCCTGTGTCTCCTGTTCCAGCGTCTCCTGTTCCACCGTCTCCTGTGTCTCCTGTTCCAGCGTCTCCTGTTCCAGCGTCTCCTGTGTCTCCTGTTCCAGCGTCTCCTGTTCCAGCATCTCCTGTTCCTTCGTCTCTCCATCCCTGGAAGTACCCTTTGGACTGATCTCACGGTCCTGACCTTTGCCTGTTATCTGACTACTCCTGATTCTTGCCTGACCTGACCTCTGCCTGTTCTCCGATTACTCTTGATCACTGCCTGGAACTTCACCTCTGCCTGACCTGACTACTCTTGATCGCCGTCTGGAACTTCACCTCTGCCTGACTATTCCCAGATTGACTACTGGTACTGACTCTTGCTTTGGCTGACTATTCTGGACTGATGCTCTGGCCTTGATCCTTGCTATCCACTCGGACACTCTCTTCTGGCCTCCTGCGACCTCTGGACATCCCAGTTTGGACATCGACCGCGCATCCTTGTTCGTGGTGGGCACACCTCTGAACTTTCTCTCTAGGAGACCCTGCGAGGCCCACCTAAGACCAGGCGACCCGGGTAACCAAGGGCTCAACCTGAGGGAACCCCGGGCTGCTATTGGCGAAGCTCCAGCTAGCCTCCTGTGCTCCGCCTCCTGGTGGCTGGCGCTCTCCGAATCCGACCGGAGGGCCGTACCGATTCTGCACCAGGCCAAGGGTCCACCTGCAACGCAACATTGATAACTCGTTACTTCCATAGAATAGCTATTCAGTTGCCCAAACCATTCATTTCATTCAGTTGCCCCCAAACCGTCCTTGTCGTAAAAGTACCCAGTGAAACCGAATGATCGAATAAAGCATCCCAAAGGAAAACGAAAAGCAATTAAATAAAGAGGTTGTAAAGGGGAAGACCTGTGAGGGATCCCGGCTGTGTGAATTTCTGGGACTGGAAACTGAATCACTGATTCTCACAGTAAATGTTCTCTCTGATACAAAAGGTCCCCCGGTTTGTCCCTAATGTCTACAATCTGCAACGTACAAGGTTGTACTGGACCAAGTCAAAAGTGTTGGTCAGATCTAGAAGTATCAATAATCCTGTCTCATTCGAATTCAATCAATAGGGAAAATCATCCATCACTGCCACCAAGGTGGACTCCGTGTTACAGCCACTTCACTATAATGAAAACCCTCCATTGCCTCCAAAGAGTTTGCTATCTGGGAGAATTTTAGCGAGAAAAGAAATTTGCAATAGGGCAGTAATTGCAGCACAGAGTCAAATTCAAATTTCTTTCTTTCTTTTTTTTTTTTTTTTTTTTTTTAAATAGTTGTAATAGTTGAAACTTTCAAATTTGCTGGTAAACAACTCTGGGACAGTGACGCATCAAACATAAGAACGTAAGACATGCCATGCTGGGTCAGACCTAGGGTCCGTTGAGCCCAGCATCCTGTCTCTGACAATCTGTTTCTCTAGGAAGGACTGGCAGATCCCACAAAGTAGATGCATTTCATGTTGCCTGCTCCCAGAGACAAGTTCTCCCTGAGTCTACCTGGCTAATATTTGTTTAGGGACTTTTCTTCCAGGAATTTTAAACTCTGCTCTGCTAGATGACTTGACCACATTCCCTGGCAACAAATCCCCTAGCTTAATTGTGCTTTGAGAGAGGAAAAAATACTTTCTCCAATTTATTTAAAATATGGTACCCGTTAGTTTCATAGACTCTGTTCCACTCCCCTATTAATCAGGTTCCACAGCCACTCCAGTACAAAATTCAAACACAATTTAAAACATAGGAAGGACAAAGATTTAGACTGGACTCTGACGTAGCTGGTATGAACCTTATGTAGAATATTCAAGTCTAACAAGGACATGGGAGAGAGAGAACCTCACACCTACATATATGTGGCCAACCATACGCTAGCTGACAACAACCTGGATGTGTTTTGGAAGGCTCATGGTGCCAGGTCACAGCTCTGTATCCAAATGAGCTGGACGCCCAAACGAGAAGGAGATTGCTGGGCCAAAATAAAAGTAAAAAAAAACTGCCAGTGACAAAGAAGGGGAGATGTGGGGATGTGAAACATACAAGTGATGGAGTGAGAAAAACATAAGGGTTAGCAAGAGAGAGAAGACAGAGAAGTAAGGGAGTGAAATAGAGGAGTGGAAACGTAAGGGGGGAGATGAACGGGAAAATTATACATCTCGGAGGCATCTTCATGGCTCCCCGTATGCCACCTTTGAGGGCCATGGACGAGCAGAGCACTAAGGGATCAATATTCAAAGCCATTTAGCCGGATAACTCACAGGTTATCCAGCTAAATGGCAACTGTTTGAATACTGGGGAGCATTTCCAGGTAAATTATAGCCCCAGCAATTTGATCTGCCCTATCCTGCCTGTATAGCTTATACCCTGGTATCAAGTGTCCCATTGGTTATCAGATTTCTGGCATTTGCATACAGATGTTTTAAAATTTGCTTTTTAATTGTATTTTTATTTGTTTGTATTCACAACCTGATTGATTATTAACAGAAGATATAGGCAGTACAGTCAGTCATATTTGTGTACTCTTTAAATCCATCGGGGATACTTCAGCCTTAACCACAACCCCTCTACTGGGATACTCTAGCTTTCCTTGGAAGATATCGGCTTCTGAACCGTGCATTTCTGCGTGACTGTTACGACTATGGCTGCTAGGCAGCCTCCTCACCACCAGAGGTCCCCCATGAGCACTCTCCCCTGGCTGGCCCGGTCTTCCTTGCCTACCTGCTCCATGTCCAGTACCCTCTATTTAACCCCGCCTAGCCCATGCCTCGGTGCTTTGGCATTGAGTTCCTTTGGGCTCCCTGCTTTAGCCCTCTGTTCCTTGCCTTGCGCTCCTTCAGGCATCCCACTTCCTCGCCTTGCTCTGTGGCCTATGGGCCTTTGCTGATCTTGCTCTGTAGGCATCCTAGTCTTGCCTGCCTGCCTTGTCCCCTCTGTCCCTGAATCCCTTTCTGTAGCTGCTTTATTACTCTTCTGCTTCCCCCTGCTTCCTTGCTTTGCTGCCTTTGGGCATTTTGTGTTTCATGCTCAGTGTAGTCCTTGTCCTGGTTTGTCCAGTCCTGTCATTGTCTGTCCTCCTTGCCCTGGTTCCCCTCCTCCAGCTCACACTTACCTGCATGCTATTCTGATTTCACCCATACCTACACTCAGTTCCAGTGTAACAATTCACGCTTACCTGTATTCACATCCATGTGTACCCACATGCTGTTCCAGTGTTTCCTGAAGTTCACCCTTACCACCACGCTCTCAACTCCAGAGACCCTTCTCAGCCAGCACCCAGCTACAGAGGGCCTTCTCAGCTGAGACCCAGCTCCAGGAATTCTTATCATCCTGCACCCAGTTCCGGAGACTCTACCCAGCCTCACCAGATCACCTGCTATTGCTCCCATCCGCCTGTCCTATGTCACTCCTGCAGGTGGTGTTCACCACACCAGGCTACAGCCCAAAACCATAACAATGACTAATAGGTTTCCCCCATAGTCTGTTTTAAAAGCTGTTCTATCTCCTTTTTAAATGTCAGCACCAGCAGCTGGTTTCCACCCTGATTAAGATGGAGCTCATCATGTTAGAATAGGCTCACTCTTTTCCAGAATGTTCCCCATGTCCTAACTAATCTAAAGACCTCTTCCCTGCACCATCGCATCATCCAAGCAATGAGACTCTGGAGCAAAGCCTGTCTCTGAGATCTGTGCGAGGAGTGGGGACTATTTTTGAGAATGCAACCCTGGAAATTCTGGATTTCAGTTTCCTACCTAAAAGCCTATATGTAGTCTCCCTCCTTACCTTTCTGTGTCATTAGTACCTACGTGTTGTTGCGTCCGTTGGACTCAAACGGCTTCGTCCCATATGCCTCACCTCTTTATTCGCTTTCTCCACCAGCCTTGGGAAGATGGCGACCTCTGCATCTGCAAGCCGCACCCTCCGGCGTCCCCAGAACGGCTCTGGCAAAGCATTCCGCCATGATTCACCTAAAGGCTTCCTAGGGTGCGTGCGCGCGCTACCCACATCTTTATTCCGGCATTGGCGCGTACCTCGGGGGTGTTCCTCTCATCTGTCATCACGCCACCCAGGTATTTAGCCTGCCCTATTTGCTGACTGACTTTGAGTTAGCAAGGATTGGATTCGTCCTGTCTAAGCTGCTCTGCTGCATCCTGCTGCAGCTGGAAGCTTTCTCTACCCTCCAGGGTTCTGCTAACTTGGGTACCCGCTCCTCAGGGGCCCTATGCTTATTTCCAGGTACCTATCCAGTATCCAGGTACTCACTCCTCGAGGGCCTGTATCATCTACCTTGGTGCCTGTTTACCATTTCTTTCTACCTGCTGGGAACACTACTATTGAAACTACAAGACTTGTGAGTAATCTAGACTACCAGACTGTCTCCTACAGCTCCACATTGGAACCTGCTCCTTGGGTCCTATGCTTATCTCCAGGTGCCTATCCTGTATCCAGGTACTCGCTCCTCGAGGGCCTGTGTCGTCTTCCTTGGTGCTTACTATATCTAATATCTACCAGTCTGTCTTACCTACAGCTCCTCACTGGAAACCTGCATTGGAGTTCCCTACATCACCATTGTGGAACGGGTCTCCTCAGCCAAGGACCCCAGACTGCTGCAGCAAGGATCTATTCACTACTGCCACCTTTGGTGGTTACTACAAGCTGCATAATAAAACTCATTTCTGTGTTTGTGCATCTAAGTCTAGCCTGGTACTGCAGTTCCTCACAGGGCTCCTCCCCATGGGAGTGGTCATCACTGTAGCACCCAAAAATCCACCCAAACACCTCAAAACCATAACAGATTGCTAAATCCATGGATTCGGCTCAGCTCACCGCGTTGCAGGCCATTCCAGGCCTGGACCAGTGAATCTCCGAACAGCAGAACTCGCTGGATAGTTTGACTGTGGCCTTTAACCTACTGCACTCACAGATGAATGCTTCTAATACCGCAGGTAAAGAAGAAATACTGCCAGAAGTGATGGTTAGACTGTTGTACCTCTCTCCGCTCCTACTCGCTTCTCAGGGGAAGTTTGGAGATGTAGAGGATTTATCAACCAATGCTATATGCATTTTGCCCTGCAACCTAATCATTTTCCCACAGCTTATGCCAAGACCACATATATCCTGTCTTATCTGGACGGAAGAGCACTGGCTTGGGCCTTCTGCTGTGGGAGCACGATGATCCCATCCTGAGGAACCTCACCAGGTTCTTGGCCCTGTTCAAATCTGTATTTGATGACCCTGCCCAGTACACTACTTCAGGATCTACATTGGTTCATCTGAAGCAAGGTAATAAACCTTTACCAGACTTCGCCATAGAGTTCAAGACTTTAGCTTCAGAGCTACATTGGGATGCGAGATGCCTGAAGACGCTCTTCTTTGAAGGCCTGAACTCCCGGCTGAAAGATGAACTGGCAGCTCGAGAAATGCCTGAAACTCTGGAGGACCTGATGAAGTTGGCCACACGGATCGATCAATGACTTCGGGATAAGGTTCAAGAGGTCAAGAGCCCCAGGAGACCTAGCCAGGGAGAAACTCGAGTCAAATCAGTATCTAAGCCTATTCAGTCTAATCCTGTTGCTGGTGAAGAAGAACCAATGCAACTAGGCCGCAGTCACCTGACTTCTAAAGAGAGAAGAACAAGGAAAAGATTGGGCCTCTGCATGTATTGTGGACAAGCTGGCCATACTATACAAAAATGCCCTCTCTCTCTGGGAAACAGGCAGATCTAAGTCCTGTGGGAGGACTCTTCTTAGGTCTAACTGCACCCTCTCCTCCACTCTCTCTTCCAGTCTCCTTGATATGCGGACCGCTTGAATATCAGACTCTTGCCTTAGTGGACTCTGGGGCAGGAGGAAACTTTATATTAAAACGTCTAATGGAACATCTGCAGATCCCCACCACTACCATGACGTCTCCTCTATTGTTATCCTCTATCCAAGGAGAGCTTTTACCGGGTGAAGTAACCCTACTTACTGAACCAGTAAAGTTTAAGGACAGGCGCTCTTCATACAGAGACTATTTCCTTCTTTGTGCTAGAGAAGGCTATGCACCCCCTAGTACTTGGGTTACCATGGCTGCAGAAGCATATGCCTCAATTTAACTGGGCTACCCTGGAGCTTTCACGTTGGGGTCCCGATTGTCATGGCAAGTGCCTGATGGAAGTCTTCCATTACCCTGCATGCCAACGACCCTGTTGTTGCCTGGGTTGCCGCCTCAATATGCATCTTTTCAAGATGTATTTTCTAAAGAAGCTGCTGACATATTACCTCCACACAGATCCTACGACTGCGCTATCAATTTGAAACCAAACACTGAACCACCTAAAGGAAGGGTCTACCCCATCTCTGTGGTAGAAAATAAAGTAATGTCTGATTACATCCAAGAAAATCTTCAAAAAGGTTTCATAAGACCATCCAAGTCTCCTGAGGGCGCAGGCTTTTTCTTTGTGGGGAAGAAGGACAGAACCCTACGTCCATGCATTGATTATCGTGGTCTAAACGAGATCACGGTCAAAGACCGCTATCCCTTACCACTCATCTCAGAGCTATTCGACAGACTACAGGGAGCCAAGATATTCTCCAAGCTTGATCTTAAAGGAGCATATAACCTTGTTTGCATTCGTTCAGGCGATGAATGGAAGACAGCTTTTAATACCCGGGATGGACACTTTGAATACATGGTGATGCCCTTCGGCCTATGCAACACCCCGGCTATCTTCCAAAACATGATGAACGACATCCTGCATGATCTACTCTACCAATGTGTCGTTGTATACCTAGACGACATCTTGATTTTCTCTCAAAACCTGACTACTCACCAAGAGGATGTCAAGAGAGTTCTACAGAGACTGCGGGAGAACCATCTATACACAAAGCTGTCCAAATGCGAATTTCACAAGGAATCTGTACCTTTCTTAGGGAACATAGTATCAAATCAAGGGTTCCAGATGGATCCTCAAAAGCTTGAGAGCATTCAGAAATGGACTCAATCCACTGGTCTAAAGGCTCTTAGACGATTTCTGGGATTTACCAACTATTACAGAACCTTCATTAAGAATTACTCCTCACTGACTGTGCCATTAGCAGCTCTAACGAAGAAAGGTGCCAATGTTGCCAATTGGTCTATGGAGGCTGTAAACGCTTCTCAAAAGCTGAAGGACGCTTTTTCTAGTAAGTCATGTCTCCAGCATCTGGATCCCACACGCCCCTTCATCGTGGAGGTTGATGCCTCAGATGTTGGCGTAGGGGCTGTGCTAAGTCAAACCAGTGACTCCAAGATCCTACGTCCCTGTTCCTTTTTCTCCAGACGCTTCACATTGGCAGAAAGGAATTACAGCATTGGAGATAAAGAACTACTGGCGATAAAGATGGTGTTCGAGGAATGGTGCACCTGGCTTGAAGGTGCTCAACATCAGATCACGGTTTTTACAGATCATAAAAACCTAGAATACCTCTGCCATGCCCAGGGCCTCAACCATAGACAGGCGAGGTGGTCCCTGTTCTTTAACAGGTTTGATTTCATCTTGAAATACTGACCTGGAGAGAAAAACACCAGAATGGATGCCCTATCTCGCTCCTTCATATCTGAAGACATACCTGATGCACCGCAACACATCATCAACCCAGAGAGAGTCATTCTTCCTGCTACTCACACATTGCGCATGGGCAAAACTATTGTGCCTAATAAACTCCGGAAGAGACTACTAGCTTGGGCTCACGACTCTAAATTGGCTGGACATCCTGGTCAACGGAGAACTCTGGCGAAGCTACAGAAATTCTACTGGTGGCCGTCTATGAAAGAGGATACCTTTGCCTACGTAGCGGCCTGTGCTAATTGTACCAGACAGAAACCTCCGCCCGGACGTCCTTGGGGCCTGCTTCAACCCTTGCCATTACCAAATGAGCCCAGGACTCACATCGCCACGGACTTCATGGTGGACTTACCACTCTCTAGAGAAACAGTACCATCTGAGTAACAGTGGATCGTTTCTCAAAGATGGCTCACTTTGTGGCTCTTCCTGGTTTACCTACTGCCAGTGAACTTGCAAAACTTTTCATCAGCCACATTTTTCGCCTGCACGGCATGCCTAAACACATCGTCTCAGATAGAGGTGTACAATTCACAGCCAAATTCTGGAAGGCTTTGTGCAAGACGTTTGATATCTCTCTCGACTTCACCTCATCTTACCACCCTCAGTCAAATGGTCAAACTGAGAGGATGAACCGTACCCTCAAGCAGATCCTCCATGCCTATGTTGGTTCACGTCAGAATGACTGGGCTGAACTGTTACCATGGGCCAAGTACGCCATCAACTCCCATCCAGCTACATCAACTGGATCAACACCTTTCGGTGGTATATGGGCGACTACCTTCACCACCTCTGCCACTTCCCCTATCCATATCATCCCCGGCAGCTCAATCTACTGCCGACAAGATTCAGCAACTTTGGAAGAAGACCAAGGAGATGCTCCTTAAAGCTGGACTTCAAGCTAAAAATGGCTATGATGCTCATCACGACAAGGCTCCAGACTTCAAGCCTGGTCATAAAGTCTGGCTGTCTACTAAGCACCTCAGTCTCAAGCTACCTTCAGCTCACTTTGCTCCACGCTAAGTTGGACCTTTTCCCATCCTCCAACGTCTGGGCAACCTCTCATACAGTCTTAGACTTCCCCCAGCAATGAAGATTCATAACACATTTCATGTTTTCTTACTGAAACCGCTCATCCTCAACAAATTCAGCACCAAGACACCGGATCTCCCTCCTGTTGACACAGAAGAGGACATTGAGTACAAAGTAGATGCTATACTTGACGTAAGGAAAAGAGGCAGAGTTTGGGAATACCTCCTGTCATGGGAGGGCTATGGACCAGAAAATAACTCGTGGGAACCTATGGCTAATATCATGGACAAGGAGATACTGAACCAGTTTCATCGTTCACATGCTCGGAAACCAAGACCAAGTAGGGGGTCTGTAGGAGGCCCTTTGAAAGGGGGTACTGCGTCTGTCAGACTCAGATGGCTTCGTCCCACATGCCTCACCACTTTATTCGCTTTCTCCACCAGCCTCGGGAAGATGGCGACCACTGCATCTGCTAGCCGCACCCTCTGGCATCCCCGGAACGGCTATGGCAAGGCATTCCACCATGATTCACCTGAGGGCCTCCTAGGACATGCACGTGTGCTACCCGTGTCTTTATTCCAGCATTGGCACATACCTCGGGGGTGTTCCCCTCGTCCGATGTCACGCCATCCGGGTATTTAGCCTGCCCTATTTGCTGATGACTTTGAGTTAGCAAGGATTGGATTCGTCCGGTCTAAGCTGCTCTGCTGCTTCTTGCTGCTGCTGGAAGCTTTCTCTACTCTCCGGGGTTCTGCTAACTTGGGTACCCGCTCCTCGGGAGCCCTATGCTTATTTCCAGGTACTTATCCAGTGTCCAGGTACTCGCTCCTTGAGGGCCTGTGTCGTCTACCTTGGTGCCTGTTTACCATTTCCTTCTACCTGCTGGGAACACTACTATTGCAGCCACAAGACTTGTGAGTAATCTAGACTACCAGTCTGTCTCCCACAGCTCCACATTGGAACCCGCTCCTCGGGTCCTATGCTTATCTCCAGGTGCCTATCCTGTATCCAGGTACTCACTCCTCGAGGGCCTGTGTTGTCTACCTTGGTGCCTGCTATATCTAATGTCTACTAGTCTGTCTTACCTACAGCTCCTCATTGGAAACCTGCATCGGAGTTCCCTACACCACCATTGTGGAACGGGTCTCCTCAGCTGAGGACCCCAGGCTGCTGCTGCAAGGATCTACTCACTACTGCCACCTCTGGTGGTTACTACAAGCTGCATAATAAAACTCATTTCTGTGATTGTGCATTCTGAGTCTAACCTGGTACTACAGTTCCTCATGGGGCTCCTCCCCATGGGAGTGGCCATCACAGTAGCAGCCAAGAATCCACCCAAACACCTCAAAACCATAATATGTGTACCACGACAGCAGGCTCCTAACCTGCAATCTAATATTTTATCTAGGTGATGTGTGAGATCTACTACCTTCACACCATGGAGACAAGTTACCAATTGATTCTCTAGTCTACTAGCCACCCAGCTATTTTCATTCTTAATAACTGAATTATCAAATATTGGCAGTCCTAACCCATCTTTCCTAGGGACACGCCCCTGGAGACACATTCTCAGTGTGAGAGGGCAAGGATCACTTCCTACCACCCCTAAAGTGATGTTTCTTCCAGGTGGCCTTGCTCCTCCAAAACTGCACAAGGGTTGCTAGACTGCAGTTGAGACTGCTCTACTATAACACTGAAAGTCTCTTTTATTTACCTTTCTGTCTGCCTCAGCTTCTCCAGGTCTGCCACTCTGGCTTTCAGAGATCGGACTCATTCTCTGCGATTCCAGAGCTCTTTGTATCAAGCGCACACATACAGTCTCTCACCAGCAGGTAAATAATCACACATGTGACTCTCAATGAAAACGACCAGATATCCCCCATCTCGCTCTTGGACTTCTGTCTGCATCTTAATTTTTGTTGAGTTTTTAAAGTTTGTAAAGTTGTTTAAGATATGGCTATGTATAAATCAAAGGTTTTTAAACTTGATTAAGTGTCTTTTAAATCTAAGAATTTTTAAAATTAATTATTAAGTGACTTCTTGGAAACCTGAAGCAGCCATAATAATAATTATTATCGCCATTTGTACAGCGTTACAAAGAGTATGCTGTGTATTGATGATGGAGTCTCATGCAGATGACGACATATGAGTTTTTAGCAACTCCCTTTGACTAAGTTTATTTATGTGCTGTTGATGTGATATAAGACCAATCATTGACCATGAAAAGAGAACACAGATGGTGCAGGTGAAATCTAAAATTGATGAAATTGTAGTGTTGGCCTTTCTTCTTTCATTCTTTTCCTTTTGTGCTTGTGTTCATTTGGTTTCTAAGCTATGTACGGCCAGGTGGCAGAGTTGGCCCTTTCCAAGGTTATGCGCTCCCAGCTGTTGAAGTTTACCTTGCAGATCTGAAGGTTGTTCTTGAGGGAGTCCTTGAATCTGAGGCGTAATCTTTCCTGTGATCTCTGTCCACTTTTCAGTTGGCCGTCTGACACGAATTTGAGAATTCTGATATCCTCCATCCATGATTTGCCCACCAAAGCTGAGCTTTCACCATCATTCCCTCCACATAATATATTTGGCATCTTTCAAGGACTTTTCTGGTGGAAATGCTTGAATTGCTTAAGCCTTAAGGTGTCTGCTCTGTAGAGTCCAGGATTCACATCTGTACAGTAGGATGGCCAGTACTACTGCCTGGTACGCTTTATCTTAGTGGGCAGCCTTACCCATCTTTCATCCCATAGACAATGATGGAGTCTGTCAAAGGAAGAACTTGCCTTGGCAATGCATTTTATAACCTTGTTGTCAACTTTGGTAGTGTTAGAAAGAATGTGTCTGAGATAACAGAATCTGTCAGTTGCATTCAGATGAGTGATGAAAACTGTGAGCTTGACATAGGGCTTAGACAGAACCAGGGGCAGATTGCAGGGAAATATCAGCCATGGGGATTTTTTCAAAACTGGCCCACAGGTTACACTGTATCTTACACTTTCTCTGCAGCACATGCATCAACACGCCAAGTTGACTCTGAAATCTAGTAGAATTAAGCCCCAATATCTCAAAATAAATTTCACATTTTCCTAAATAACTAAGAAACAGAACATACTCTGGACCAGCAGTGAGTAAACAAAGCTGTAGACCCTCATTCCATCTATGCAAATCAGTTGGGGCCACCTCACAAGTCTGTTTAGCAGAATACCTTACCTTGGTCACACATGTAGAATGCAGACTCACCAAATACAAAATGAAGAGATAATAAAGTATAAATAGAAACATGCAGACAAAAAGTGAACTTGAAACCGCAACAAGCCAGACAGTATGGAATGGAAAAACAAATATTATTCCTCACTAAACATCAAACGATAACATCAAGAAATATAAAGCATCAATCATAATAGTAAAACCAAACTCATAAAAAGAATAAATATTTCAAAACAGCTGATGAAAAGAACATCCAATAATTACAAACATATAGCATTGTTTTTTTTAATTTCCCAAACATCAATAAAACATTTCAAAATAGCAGACACAGCAAACACCCCCCAATAATTAAAATTAAAGCTAAAATAAATCCCCTGCTCTCCGTATCTAGAAACTTTACATTCCAGTCGCCCTGAGATTGTCATGGATTAGTAAGGGGTGGGAGATATGCACAACTCTCTCTAACACACATGTTCATTCTCACACAAACTCCCTTATATTCTCTCTCACACATGCTCACTAGATCACATGCTGTCTCTCGTACATGCTCACTGGCTCACATGCTCTCTCTCACAGACATGCTCAATGTGTCATACACTCATGCTCTTGTTCACATACATACTCACTGGCTCAATCACTCTCTTTTATACTCACACACTGGCTCACTGGCTTAAATAGTCCTCTTGCTCATTGGCTCACTCGTTCTCTCTTGCTCACAAACTTGCTCTAGTAACCACAACAAGCCCGACTGTATTATGAAATGCAACAATGAAAAAAAAATCACTCCTCACAAACATCAAGCAATAAAATCAAGAAATATAAGACATCATTCCTAATATTAAAACAAAGAAAAGAATGAATATATCAAAGCAGCTGATAAACATAGGGGGTCCAATATTCAAAGCATGGTCAGTGCTACTTAGCCGGATAAGTAGGACTTATGTGGTTAAGTAGCGGCCACTGAATATGCGCTTACATTTAGTGGCTACTACTTAGCCACATAAGTCCCCTTGAGGCTAAAACGTTAGCTGCATAAGTTGTGGGCGAGCAGTGGGTGGAGCAACTTTTAGTTGCAAAACTTATGCAACTAAGTAGCAATATTTTGTCTTAGCTGCCTAAGTTTACCAGCTGCGTTAGATGGTTATAACTGATATGGCTAAGTACAAATATATATGCATATATTCAGTGACATAGCCGTGTTGCTGAATATACCATGTAATTTAGCCAGATAAGTTATATCCGGCCAAGTTACTTAAATGGCTATCATGCAATATTGGGCCTCTAATGATTTAAAAAGTCACATAAATTTGTTCTAATTTCCCAAACACCAATAAAATGTTTCAAAACAGCAGACACATGAAATAATACCCCACAATTTTAAAATCATAAAAAAATAAATAATTAAAACATCTCCAGCTCTTCATACCATTAAATAAATAAATACCTGGCATCTTTTGATTTTCCAGAGATTGTTGTCGATTTGGGTGAAGAAGGCCACACAGTCTTTATCTTCTCTCTCTCTCCTTCACACACACAGGCACTCTCTTTCTCACACACATATGCAGATTCTGTCTCTCATGGACACATGCAGGTTCTTTCTCTCTCTCTCATACACATGCAGGTGCTCACTCTCATGCATGTATTCAGGCTCTCTCTCTTTCATGCACACATGCAGACTCACTCTTATGCACATATTCAGGCTCTCTTTCATACATACATACAGGCACACACACACTTGCAGGCGCTTTCTCTTTCATGCAGGCACTCTCTCTCGCACATATTTAGGCTCTCATACACACATGCAGGTGATCTCGCTCATGCACATATTCAGGCTCTCTCTGATACACACTTGCAGGCTCACACTCATGCAAATATTCAGGCTCTCTCTATTTCATGCACACATGCAGGCTCTCTCTCTCATGGACAAATGCAGGCTTTCAGTCTTTCATGCACATATGCAGGTACTCTCAATCAAACATGTAGGTGTGCTCTCTCTCAGAAACATTGCAGGCACTCACTCTCATGTACATATGCAGGCTCACACTCATGCACATATTCAAGCTCTCTCTATTTCATACACACATGCAGGCTCTCTCTCTCTCTCATGGACAAATGCAGGCTTTCACTCTCTCATGCACATATGCAGGTGCTGTCTCTCAGACACACATAGGCACTCACTCATGCACATATTCAGGCACTCTCCCTCATACACACACACACA
The DNA here is from genome assembly GCF_901001135.1 of Rhinatrema bivittatum. Taxonomy (NCBI): domain Eukaryota; kingdom Metazoa; phylum Chordata; class Amphibia; order Gymnophiona; family Rhinatrematidae; genus Rhinatrema; species Rhinatrema bivittatum. The sequence continues at coordinate 209,495,618 of NC_042622.1, read as the reverse complement.
CACACACACCTCTCTGGCATTCCCCTTTCTTCTGGGCCTTAGCCGAGCCAACACCGCTCATTTACTGCCGGAGGAGGAAGTGAGGGGAAGCAGCCCTGCAACCGCCAGATGCTTCCTGTTGTCGAGCCTGTAGGCCTTTCTTTGGGCCGAGACCTCCCTTGGGCTGGGGGGCCATGCCGAGACTTCCCTCGGACCACGCCGGGTCGGGTTCCGTTGCAGCCCCGCCGACACCTGCCTCGAGCCACACTGAGTTCCACGGCAATCTCTCAGCAGGAGCTGCGATAACCACATGACCAGTACCACTGGCCCACTGGGGGATGCCCGATCCCCCGATAGGCCAATCCTCCCCTGGACAGAGCTGGCAGAAAAATGACCTCTGTTTTTAATCAGGCTGAGCCTGAAGTTTCAACCTCCCTGGGCGAACCTGTTACAATAAGCCTGGATGTCTTCTAGTGAGCGGGACAGAAGTACACAGTCATCCGCAAACAACAAGTTCCCGATCGCCAATTCCACCATCTCAGAGGATGTCTGTAGATGTCTCAGGTAAAGCAATCTTCTACCTGATCATAACTGCATGTAAACTCCCTGATCCATGCATTCGTGCACCTTGGCCATTATCCCTTCGTGGAAGGATCTGATGATGGAAAGAAACCTCTCTGGGCAGCCGATTTCTGGAGGGAGGATTTTCCACAGGCCATTATGGGTCACTGAATCAGAGGCCTCTGTCAAGCCTGTAAAGACCATATTTAAAGAACATTTTGCTCAAGGCACTCTTTCCTGAATCTAGCACAGTGCATTTCAGACACATGTAAGAGACAGTCTTTGCTCCTTGGAGCTTGCACCCTTGTGAGGACATACAGAGAAAACAAAGAGGCTTTGAGTTAAAACTGAGGGATCATGATTGGGAAAAAGTAAACCAGGTGGGTTAGAATTGAGTGAAGTTGCAAGGAATGAAGCCTCATAAGATTCTATATAAGAAAAACAACCCAGTGGGATGGGTGGGATTTTAAGTCCTGCTACATGAGTAGTATTCTGACACCCTAAATTTACACCCATACCTGTAAGGTCCATCTAATCTGTCCAGTTTACTTCTTGAAGGTCCAAGAAAACAAAGAGGTAGGCGATCTATGATAGCCGTAAGGATAAACACAAACAATAGATGCCTGATCTTTTTCCAAATGTTTATTAAGCAGAGACGTGTTCAAAAATCGCCCGACTCAGGCCGAGTTTCGCGGTTCAAAAACCGCTGCCTCAGGGGCTTCAACACTCCACGGTTATGAAAAATTCTCAGTAGTGTATTTCTCATCCGATGTACAGTCAATTACTGTCAGCAATGCTTCTGCAAACTGCGTAGCAGCAGAGACCGGGAGTGAAGTGCTGTTTGCAGAAGCATTGCTGACAGTAATTGACTGTACATCGGATGAGAAATACACTACTGAGAATTTTTCATAACCGTGGAGTGTTGAAGCCCCTGAGGCAGCGGTTTTTGAACCGCGAAACTCGGCCTGAGTCGGGCGATTTTTGAACACGTCTCTGCTTAATAAACATTTGGAAAAAGATCAGGCATCTATTGTTTGTGTTTATCCTTACAGTTTACTTCTTGATACAATGCTGTAGTCTCAAATTCTCATTGGTTTTCTTTCACTTCTTTGCAGCTAGGGATCCTCGGTGCTTATCCCATGTTTTCATGTATTCTGTTACTGGTTTTGGGAGATTGTTCCATGCATCCACCACCCCTTCTGCGAAAAGACATATTTTCTAATGTTTTGATTGAGTCTACTTCCTTAATGCCTCATACTGTGACCTCTTGTTCTTGAACAGACGTGTCAAACATGTTGCTCATTGTGCCTTTTTTGACTGGCCCACAAAACACTGTTAAATCACCATGACATGTCCGTCACGGTCAGGTAGGGTTGCCAACTCAGCCTACCCCCAAGAAACTGTCACCCTCGTATATTATCTCTCTTTCCTTCCTCACTCCTCAGACCATCAGGTAGTGGACCAGCCCTGGTTCTGAATGAAGCAGCTGTGGACTGAACTAATGCATGTTTCTAGACCCCGCTTCTATACAGAAGCTGTTTTGATCGTCGGCCACAGACGGCTGCGACCGCTATTACTCACTTCGTGCCTCTCTGCCCTCTCTCCTCTGGGAAGACTCACGGCAGCGGCTAGCCACCTCCGACCCTCATGGCTCCACTTCAGGCCTCCTCTGAACGGCGAGGACACCGCCGACCGCCTTGTTTCTCCTGGACCTCCCTAGGCGCGCACTCGCCACAGGGCCCTTCTTTATGGACGCCAGGGCGGGAACCTCAGGGGCGTCTCCCCTTGATGACATCACTAGCCCTGGTCTCTTAAGCAGCATCAGGGCCTGCTTCTCATTGACTTGGCAATGAGTTCCCTCCGTGCTGAATCCTGCTATGCTCTCTACGGACATTGGTTCCTGCTTCCTGTGGCGTGAGACACTCTCAGGTACCCGCTCCTCGGGGGCCCTGCTCCTGTCTCTGGCTAGCTGCTCCTCGGAGGGCCCTGCACCTCGGATGCTGTCTACCTTTCCCCTACCTCTGGGATTGCTTCAGGAACTACGCTGCTCGTGAACCTCCACTTCAGTGTACCTTGCTCTGCGGACCACTGCTGACTTCCCTGCTCGTGAGCCTCCACTTCGGTGTACCCCGCTCCGCGGACCATTGCCGAACCACCCAGCTTGTGAACCTCCACTTCGGTTTACCCCGCTCTGCGGACCACTGAGGAACTACTCTGCTCGTGAGCCTTCACTTCGGTGTACCCCGCTCTGCAGACTATTGTGTACTACTCTGCCTCGTGGAGAACTAGCGCTAGTGTACCCCGCTCCGCGGACCACTGCCATCGCTAGGGACCTGCCGCGCCTCCCGAACCTCGGGTCTGCGCTTGTGAACTGTGACTGTTTGGCGCTCTCCCACTCCTCGGGTCAACGCCTTGTGTTTGCTACTGCATCTTCCTCCCCGCTCCTCGGGGAGGCTCTGAGACTGTGCCACACTTCCCCGTTCCTCGGGGTAGCGTTCCCTTGCATTATCAGAGACCCTTGGGTTCCCCGTGTCTCTGATCACCTACGTCATTCTTCCAGTGCCAGACACTCTCCGGGGCTCTGCCCCCGAGGTCGCTCTCTCTGCTCTCCCCGCTCCTCGGGGCCTATTCAGTCCTCCACCACCAGGGGGATCCTGTCTGGCTCATTTCTCCCACAGCCCAGCCTCCCACTCTCTTCCTACTCGCTGGCCTGTGCTACCCATAGCTCTGACCTCGCCTCCCGATGGTGAGGCTCAACAGGGCTCCTCCCCGTGGGTGGTACCATCTCTCACCTAGGGCCAAAGGCCCACTAACCCACGAATCCTAACAGAAGCTTAAAGGAGGTGGGGCCTGAGAGCAAGTATAGTTGTGGGTATGTGCACAAGTATTTGTGTCCATGGGTATATCTGGGTGTTTATGTGTAGATGCTGGGATCTGCGTATACTGACCATGTACATTACACAGATGTACTGTACATATTTGGTTGTATGTATGTACAAAATGTCTTCAAAAGCCTAAAACTCCATATGTAACGGTTGCATACCCAGATACTTTATTTAAATTGGGTTCCTGGAGAACAGCCTTGTGAACTTATTATGGGTCCTCCGTACATTTCAACCGTTTTCAGAACTTAGCTAGAGATTTTCAAAAATTTGCAGACCCCCGTCACCCTGACTCCCCTCTCCCCAGCTATATAGAAGATGAGCAGTCAGGAAGAGGAAATGCTGGCGCCTTGGAGGGTGCAGGCCACGTGCTGCTCGGAGAAAGCGTGTGTTTCATCCCTTTGTTCTTTGTCCTGGCATGTGGACAAGATGTGTTGCATGTCAGGCCCTCCTAATGCCCTGCAACACTGTAGAAACTGAAATAAATATTTCAAGGCAGTCTTATAAACAAAGCTTGGACAGCGCAACATCACGAGAACGAGTATGTCACTTAGTGACTCTCTCCCCCCCACTCCCTTCCCATATGATGAAATCCTGGGTAGCATCTGCTTTTGTTCATATGGGCTTCACCTCAATGGGTGTAATCAGTTTAGTTTAAAGAAGAAGATTAATCGGCAATCTAATGAGTTTTCAGGCTGTCAGGAAGGAGCTCTGGGGCATCTACCATATGGGAAGGGTGATGACAAAGCCCAGGGAAGAGACCTCTGTACCAGGGAATGCAAATGCAGGTTTACAGCTGTTCTAGCAGCCTCAGTTATCAGGCTGCATGCACCCAAAATACACCCTGCGCTCCCTCTGAATACAAGCACCACTGTCCCGGAACGCACACTGCATTCCCCCATAAGCCAGAACACACATTACACTCCCCCAGAATGCACACTGTCCTCTTCCAAAATGCATACTGCATTTTCCGAGAACACATACTGATGACTTTAGTTTAGTGTAGTATTTGCTTAACTGCCTTTCTAACAATAAATCAAAGCAGCAAACATCAAATCAATATGTACAATAAATGATAAAACTCAAAACAGTTCATCGTATTTTGGTTTATTGTTTTTATTTCACAGTGGAGCTGGTGTCTCTCAGGTGCATGCCAGCAAAGCTTTGAACCTTACTTCTGTCTAGCAGATACTGCTTGGTTTCTATGATGCTAATATTTTGTATGTTATTGTTATGTTTTTATGTATTAATTATTTTAAGGATGTGCTATTATGAGTAGCTTAGAATTGTAGATTGATAGGTTATGCATTTTTTAAATGAATAATTAATCGCAAAAACAATTTGGTATTTCAATTTAATTGCATCGAAAAATATCAAGCCCCTTTTTTCATTCTGATATTCACTTCTGACAAAAGGAATGGTTCTTCGTAATCCCAAAATCTTGTTCTTAAAATATTCATTAGCCTAGCAAAGGAGATATCAGGTCCGCCTAACATTTTCGTTGGTTTTCCATTAACAAATTTTCCTCCTGGATCCTTTATCCAATGTAAGAGCTGTCCAAAGTAACATAGGAGGCAGATAAGCCCATTCAGTCTAGCCAGTTGTCTTCCTCTCTGATTTTCTACCACTTTGCGTAGATAAGCAGGTAAATCCAACACCAGTTCCCTCTAGGGTTACTAACTGACTCCAGATTTTCAGGTTGAACCAGTCCTGGTTTTACCCCATTGCATGCTGGCACTTATTCTGATTTCCTTATTGCATTCCCTAACAGAAGGAAGACTAGAGAAGTACCTGCATGCAGGGGAGTAAAACCAGGGCTGCATCAACCTGCCCTGAAAATCTGGAGTTAATTGGTAACCCTAGTTCCCTCCCCCACTGCCATGTCTCTTACACAACCTCTCAGCTCTGTTCCAACACTGCCATCTGTGTCTGCCTCCGCTACATTTAAATTCAAGCCACCCTGCTCCACTGACCTGCAAATTCATGAACACTAAGAGCCGGTTTTACATAACACTAGAGCGGCAGCTGTGCATACATCTGGGCATGCAGCCAAAGGAGTGGAGGCTGCCACACACTGCCATGCCACGCGGGGTACCCAGCCCAGCTCGGGATATTTTTGTTCTTCTTTTCATAAGTTGATCGGGTAAGACAAACACCTTGCTTTCAGTTGGGTTCTGCAGACAAGGGGGAGATAACGTGACCTTGCACATGGTCACACAGACAGTTAATGGCAAAGAGCAGCCTTACTCAGATCCCACGCCTTCTCCTGAATCTCTACACTGACCTTCCTTCTGGCGGAGCTTGACGCCAGGGTGCAGGTGCTTGCCTGGTCTTTGCAAGACCCCCTGCCCTGCCCCCTGCTTGTGGCATGCTGATAGCAGCAGAGGCATGTTTTTGCATCCTGTGTGATGAAAGCATAGCAAGGAATGCTTGGACACACTTCCTGACGCACCCTGTCTGTTCCCCGCACCACAGATTTCCTGCCTAAAGAGCCTCGGCATAACAATAAAATGTTATACAGTAAATAAATTACAGACATATTCAGGCTTGTCTGCTGTGCCCTTTGGGAAGTGTCCAGCTCTGCCTGCGACCTCTCTCTGTAGGCGTGGAGGCTATAAATTGGGAACGGAGACAGTTTCTTCCCAGTATGCACCATGGCCAGAACAAGAGCAGCTAGACCAGCTTCAAGCCGTTCTCACTCATCCACTGCCTCACTATTAATCAAACTGGGTGGCAAGAACCTGAACTGTACCTGACAAGCAGCCCAAGCACAAGCGGAAAGGGAGGCAAATCTGATTCTCCCCAGAAAAAAAAATGCAAAATTCCCAGACACCCTGCAGCACTACAGTCTTGTGAGGGGATGCCAGAATCCCTGAAGTGCTCCCCAGTACAACAGTCTTGTGAGGGTGCCATATTCCCTGCAGAGCTCCCCAATACTACAGTGCAATGTCAGATATTCATGTACCCTGCTATTGTGAAGTTCAAGGGCATTAGAAGATAGGGGAAGCAAGAACTAATACCCAGTAATACTCATGCCAGTAAGAGCCACTGCTATTACTGGCTCAGGTAGCATGGGATCTACTTAGTGTTTGGGTACTTGCCAGGTACTTGTAGCCTGGTTTGGCCTCTGTTGGAAACAGAATGCTGGGCTGGATGGACCTTTGGTCTGACCCAGTATGGCCAACTTCTTGTGTTCTTATCCCGCTCTTGACATCACTGTGGGCCTCTCCCCAGGCAGGACCTTATGACTTTCCCCTAGAAACGTATGGCTTCCTAGCTCCGGGAAGCATGAGGAAAATGCAGCCCTGTACTCAGGCGTGGTGGTGGCAGTGAAGGTAGCAGGATGCAGTGAGTGTGGGGATTGAGTGTCAGGGGGAAGGTGCTGGTAAGGTTTAACCAGCTAAGCAAGCAAACAAACAAATCCCCAATCGATCCCGTCAGCAGCAAAATCAAACACAAAAAGTAAAACAGGAACAAAGATAATATGTGTAAAAACAGCAGGCAGGTATTATCTAATATCAAAATAGTATCAATGCAAGTAAGGGTGTCAGCAAGCCGGAAGACAAGTGTAAGACCACCTGAAAAGTGGTAGCCTGGATCTCTCAATCATTCACCTGAAAGAAGTCTAAAGGCAGCCAAAGATAGCGTTGTGAATTTGTACTTTTTAGTTTGCACATAAAATAAAGTCTAGCATTCAGAAAAATCAGCATGAAAGCAGAAAAAGCAAAACCCCAGCATCAGCTGGCGTTTTGGTTTCCCTACATCAGGGGGACTTATGTGACGGCATAGAATTCTGCTGCAAAATGAGACTCTCCAATTGGATCACCCAATCTCCATTAGAGTTTGAGAAAGCAGCAGCAAACTGACCCGATCCCATTGCAGAATTTAAAAGATGGAGATTCTTCCGGGAACAACGCGTCATGCGTCTGACATCACAGCCGGGAGTGCTTCTCTCCTACTTTCTGTCATGTGCAGTCAGGCACTGTAACAACTTCCCAGAAGAATCTCCGGGAAGTTGTTACAGTGCAAGAGAAGAGACGGCTGAGGGGGGATATGGTAGAGGTCTTTAAGATCATGAAAGGTCTTGAACGAGTAGATGTGACTCGGTTATTTACACTTTCGAATAATAGAAGGACTAGGGGGCATTCCATGAAATTAGCAAGTAACACATTTAAGACTAATCGGAGAAAATTCTTTTTCACTCAACGCACAATAAAGCTCTGGAATTTGTTGCCAGAGGATGTGGTTAGTGCAGTTAGTGTAGCTGGGTTCAAAAAAGGTTTGGATAAGTTCTTGGAGGAGAAGTCTATTAACGGCTATTAAACAAGTTTACTTAGGGAATAGCCACTGCTATTAATTGCATCAGTAGCATGGGATCTTCTTAGTGTTTGGGTAATTGCCAGGTTCTTGTGGCCTGGTTTGGCCTCTGTTGGAAACAGGATGCTGGGCTTGATGGACCCTTGGTCTGACCCAGCAGGGCAATTTCTTATGTTCTTAAGAGTACAAGGACCACCTTACTGTGGTATAACTGGAGATAAAATTAGTAATACATCAAAATTTGTAACTCACTGACCCATCGAACAGACTTGAGGGCCAACAGAAACATCTTCCACGTGAGGAACCTTAAAGAAGCTGACTCCAAAGATTCAAATGTAGGCCTCATAAGGTGGGTCAAAATAACATTAAGATCCCAAGGCACCGGAGGCTTAAAGAGATACAGTCCTTTGATGAATTTGGATACGAAAGGATGAGTAGAAAGTGGTATGCACTTTTACTGAGGATGTGCGGAGTCCCAACAAAGAAAGGGAAAACAAACAGTGGAGCAAGTCCTTTGGGTTGCTAACGAATAGGTGCAGAGAACCAGGTTGGCACCAGGCTGAAAATCTCTTCCATTTGAGGCTGTAAGCCTTCCTGTTGGAAGGTTTCCTGGCCAAGATCATTATGTATTCCACTTCTTTAGGAAGAAGCAGGGAGAAAGCTACTGTGAGTTCAACATCCATGCCTTGAGGGCTAGAGAGGATAGATTTGGATGTCAGAGACATCTGTCCTCACGAGTGATGAAGGATGGAGACATGACCAGTGAAATCACAGGCCGTTTGAACAATCGCAGAAGACATTTGTTATGGCCATGCCAGAGCAATGAAGATCACTCTCTCATGATCCTGAAGCACTTTCTGGACTGTCTTCACAATTAACAGGATTGAAGAATAGGCATAGAGAAGATCTGCATCCCAGCATAGGAGCTGTTGGCCAACCCCAGAGATCGAACAGACTGTCCATCACCTGCTAAACCAGCGACCATTCATAAGGACTCAACTAAGACAGTCCACCAGAGATCACACCCACCCCACCACCACCACCATCACTTATTTACATAAAGTATGGCAACCAGACAGAAAGAAACCAAAGAATAAAACATAGGCAGAAGGTGAAGAGAATAAACTCAACGGCGGTTTTCATAACTGGTGGACTGCAGTTATGAAAACCGATGCCGAGTTTATCAGCATCGGTGTTCATAACCGGCAGACCGCAGGTAACTGCAGGGCCGCGTTAGCAAGGAGACGCTATATTATAATTAGGGGCCAGCTGAGGTTTTTTTTTCTTTAAACTTTTAAAAGAAGTACAGAAAAGCAGTTTTTCTGCTTTTCTGTACTTCTTTTCAATGCGCTCAGCTATTAACGCCTGCTCCAGGCAGGCGTTAATATCTGAGCGATGAATGTGCATCTGAGACACACATTTATTGTTTTGTATTTGGAGTGAATGAGTAATAGCTTCATTCCCATGCATTTGCATGTGCTGAGCGCTATCCCATTCACTCCACGTCAGACGCGCGTTAAATAGGCGCTAATCCCCCTTTTGCTTTAGGGGGTGGATTAGCACCTATTCAACCCGCATCTGACTGGGGGTTATACAGTGTGCTCGGCTGAGCACACTGTATTGCATCGGCCCCTATGTGTGTCCAAACCAGCATATAACTATTAGCACTCCTCACATGTATATGCATGTAGATGAGGCTATTAGCTACTAACCCCGATGCAAAAAAATCTGTGTGCACCCAATGCGCACGTTTTAACATGGAAAATTTAACACCAGCCACAGGGCTGGCATTAAGTCTTTAGGTACTCTGAGCCATATGAACCCCCTCCACAAAGCCTTGATAGGGGGGCCCTCTAAAACCATCTCCAGGGACATCACAGCCAGAACCCCTACTGCCAAGTATGGCAATAAGACGACAACTTCCTCTAACATGCCAAAAAAAGCTACAAAGAAAACTAGCAGGGCGTGCTAGAGTGATGGTGAAAATGCAGTCTCTCCACTCACCATCCCAAAGAGGCCTGCTCCTCACCCCAGTACTGTTGAGGCAGCTACCCCTGCAAACAATAGCTCATAGGGGACCGCCTTGGATGAGAATGAGGCAGCCACCCCTGCAGAATCCACCTCAAAGGGGTCTGCCCCCTATGAGTATGTGGCAGTCACCCCCGCAAATTCTAACTTGCAAGGGAACTGCCTCGAGAAACTAATCACCAACCCAACCTCTGTTTCCTTCTATTATCAACATCAACAACCAACCATCAAGGAAACTCCCCGCTGTGCGGTAATGTGCGGTTGCTTTATCTGAGGGAACCCTTTGTGATACCCTCTTTCAATAGCTACCGGCTTTATTCTTCAAATATTCTATTTTTTTATTTTTCGGTTCTGCCCGATCTCCTGTGTTTCTGTAAGGTATTTAAATAAGGAGCAGGAATGCTGAAGCAGGTCGGGTTGACCTCCAGGGGGAGGACATTTACGTAAAATGAAAACGACGGACAAGATTCACTGTTGAATAAGAAATATAGGCGTTCCCTTCGTCTTATAGGCCCATCTCCTTGTTAAATTATGAGACAAAGATATTTGCAAAAATCTTAGCGGATAGACTAAGTTTGGTCTTCCCTACTATCATCACCCAAAACCAGGTGGGGTTTGTAAGAGGGAGGGCAATAAGTACAAATGTCACTAAGTTGCTGATTGCCTTGGAGGAGGGCAGAAACACCAGTACCCAGGCCCTAGTAGTGGGATTTGACTCCGAAAAGGCATTCGATAGAGTGTCATGGCCGTACTTATTCTCGGTATTGGCCAGATATGGCATCCAGGGAGACATTGTGTCCAGTATTGGATTGTTATACAAAAACCCTAAATCGGCGATTATCGCCAACGGCCAGGTATCAGAAGATTTCTCCCTGGGACGGGGTACGAGACAGGGTTGTCCCCTGTCTCCGTTACTATATATTTTGACCATTGATCCACTATTACGCAAAATTGAAGGAGATAGTTCAATTATGGGATACAAGGTGAGATCACAGGAATTTAAGGTTTCCGCCTTTGCGGATGATGTATTGGTATTCCTGACGAGCCCGCACACCTCCTTGCACAAAGTATTGAATTATCAGAAGTCATTTGGTAGGTTCGCAGGCTTGAAGATTAATGAAGAGAAGTCTGAAGCTATGGACATGGGTTTAGGGGTCAAAGAAGGTTGGGTAGGACGATTTCCTCTCCGATGGGTTGCGCAATCTATGAAATATTTGGGCTTACAAATAACTAGGGACGTAGGCCTTCTTAGGGGGGCAAATATCGGGCCTTTGCTTACAAGAATGGAAGGTAGGCTGAAGTTGTGGGCTTCTCTCCCATTATCTATCCTGGGAAGAATAGGACTGTTGAAGATGATGGAGCTTCCGCGTTGGCTTTATGTATTGCAACAGATTCCCTTCTGGCTGACTAGGGGGGAGATGAAACAGATAAATCGCACTATACGCAATTATATATGGGGAGGACGTAGGGCCCGAGTATCATTAAGCTCTTTGATGCGCCCATATGAATAAGGAGGCCTGGCCTGTCCCAACTGGAGAGATTATAACCTGGCATGTTTATTAAGACATGTACAGGATTGGCTACAAGCTACAAGCTTTTATACTCCCTATGCCTTTGTCAAAGAGTGGACATATCCGTATAGTCCAGCAAACTTGCTTCCTCTTAGGACGGCGGAAGTTCCGTCATCTTACAAACATAGTATGTTAATCCAGGAGTGTAGAAGAGCGTGGAAGTTCCTATGCAAGGACAAATTAGGATGCCATGAAATGTATTTTCCTTACTTGACTTTTAGGGGTAACCCGCTCTTTGAAGCGGGCCTATCTAGCCCAACCTTCCAGGTTTGGGAACGCAAGGGACTGACACGGGTGTCTCAGTTGTGGGATGCCACTCTTGGAACAGTGAAGAGCTTCAGTGACATGCGAAACACCTATGGAATAGAATCGAAGGACTTTTTTGCATACCTTCAAGCGAGACATTATATATTTTCCATGCACGAGAAGCGGGGCAGAGTCCAAAATACTGAGTCCTTAAATAATTTTTTCTCGTCAACGGGTAAGCCCTTGAAGTCCTGCTCGAACTTTACGCAGGCCTTGCGAGATTTGAAGGAGGAGGAGACACTGTATGACATCCAACAGAAATGGGAACATCACACTGGTATATGTTTACCAACGAAAGCCTTTACACAGATATGGTTGGAATGTTTGTCAGCTACAGAGAACGTTTCGCTGCGAGAAACGGGATATAAGGTCCTACGGTGTATGTTCTTGTCCAGAACCCGGCTGTATGTTGCTAAGATCAGCTCTTCGGATCAATGTCTGAAATGTCAGCGCTTGCCTGGATCCTTAATGCACATGCTTTGGAGTTGCGATATAATTGCGAAGTACTGGACGAGAGTGACCACTGTTTTAAGTCAAATACTACAGTTTACAGTGCCTTTGCAACCGGAAATCTGTCTTTTGCGCTACTTTCAGGACTTGCTGGCTTCTATTACGGAATGGGACTCCTTATTCCTTCGGAAAGCGCTATTAGCAGCTCTACAACCTATTTTGGTAGAATGGATTACGGCGGAGCAGCCGAAAGTGGAACAGTGGACAAACCGGCTTTACAAGCTTTTGCAGTTTGACTATATGACAGCGAACAATCAAACGCCAGAGGCAAAACTAAAATGTAAAGGGATTTGGAATAAATATTGGAATACCTTATCTTTACACATGCAGGAATGTGCTAAGAATTGTACTATACCTTGAATCTGAAGGTCAGGTTTTGGTTTCCTGACTGATGACCGAAAAGCTTTGAGAGTTGAAAGGGGGGAGGGAGGGGGAGGGATACTGGGCGGGGTTATACAAAGAAAACACTGGGAAGGATGTATCTTCTTATAATTGTTGAATATCCGGGCTGTATGTTGGATATATGTACCTGTTTTTTATTTCACTTTTCAACCAGTTATTGTTGTTCTACATATACATTGTTCCCACCCTGCAATAAACATATGTTTAAAAAAAAAAAAGAAATATATGGTTGCATTACAAAAACAAAGAAAAGAAAAATAAAAAATAGAATATTTGAAGAATAAAGCCGGTAGCTATTGAAAGAGGGTATCACAAAGTGTTCCCTCAGATATAGCAACCGCACATTACCGCACATCGGGGAGTTTCCTTGATGGTTGGTTGTTGATAAGATGAGAAACTGGCAACCATCCCTGCAAAATTCAACTTGCAGGGGACTGATGGGAATGTGGCAGCCACCCCTGCGAACTCCATCGTGCAGGGGACTGCATCTAGTGAGAATGTGGCTGCCACCCCAATGCCACAGCTATCAGCAAGGACTCAGCCGCCCCCCCCCCCCCCCCCCCCAATTTCAGCAGGGGAGATGGGGACAGCCTCTGGAGATTTGGCTGCTGCTGAAAAGATAATGGAGCAGCTTAAGGAAAGAGAACAAATGCCTTCCCTGTCAAAATCCACACCTGAGTCCACCCCCATGGAGGAAGCATCGAACCCTCCTGGCCCCTTCCATGTCACTTCTCCTCTTGACAATACCTCTGCTGAAGGAAAAGGAGAAATAAAGATTGGAAAGAGGGAAAGGGAGGAGCCAGGGGTGGATTGGGTGCACAGCAGAGGAAAAGCCTGCTCCCAAAGTCAGGAGGAGAATCTTGGTCCTTTATGAGACGAAAGAATCCAGGCCCAATTACCTGCAAGGGCCTGGAGCAGAAGCCTGAAACATCAGACGCCAAAGCAGATACACCATCAGAGGCCTGATTCCTGAAACATCAGCACTCATGGGCAGAGTGAGTCCCCAAGCAGATCTCCTTTGGTGAGATCCCCACTCCACCATCGTGGCTCAGGGGGGCAGAAAATCCTCCTCCTGGTGGAACCACAGAGGAAACCCCTCACCCCTCTCTCCAAGCACCACCATTTGGCCCACAGACCCCTGACTACTGGGCTGCTGAAGAGAGGGAGAGCCCCTCGGGGTTACTACCTGGCCAGGGTGGGGAGCCAGGTATGACCCTGGTCACAGACCCCAAGGTTGAGACAATCAACGGGGAAGATTTGGCCTCAGGAGAGGTACAGCCAAAGACAATAGCTGAAGAGGAAGGGGTTTCCAGACTTTCAGTGACTCCGGACTTGGCCATGGAAACCAGCTCCACTGAAATACCGGAGGGAGAGGAAGCAACACGTGCAGCCTCCTTAGAGGTTGCTCCTCTTCTCACTAGCCATTCTCCTGAGGTCCCAGTAATGGTGACCATAACCCCTCTGGAAGAGCTTGTTAAGGTTTGTGGGTATGTGGGCCCTTGGCCCGATGTGAGTGTTGTTGCTACCCGTGGGGAGGGGCCCCACAGGTCTACACTGTCGAGAGGTGAGGTCTGGTTCAGCAGAGAATTCTTGGAAGAGGCTGTGGAGAGGTCCCGAGGAGCGGGGCTGAGACACAGCAAGCAGGGATTCCCACCATTCGTGGAACAGGCTGGAGGTCAGTACCTGGACAAAGAGCTCTGGAGGAGATGGCACTAGGCAGGCCCATGGAGCAGGGAGCGTGGCACAGGACCTGCAGGAGGTATTCCGGAGAGACAGCCCCGAGGGGCGGAACTGCACAGCGAAGCAGGTATTTAGTGTGATGACGTAAGCCAACCCGTGGAGCAGGGAAGCCCCAGTCAGGTCTCCAGCGAATGATGTAGGGCAGCCTGAGGAACGGGAGGCACCGGTAGTGCCTGGTGGCAGAGTCAAGTGTCAGCCCCGAGGAGCGGGGAAGCACCGATAGTCCCAAAGATAAATGTAGGCACTACCCTGAGGAGCAGGGAAGCACAGACAGTCACAGGAAAGGGTGTAGGCACTTCCCCAAGGAGCAGGGAAGCATGGAGGTAGAACTCCCAAGTGGTAAAGGTGTTCCCAGAGGTGGCCCAAGGAGCGGGGAGCCACAGGACAGGTCTTACTGGAAAGCACAGGGCTAGCCTGAGGAGCGGGGGAAGCCAGGAGACCGGGTCCCCATAGAGTGCCCACACTGGACCCGAGGAGCAGGTACCAGGCAGGGTCCAGAGTCCAGTTGGTCCGATAGTGTCACACCAGGAACGGCAGAGACAGGAGCTCCTAGAGAAGAAGTGGAACTCGTTGCCAAGTCGGCTAGCTGAGGGAGAAGGTGGCAATGCGATGAAATCATCAATCCAGGACGCCCCCGAAGTTCCCGCCGAAGGGCCTTTAAAAGAGGGTCTAATGGCATGCGCGTGCGCCTAGTAAGGCCCAGAGTCGGCATGGAGGATGGCGTCATCTTGACTACCATGAGGAGCCAGAGGGAACGTGGTGGCAGAAACTAGCCTGCACCGCGAGCAAGCCCGGAGCAAGAAGCAGGACTATGCAAGATGTGAGTAGACACGGTCGCAGCCGTCTGCGACCTACGGTCATAACAGTATCCCTCCTCTTAAGGCCCCCCCCCGGGGGTTTGGGTTTGTGAGGATGCTTGGCATGGAATTGACAAATGAGATCCTTGTCCAGGATGTTGGCCAGAGGCTACCAGCTGTTCTCCTCAGGCCCAAAGCCCTCCCATAAGAGGAGATATTCCCATCTTCTTCCACGTTTTCTAATGTCCAGAACATCTCGGAGCTGATACATGACATCAGCTTCCGAGGACAGCAGTTGGGGGTCCAGTTGTTCTTTAGAAAATCTGGAGAGGACCAGAGGCTTTAATAGAGAAACGTGGAAAGCGTTGTGTATCTTGAGTGAAGAAGGCAACAGGAGTCGGTAGGTAACAGGGCCCAGACGGCGGAGCACAGGAAAAGGGCCAATATATCTGGGGGCAAAGTGAGTGGAAGGCAGCTTGAGACGAATGAATTTAGTACTAAGCCATACCTTTTCCCCAGGTCAAAGAGTCATGGTCCCATTGCAGCACCTTCCATCGAAGCTGGCGAGGAACCACAGTCTTCCCCGGTGGCATGGGATAGGTGGCGGAGAGGATGACCTTGGCAGGGTCTATTATGTGCCATGGGGTATCAGGCACATCCTCTGTGACAAAGGACCTGGAGAGCATATCAGCGCATCCATTCTTATTGCCTGGGCAGTAACGCAGTATGAAATTGAATCGGGTAGAGATGGACCAATGGGCCTGGTGATGGTTTAGATGCTGAGCATGTTGGAGATACTCGAGGTTTTTATGATCCGCGTATACGGTGATCTGGTGATGAGCTCCCTTGAGCCAAGGTCGCCATTCTTCAAAGGCCAACTTGATGGCCAGCAGTTCTTTGTCCCCAATGGCGTAATTGTGTTCCACTGGCGAGCAGCGCCAAGAAAAAAAAGGACAAGGATGTAGTGTGTGAGTAGTTGAGTATTGACTCAGTATGGCTCCTACTCCGACGTCGGAGGCGTCAACCTCAATGACAAATGGCCGTGTAGGGTCCGGATGATGGAGACAAGGTTCCTTGAGGTCCTGAAAGGCGGTCATGGCTTCGTGGGACCACTGAGAGGGGTTGGCCCCCTTGCAAGTCATGGCTGTGAGTGGCACAGTCAGGGTTGAATAGTGATGAATGAAGGAGCTATAGTAATTGATGAAGCCTAGGAATCTCTGAAGCGCCTTGAGGCCCATAGGTTGAGGCCAATCACGGATGTTCTTTAATTTCTGAGGATCCATTCGAAACCCCTGGCTGGATACCACGTAGCCAAGAAAAGGCATGGTCTCTTGCTCGAAGGAGCCCTTCTCAAGCTTGTCAAAAAGCAGGTTGTCTTGCAGGTGTTGGAGAACATGAGAGACATCCTGGCGATGGCTTTGAAGGTCTTGTGAGAAGACTAGGATGTTTTCAGCTTGGAGAAGAGACGACTGAGGGGGGATATGATAGAGGTGTTTAAAATCATGAGAGGTCTAGAACGGGTAGATGTGAATCGGTTATTTACTCTTTTGGATAGTAGAAAGACTAGGGGACACTCCATGAAGTTAGCATGGGGCACATTTAAAACTAATCGGAGAAAGTTCTTTTTTACTCAACGCACAATTAAACTCTGGAATTTGTTGCCAGAGAATGTGGTTCGTGCAGTAAGTATAGCTGTGTTTAAAAAAGGATTGGATAAGTTCTTGGAGGAGAAGTCCATTACCTGCTATTAAGTTCACTTAGAGAATAGCCACTGCCATTAGCAATGGTTACATGGAATAGACTTAGTTTTTGGGTACTTGCCAGGTTCTTATGGCCTGGATTGGCCACTGTTGGAAACAGGATGCTGGGCTTGATGGACCCTTGGTCTGACCCAGTATGGCATTTTCTTATGTTCTTCTTATGTTCTTATGTTGTCAAGGTAAACGACTATACAGTGGTAAAGCATATTTCTGAAGACCTCGTTCATCAGGTTTTGAAATACTGCGGGCGCATTGCACAGCCCAAGGGCATTACCAGGTACTCAAAATGGCCGTCACGCATGTTAAAGGCGGTCTTCCACTCGTCGCCCTCGCGGATCCGGACCAAATTTTAAGCTCCACGGAGGTCCAATTTTGAGAAGATCTTAGCTCCTTGAAGCCTGTCAAAAAGCTCTGAGATAAGAGGCAGTGGGTATCGATCCTTGAGGGTGATTTCATTTAATCCTCGGTAATCGATGCAGGGACAGAGAGAGCCATCTTTCTTTCCTACAAAGAAGAATCCTGCTCCAGTGGGAGACTTGGAGGGGCAGATGAACCCTTTGGCCAGGTTCTCCCGGATGTACTCAGATATGGCTTGGGTCTCCATTTGCGAGAGAGGATAAATTCTACCCCGAGGAGGTTCTGTGTTAGGGAGCAAATTTATTGCACAATCTTAGGAGCAATGAGGGGGTAGAGTATCCACGGCCTTCTTAGAGAACACATTGGTGAATGAGGCATATTTTATTTATTTATTTATTTATTTATTTATTTATTTCGTAATTTTCTATATACTGCGGCACATTAATAACATCACCTCGGTTCACAATAAACAGTAAATCAGCAACAAGCTTTACAGTCAATATGAGAACGAAATCAGGTGTACATAATAAATCAATTAAGAACAAATTAAGAACAAAATTAAGAACTAATAAAATTAATGATAATCATAATCAATCGATCAGAGATACAAGATAATCATAATCAATCGATCAGAGATACAAGAACGAGTAATTGGCATTTCAGAAAAATGGAAAAGATCATTGAGAGGAAGGTCGGGAAGTGAAGGTGAGGTAGTTATACAAAACACAGGTGAGACGGATTCTAGACAGTTTCTGTAATAGTCATTTGTAGCAAGAGTCAGGGCACAGAGAAGGCAGGTGTAGTCAGACGTAGCTGTAGTCAAGGCACGGAGAAGGCAGGCGTGGTCAGACGTAGCAGTGGTCAAGGCACGGAGAAGGCAGACGTGGTTGGACGTAGCAGTGGTCAAGGCACGGAGAAGGCAGGCATGGTCAGACGAAGCTGTAGTCAAGGCATGGAGAAGGCAGACATGGTCAGACGTTGCAGGGGTCAGGCTTGGAGAAGGCAGGCAAAGAGGTCGGACGTAGCAGAGGTCGGCACCAGGAGGTCAGTCGAAGTACAAGCAAGACGAACGAAGACACAGGAACAGGAAGACACTCAGAAACTTGGAACGCGGAGACACGGAGGCAACGAGTACTCAGAACCAAACAGGGAACCGAGGAGACCTGTTGCAAAGGCAAAGCTTCTGTGCAAGGCTTGAGCTTTTATACGCTGAAGGATCTGATGTCAGCATCTGGGTCCGCGGCCAGATTCCCGCCGCGGGCCGTTTAAAGGTTCTTCTGATGCACGAATGCGCGCCTAGGGAGGGGCGCGGTGCCACTGGCGGCGTCTCTCCACGAATCCTGTGGAGAGGTCTGATGAAGTCCTGGCTGGAAGTCCCGGGACGCGGAGCAGAGCCGGAGGTGCTGGCATGGGCCCGAGGTCGGAGCCAGCGGCCCGCTGCCACAAGTGACGGAGAGCTGGAGCCTGGGGGTTGCTTGGAAAGGTGAGAGGGCTGCACTGTGGAGCTGCCGCAGGCGGCGAGCGTAACAGCAGGAGGTATTCTGGAGAGACAGCCCCGAGGGGTGGAGCTGCACAGCGAAGTAGGTACTTGGTGCGATGACGTGGGCCAACCTGTGGAGCGGGGAAGACCCAGTCAGGTCTCCAGCGAATGACGTAAGGGAGTCTGAGGAGTGGGAGGCACCGGTAGTGCCCAGTAGCAGAGTCAATGGTACAGCCCCAAGGAACGGGGAAGCACCGATAGTCCCAAAGATAAACGTAGGCACTACCCCGAGGAGTGGGGAAGCACAGCCAGTCACAGGAAAGGGTGTAGGCACTTCGCCGAGGAGCGGGGAAGCACGGAGGTTGAACTCCCAAATGGTAAAGGTGTTCCCAGAGGCGGCCCAAGGAGCGGGAAGCCGCAGGATAGGACTTACTGGAAAGCACAGGGCTAGCTCGAGGAGTGGGAGAAGCCAGGAGACCGGGTCCCTGTAGAGTGCGCACACTGGCCCCCGAGGAGCGGGTACCAGGCAGGGTCCAGAGTCCAGGAGGTCCGATAGCATCACACCAGGAACAGCAGAGACAGGAGCTCGTAGAAAAGTAGTGGAACTCGCTGCCAAGTCAGCTAGCTGAGGGAGAAAGTGGAGCTTTAGTACTCTGATGCGATGACGTCATCAATCCAGGACGCCCCTGAGGTTCCCACCGAAGGGCCTTTAAAAGAGAGTCTGGTGGCGCGCGCGCGCGCCTAATAAGGCCCAGAGTCGATGTGGAGGATGGCCACGTCTTGACCGCCACGAGGAGCCAGAGGGAATGCAGCGGCAGAGACTAGCCTGCGCTGCAGGCAGGCCCGGAGCAGGAAGCAGGACGGTGCAAGATGAGAGCAGACGCGGTTGTAGCCATCTGCTACCGACGGTCATAACAGAGCTCCTGGAGAGGCTGCCTGTCTCTTTGCTAGTAGTTTTCTGCTCAGCTCCAGAGGCGCCATGCCAAGCGCCTCTAATTTCCACTGCTAGGGAGGCCACGGGTCCCTCACAATCAGAGACATCATCTCGGGGCAGTGAGGAACCAATTAAGATCAAGCTGAGGAGGAAATCTATTCCTGATCATAGGGAGAGCTTTGAAATCCTTGGCTCTGGGAAGGTAGGGGATGATGAGCAGTCAGATGACAAGTCTCTAGGTAGTGCAGGACCTGCAGACTTTGAGGCTCCTGTCATCCCAAAGCAAGAGATCCTTCAGTTTCTGGAGGAACCCTGCATCTCAGAAAGAGCGCTTGGCGTTGAAGAAGTGGCCAGATGCAGAGCTGCTGCAGTGATCCGTCTGGGCCATTCTCCGAGCCAACCTTTGGGCTAAATGTCTGTCTCTGTAAATTCTATAACAGCCTCAAGCTCCTCCAGTAAGGACTTGAGAATAACATCGACAGAGGATGGCTTTTAGCCTAGGCACACTCAATGTCAACAGCTGTAGGGTGGTATTTCAGAGGCTCCAGGTACTTTGTTTCCTGTGAGGGGAGAAGTATGTGGTGAGCTTTTTTCAAGAGACCCACACCACTCTGGTAGATGAGGCCAACTGGCTGCTGGAGTGGTGCGGCAGTGTCTTCTTTAACCTCCTCACTGCTACATCTTGTTGGGTGTTGACACTGTTTGCTGAGACCTTTCAGCCAGAGATGCTTTATGTGAAGGCCACCATGCCAGGAAGACTGCTGCACGTCTCAAGTGCGGAATTGTTAATTTCGTTAACATATACGTTCTGAGTGCAGGGCCCAGTTTTGCAGCAGTTCTTTAGCCAGATGTTAACCTATCTTGACAACTTGGGTGTCCACAAAGCTATGGTGCTTGAGGGTGATTTTAACTGTGCCCTCGAGGCCTTGGACAGGAACAGCCAGGAACCACACCAGAGCTTGTCAGCTGTCCTGAGGGAGTTAGTCTGACGCTTCCTCCTGGTTAACATCTGGTGAGAACATCATCCTGAGTCCTCCGACACCTTCACCTTTGTCAGGGTGAGAGAGGCGGTGATGTCCTAATCCAGAATCAACAGGCTCTATATATAGCCACCTGATGTCATGAGCCCAGTTCAGTGCCATTAGACTAGCGCCGTTCACGGACCACAATGCGGTGACTGTGATTGTAGGGTTAGAGTCAGTGGAGCCCCGAGCAGCCTATTGGCATTTTAACAACTCCTTACTGGAGGACCTGGGCTTTGTGACGTCAGTTTGGGGATTTTGGGACGACTGGCATGGCTATGAGGCAGACTTCCCCTCACTGAGTCAGTGGTGGGACGTGGGGAAGGACCGTCTCAAGATCCTCTGTCAGGAGTATGCAGAGGTGCCAGCAGGAGGCATGATACTGGGATTGAGTATCTAGAGGGGGAAGTGCTTGATCTTGAGAAGTGCCTGCCTGCACTTGGGGACCAAGGTCTGCAGAGCCTGTACATTGAGAAGAAGCGCACCTTCCAGGACCTAGTCGAGCGTCAGAACCGAGGGGCTTATATCAGGTCGCACATCCAAATCCTTTGGGAGATGGATCATGGCTCACGCTTCTACTATGGGTTGGAGAAGAAAAGGGGGACCAAGAAGCAGATAGCAGGCCTGCTGTCTGCAGACGGGTCTCTGCTTAAGGATCCAGAGAGTATTCGATCCAGAACTAGAGAATTCTACTCAATGCTCTCTGGTTCCCACCGACCCAGATGCCTGCAGGGTTTTATGGGAGGGGCTTCCCACAGTCAGTCAGGGTGACAGGGAGTGACTTGCCGAGCTCTCTGAAGCCTTAGGTCTAATGCCCTACAATAAGTCTCCAGGCATCGACAGGCTGACCATGGAGTTCTATCGTCACTTCTGAAGTGAGCTAGGGCCTGACCTCTTGAGGATCCTAGATGAAGCCCTCGAGACCAGGTGGTTACTGCTGTCATGCCGCTGTGCAGTGTTAACACTGATACCTAAGAAGGGGGACCTGCGCGACGTGAAGAACTGGCACCCGGTCTCGCTGCTCAGCACAAACTATAAAATCATAGCCAAAACCATCTCACTGCGGCTTAAGCATGTGCTAGCCGATGTGATTCACCCCGAGCAGTCCTACCCGATCCCGGGACGGACCATATTTGATAACATCTATTTGTTCTGGGATCTGATCCATCTCACTTGCAGGACTGGTCTGCCCTTCTCGCTCTAGACCAAGAGAAGACATTCAACAGGGGGGGATCATGGATACCTCATGGAAACCCTGCAGGTGTTTGGTTTTGGCCCACACTTCATGGGTCTTCTCCAACTTCTGTACAGCTCTACAGAGTGTCTCGTGAAGGTCAATTGGTCCCTAACAGCACCTCTGGCATTCAGGTGAGGAGTACGTCAAGAGTGCAACTGTATGCATTTGCCATCGAGCCTTTCCTGTACCTCCTATGCAGGAGACTCACCGAGCTGGTGCTGCAGGAACCCGAGATGCAGGTGACTCTTTCAGCATTTGCTGACAACATACTCCTCATGGCCCAAGACCCAGTTGATCTAGTGAGGACACAGGAGTGTCAGCAGGTATACTCTGCCGCGTCCTCGGCAAGGATCAACTGGGCCAAATGTTCCGGGCTTTTAGTAGGAAGGCAGGTGGATATGCTCTCTGAAGCCTTTCGGCATCTGGGGAGCATATCTGTAGCAGGGAGATGTTGCAATACCTAGAAGTCCACCTCTCCACTGCGGAGACCATGGACCCTGTCAACTGGCGCGAGCTGGAAGATAAAGTAGGCACTCACCTGAGGTCATGGACAGGTCTGCTCAAGTTGCTATCCCTCAGGGGAAGGGCCTTGCTAATCAGCCTACTAGTAGCAAGCATGCTCTGGCACCGGTTGATTGCCTTAAATCTGACCCCTGAATTCTTGGCTCGGACCCAGAGGAGTTTGCTAGATTTCTTCTGGGCCGGGAGGCACTGGGTCTCTGCTGGTGTTCTGAGCCTCCCACTTGGAGGGGGTGGGCAGGACCTGGTGTGTATCCAAAGCCAGGTCCGAACTTTCTGCCTCCAGACCCTGCAAAGGCTCCTTTACGCAGAACCACCTCCACAGTGGCGCACGCTGGCCAGTTACTATCTTCGCCAATTGTGCAACCTACAATATGATTGGCATCTTTTTTGTACTCATCCGAGAGGCTATGGCAGAAACCTCTCAAGGCTGCCAGTCTTCTATCAAGATCTGATTAAAGCCCGGAACTTGAACTCCATGACCAGACAAGCCCCGGCGGCTGTGAGCGTGGAGTTTCTAGCTGAGCCTCTGCTGTTCAATCCATGCCTAGGTGCGAGCATGCTTGAGTCCCCCATGGTTCGCTAATGCTGGCCGGGATCACAAAGGTCGGGGATGGCGCGGGCCATGTCTGGCCATCCAGTGCTCCTACCATGTGACAGGGGCCGGCCAATGGCACGGATTCCCTCTCACATGGTAAGGGCAAAGGGCCATCGGCACCATTTTTATTAGTGGCAGCCGATGGCCCGAGAGCGGGAGATCGCTCCCCGCGCCCCCATTGGACCACCAGGTAATTTTAAAAGGTTTTGGGGGGGTTGGAAGGGTGGGGGAGGCTAAGGAGTACGTTTTAAAGGGTTGGGTGGGTTTTTTTTTTTATCGGGCCATCGGCGCCATTTTTATTAGTGGCAGCCAAAATGGCGCCGATGGCCTGAGAGCAGGAGATCGCGCCGGGACGCCCCCCCCCCCCCCCCCCCCCCCCCCCCCCCGCTGGACCACCAGGTAATTTAAAACATTTTGGGGGGGTTCGGGAGGGTAAGGGATTTGTTTTAAAGGGTCGGGTGGGTTTAGGGGTTGTTTTGATGTGCCGGTTTTCCCGCCCTCCCCCCAAATAACTCCCGTACCTGATTAACGATTTTTCATGATAAATCGGGAGAATTTGTATCGCGCACTCTAATGATTTTTGATGATTTAAAAAATATCGGACGATTTTTTAAATCGTCAAAAAACGATTCACATCCCTAATCCACACTACTTTCTCACAAATTCCCAAACAAAA
This sequence comes from Rhinatrema bivittatum, assembly GCF_901001135.1. Lineage (NCBI taxonomy): Eukaryota > Metazoa > Chordata > Amphibia > Gymnophiona > Rhinatrematidae > Rhinatrema > Rhinatrema bivittatum. Next base: position 209,471,942 of record NC_042622.1, on the reverse strand, counting down.
TTTGATCTAGTCTGAACTGGTAGAGAGCCAGTGGGTCTTTACAAATAAACTCATGTAGAAAATAGAATTTATAAAAAAATACAAAATATATATACCAAAAACACACTACAATAGAGGAGGAGCCAAAGGCAAAATTAGAATATGGCAAAAAGAAATCTAACATCTGGACTATATTAACTTACATCTAAATCACAACACACCTAGCCATCATTGGTAGTAAGTCTTAACTGGCTTCCTAGAGTCCAAGAAAACTCTCAGCTGAGATGGCTGAAAAAAGATAGACAGTTGTATGCAAAAGTTTAGGTACACCTGGTCAAACTGTATGCTTCAATGAATCAATAAATGAAGAGAAGCTAACAACCTCTACATGGCACAAAGCTAAATGCAAAACATTTCTGCAAGGTTTAATGCAAAATTTGTATTTCTTTCCTGATTTTAATAGATTGAAAATAATTAAAAAAAAATGTGAGAATTGAATATGCGAAACTCCTTAGATCCTTCCAGTTGATTAATTACTACTTTGATTGACTAGTCAGGCTTTCAAATAGGCAAGTGAAAAAAATTTCCACCACCTGCCACACATTGCTGCAGGTGCCGAGGTGCAGGTCCTCTTCTTGCTGACGGGTGGGGGGGGGGGGCAGGAATCCCACCAGCACATAATTAAATAGCGCTGAACTCTAACCTTCCTCCTATCATTCAAGGCCCAATGTCGCACAGGTCAGCGCATCACAAGGGCGACACTCAGGCAGGCAGTATCAATGGGCTGCACAGAATGTATTGTACGAGAGATAGGCGGGCCAGATGAAAGATGGTGATGGGTCAGATTTGACCGAGAGGCTGTAGTTTGCCCACCGCTGGTCTCAGTATGCAAAACAAGTGAAAAGTGCTTTGGGCTGATGAAACTGCAATGTAACTGTTCAGCCACAACCATATAAGATACACTTGGAGTGAAAAGGATGAAACATTTGAAGAAAAGAACACCTTGCCAACTGTTAAGAATACGGGTGGATCTATTATACTTTGGGAATGTGTGGCAGCCATTGTCACAGGAAGGAAGAATGGATTCAACTAAATATCAACATATCCTAGAAGGTTGACAATGATCCAAAGCATACCTCAAAATCAATTCATCATGAGGATTTAAGATGGCTGCATGAATACACAACTCGCTGCTGCTTCACGATTTTCTTATTTTCTATTAAGTCTTCCAAATGGAAAGGGTGAAAAAGGATATTTCCTTCTGACTGTCTTCTCTCCCCGAAGCAACGTACCATTCCCAAGTTTGTGACTCCGGTACCTGTGAATGAATGAACACTTAGCCTCATTGTTGTTTGGGTGGAGGAGAGCCCTACTTGACCGGGGACAAAGCATCTCTTAGTCCGCTTGATAGCCACTTACCACCGGCAGAGAGGGATTAGGTTACCACTGGAGTTTTCGAAGTGCTGAGTGATGACCTCACAAGGGGCACCCCGATGGAAGGAGCAGCTGATGCAAGCTGAATACCTGATTCCTCTGGGACAAAAGCTACAGAAAAAAACAAAATTTTCCCCACAATTGTCATCAGTAGTGGCACCAGAGCATCCGGACCATCAATCCTCAGGTTCTTCTGCTGCAGGTGAGTTTACTGCAGCAGCCTGCTTTCCTATTCCAGCTAAACCACCGGTGGTTATCTTGGACTCATTGTCAGATTTACATAGAAACATAGAAAAAACAGCAGAAAAAGACCAAAAGGCCCATCTGGTCTGCCCGGCAAGCTCCCATACTTATCAGTTTCACAGACCGCCAAGATCAGGGCCCTTGTTGTTTTCTGTTTGAGTCAAATTTCCCGCCAACCCTGCCGTTGAAGCAGAGAGTAATGTTGGAGTTGCATCAGAAGTGAAGTATCAGGCTTATTGGTTAAGGGCAGTAACCTTTGCATCAAGCAAGTTACTCCCATGCTTATTTATCTAGACTGTATAGTTCAATGCCATGTTGGATATTGTCTGAATCTAATTTCTCTTTTCACCATTTAGGGTAGCAACCATCACATTAAGCAAGTTACCCCTGTGTTTTTTGTTTAAAAGGGTTATTCACTGCATTTATTTTTGTGAGAGAGAAAATTGAGTGGGAATTGAACCCTGGCTTCCATGGTTCAGGACCCATTGGTCTGACCACAAAACTACCATTCCACTCTGGAACCTAATGGCATGTCTACTTCTTTTTCTCATTGTTTAAATAAAGTCAATACTCTTTCTTCAAGAGTTGATTTCCTTGCTCAAGATCAATTAAAAATTCAGCATGAGCAAGCTGGCTGGAATCAATTGCTTGAATAGGCTGTTCAAAAAGCGGAATCAGTAAACACTGCAATCATTTAGGAACAAGATTTCTTGACTCAAAGGTTGGAGTATGTGGAAATGGTCTCAGACATTTGAATCTTCGATTTACCAACTGCCCCAAAGTTATGGGTGAACTTCCACAATTAACTCTGAAAAATATCAAATAGAAATATTGCAATTTACACCAGAGTGTTATAATCTGGCATGGTTGTGGACCCTGGATCTTAGTGAGCCCTGTGGGGACTCACTCTAATAGGCATGGTCTCAGCTGAGACGGACACAGATGTAAGAGACTTTATTAGACTGGAACGTGGGTAGTATCCACAGCGTGGCAAGAAGACACAGTCCAGAGTAGTAAGGTTGCTCAATGATGATATCCCTGGTAGTGGCTCACAGAGTGGGGTATGCCAGGAAACTCCTCTCCCGATGACACACCTCTCAGGGTAGATCCTGTAGTGGCCTGCAGCGCAGGGTATGCCGAGGATCAGTGAGTAGTGGTTCAGAGAGGTGCAGGAGATCAGCAGAGCAAGGTAGATGATGGTACTCACTCCGTAGTGTAGAAGAAGGTAGCTGGGATGAGCACTGTAGTGGCCCGAGGCACGGGGTACACAGGCGGTTCCATTAGCAAGGTGATAGAAACGAGAATGGCACTCACAAGGCTGAACAGGCAGGATCCCAAACAAGGATAGAGGGATTCTCCAGGCCGGAATGCCCTCCGAGGAGTGGATAGCTAGAACGTGACAAGGCCCCTGAGGAGCGGGTACCTAAGGCATTCCAAGTCCAGGAGTTCAGGAACCAGTTCAGAGTAGCAAAGCGAAGCGTCTCCAAAAGGAGTGGAATAAGCAGAAAGGAAGTCCTTGCTAACTCATAGGAAGAATAGGCTGGATGGTATAAATACACTTGGCGGGTGACGTCATGCGGAGGGGACGCCCCCAAGGTTCCCACCATGACGTGAATAAGAGAGGGCCTGGCGCACGCTCGCGTGCCCTAGGTATTCCCCAATTCAAGATGGTGGACAGGATCGCCCACGCTGTCCCGGGGACACCGGGGAAGGTGAGGTTTGCAGCCTGAGGCCGCCATGGCTCTGAGAATCAATGGGTGCAGGGAAAAGAGAGGTGAGCAGCAAAGGTCGCAGCAGTCTGCAACCGATGGGCGAAAGACAGAGAATATTCCATCATTTAATAAGGTTTTTTTCTTCCGTTTACATTGAGTCCTGGCTGGCAAGTTACTGCTCTTGTACCATTAGAATTAGCTAGTTTGACATCTTTTCTGGAATCTTCTTCTTTGGAAATAATTGAGAGGACTACATATGAACATAAGAAATTGCCATGCTGGGTCAGACCAAGGTTCCATCAAGCCCAGAATCCTGTTTCCAACAGTGGCCAAACCAGGTCACAAGAACCTGGCAATTACCCAAACACCAAGAAGATCCCATGCTACTGATGAAATTAATAGCAGTGGCTATTCCCTAAGTAAATTTGATTAATAGCAGTTAATGGACTTCTCCTCCAAGAACTTATCCAAACCTTTTTTGAACCCAGCTACACTAACTGCACAAACCACATCTTCTGGCAACAAATTCCAGAGCTTTATTGTGCATTGCGTGAAAAAGAATTTTCTCCGATTAGTCTTAAATATGCTACTTGCTAACTTCATGGAATGCCCCCCTAGTCCTTCTTTTATTCAAAAGTGTAAATAACTGAATCACATCTACTCGTTCAAGACCTCTCATGATCTTAAAGACCTCTATCATATCCCCCCTCAGCCGTCTCTTCTCCAAGCTTAACAGCCCTAACCTCTTCAGCCTTTCCTCATAGGGGAGCTGTTCCATCCCCTTTATCATTTTGGTTGCCCTTCTCTGTACCTTCTCCATCGCAATTATATCTTTTTTGAGATGCGGCGACCAGAATTGTACACAGTATTCAAGGTGTGGTCTCACCATGGAGCGATACAGAGGTATTATGACATTTTCCATTTTATTCACCATTCCCTTTCTAATAATTCCCAACATTCTGTTTGTTTTTTTGACTGCACTTTTAGTTCTTTTTTCAGTGAACATGACCTGAGTTTTCTTATGAAATATTACTTCAAAAACCTAAATGCTAGTTTCTTGGGCCAGCTGGTCAGGATTTATCTTACCTAGGTAGGGTAACACAAGAAAGAAGGAGTGGTTTCTTGGCTTTACGCCAAGAATACAGGCTCTAGGAGCCTCATTCTTATGAAGATATCCTTGTAAATGTGTAGTCAAACTGCAAGCTGAGAGTTTCATCTTTCTTGTTCCAGAGCAGTTGAGTTTTCTTGATATGAGGAAACAGCTATTCCATTTATGTCCCCAATAATACAAGAGTAGTCTATCTAGTATGGCACTGGAATGGGTTTCATGCTATGGCCATTTCCCTGTGTTGTTCTTTCTTTTTTTCTGGTTAAATTCTCCTCTTTTCCTCCTCTCCCTCCATATTTGGAATGTCTATATATGAGAGAAGATGATTAGTATTTTTTGTTTTCCTGACTAATTAATATTGTGAAATTTAGTTTTGTTTTCTCTTTGATGTTTGGTGCAAAGGTCTTCTTTGTAATTTAATTGAAATTATTAAATAAAAAGGTTTAAAAAAAGTCAATTCATCCCCACTTAGCCGGATAAATTCAAACTCATCCAGCTAAATGGCCTGTTTCAATATTCGGCCGCATTCAGCAGCCACTACTTTGCTGGATAACTATTTGTCTGGCTAAATAGTTAGCCAGCTAGAAGGCCAATGCGATATCATTGCATAAAAAAGTATGCGTCCAAACTGGGCGCATGTTATTTTGGACATCCACCTCTCCTGGGCTCTCGATGCAATAGCCAAATGAGCTGCTGCTTTAAAAGGGACTCGCAATGGGTAATTTGTGCATCACTAGTGCTCTAAATTGTGCACCCAGGAGACGTGGCTGTGCACACACAACAGCCTGGCCAGATCTCCCTCCCCACCCCTGGCAGGGCTGTTCAAGACTGGTCCTTTTTATTGACACTTTTTACTTCAGGACAACCTTCTGAAAGGGCATTGGTTCTTTCACTGACATGTGACAATGAATAGACTAATCAGCGGTAAGTGAAGGAGTGGATAAATTAATATTAAATGCCTGACACTTCATATTAATTTATTCATTCTTTCACTTACTGCTGGCAGGGGTTCCAGTTGGGCCAGATCTTGGGAATACTGCTTTCTGTGGTTCCCCCTATGAGGCACCACAGAAAGTAGGATTTTTTTTGGGTTGAGCACTTGAGTGTGGCATGATTCTGCTTTCTGTGGTTCCTCCTGTTTAGTATCACAACGATATTGTTAGGGTTTGTGGGTATGTGGGCCCTGGGCTGAGGTGAGAGATGGTCCCACCCATGGGGAGGAGTCCTGTGAGCCTCATCATCGGGAGGCGAGGTCTCAGCTGCGGGTGCGTGGAACAGCAGATACTGGAGAGAGAGCAGAGAGAGTGACACTGCCCGCGGAGCCACTAAGTCTGTGAAGTGGGATATACCCAGAGAGAAGTCCTCTGTAGAGATGATACGGCAATGGTCCGCAGAGCATTCCACAGTGGAGATGTAAATGTAGTGGTCCACGACGCAGAGTACTCACTGTAGAAATAGTGAAAGTTCCAGAGGAAGCCCCGGGGAGCGGGGCAGGCAGCGGTCCTAGGCACAAGGCCCCCCGAGGAGCGGATAGCCAGAGACGAGGAAAGGGCCCCCAAGTTGTAGGCAGACAAGGCTAGCCGGTTTAAGAGTCCATGATGAATGATGTCATCCGGGGGGGGGGGGGGGGGACGCCCCCGAGGTTCCCGCCATGACGTGCATAAGACTGGTACGAGAGCGTGCGCGCCTAAGGAACTCCGAGGACAAGATGGCAGTCGGCAGCATCCATGCCATTCAGGGAGGCCCAGGACCAGGGGCAGGCAAGCCGGCGATAGCTGGCGGAGGCCGCAAGACTACCCAACGGAGTCAGTGCAGATAGGCATGAGGTGAGTAACAGCAGTCCCAGCCGTCTGTGACCGATGGGCGTAACAGTACTTCCCTTCTTAGGGGCCCTCCCCGGGGGTTTGGGCTTTCTTGGGTGAGAAGCATGGAACTGCTTGATCAGTTCTTTGTCAAGAATATTGACTGCAGGCTCCCAACTGTTTTCTTCCAGACCAAATCCTTCCCAAGAGATCAAGTATTCCCATCGCGTCCCGCACTTCCTTACGTACAGGATGTCCTGTACCTGATATGTAATGCCCTCCTCAGATGCCAGAGGATGGGGCTCTGGTGGTTTCTTGGAGAACTCAGACAAGATGAGAGGCTTTAATAGTGAGATGTGGAAGGCGTTATGAATCTTGAGCAATGTGGGCAGGCGTCAATGCAGATAGGCATGAGGCGAGCAACAGCGGTCGCAGCTGTCTGATGGGTGTAACAGATATTAATAGGAGGAATCACAGAAAGCAGGATTTTTCTGTTTTTGTCGGTGAGCCCTTGAGCGCAGAATGCTTTAACACCAACTCCCAGGTAGGGGTTATATTTAGAAACATAGAAATGACGGCAGAAGAAGACCAAACGGCCCAACCAGTCTGCCCAGCAAGCTATGCACTTTATCCTTTTTTTTCTTCCCTTTTCCCTCTCACACCTGTTACTCTTGGCTTCCAGCACCCTCCAGCCCTATTTCCCCTCCATCCCACCACCAATGAAGAGAGCATCGCCGGATCTGCATCCAAGTGAACATCCAGCTCAATTAGGAGTAGCAACTTCCGCAACAAGCAGGCCACACCCCTGCCCCTGTCCACCCAGACTATACGATCCAGACCCCGTTGGTTGCCGTCCACACCCAGATCCTCCCTTCCACACTCCCCCTGCCGCTGAAGCAGAGAGCCATGCGTTGAAAGAGAAGTATCAGACTCTCTCCCTCGCCGAAGCAGAGAGCTACACTGGACATGCATTGAAAGTAAAGTATCGGCCCAGTTACACCTCGCTTTCCTGTGAATACAATTCTTTTTTTTTAATTTTTCTTCCACATTACCTCTTGCCGTTGAAGCCCAGAGCCATGATGGAGTCTCATCAACCCCGTGCATGTACACTGAACAAGGGCACTATCTCCAGGTAGCAGCCCCATTTCCGCGAGAGCCACATTAACTATCAACAAATATTGAACAAGCCTAATAATTGGCAATACCTATAGCCTATGACCTCACCGTTAATTTTACATACTCTTACCCATCCCTGTTTTTTGGTTTTTTTTGGAGATGGCAGCCCTCCATCCTTCCGCTCCATGAAGGTGGAACACCAACCACTGGCATCCCGCTCCGTGAATGCCTCTGTGGCTACTACCGCTCCGTGCAGTGTTTTGCTGCCTCCTCTTTATACACATCCTCTAGACTTGATGGATCCACAGTGTTTATCCCACGCCCCTTTGAAGTCCTTCACAGTTTTGGACTTCACCACTTCCTCCGGAAGGGCATTCCAGGCATCCACCACTCTCTCCGTGAAGAAATACTTTCTGACATTGGTTCTTAGTCTTCCTCCCTGGAGCCTCAGCTTGTGACCTCTGGTTCTGCTGATTTTTTTCTGACGGAAAAGGTTTGTCATTGTCTTTGGATCGTTAAAGTTTTTCAAGTATCTGAAAGTCTGAATCATATCACCCCTGCTCCTCCTTTTCTCCAGGGTGTACATATTTAGATTCTTCAATCTCTCCTCGTATGACATCCGATGAAGACCCTCCACCTTTCTGGTCGCCCTTCTCTGTACTGATTCAATCTTGTCTCTGTCTCTTTGTAGATACGGTCTCCAGAACTGAACACAGTACTCCAGGTGAGGCCTCACCAAGGACCTGTACAAGGGGATAATCACTTCCCTTTTCTTACTCGATATTCCTCTCTCTATGCAGCCCAGCATTCTTCTGGCTTTTGCTATCGCCTTGTCGCATTGTTTCGCAGACTTCATATCATTAGACACTATAACCCCAAGGTCTCTCTCCTGCTCCATGCACATCAGCCTTTCCCCCCCCCCATCGAATACAGTTCATTCGGATTTCCACTCCCCATATGCATGACTTTGCACTTCTTGGCATTGAATCTCAGCTGCCATATCTTTGACCACTCTTCCAGCTTCCTTAAATCCTGTCTCATTCTCTCCACTCCTTCCGGCGTGTCCACTCTGTTGCAGATCTTAGTGTCGTCCGCAAAAAGACAAACCTTACCTTCTATCCCGTCCGCAATGTCGCTCACAAAGATATTGAACAGGACCGGTCCCAACACCGATCCTTGTGGTACACCACTTAAAACTGCTCTCTCTTCAGAGAAAGTTCTATTTACCATCACACAGTGTCTTCTGTCCGTCAACCAGTTTGCAATCCAGGTCACCAACTCGGCACTCACTCCTAAGCTTCTTGTTTTATTCACCAGTCTCCTGTGCGGAACCGTATCAAAAGCTTTGCTGAAATCTAATTAGATGACATCGAGCGCTCTTCCTTGATCCAATTCCTTGGTTACCCAGTCAAAAAAGTCAATCAGATTTGTCTGACAGGATCTTCCCCTGGTGAATCCATGCTGCCTCTGGTCCATTAATTCTCCGGACTGTAGATAGTTCACTATTCTCACTTTCAACAGTGACTCCATTACTTTTCCCACCACTGAAGTGAGGCTAACCGGTCTGTAGTTACCAGCCTCCTCTCTGTTCCCACTCTTGTGAAGCGGGACCACCACCGCTCTTCTCCAATCACTCGGCACCACTCCCGTTTCTAGGGATCTATTGAACAGGTCACACAGCGGACCCGCCAGCACATCTCTGAGCTCCCTCAGTATCCTTGGATGAATCCCATCAGGTCCCATGGCTTTGTCCACTTTTAGATTCTTTAGCTCTTCCCATACATTTTCTACTGTAAAAGGATTTTCATCTATTCCACTTCCCTCCAGTTTCTTGTTTTGTAGAGATGGTCCTTCTCCAGGGTCTTCTTTAGTGAACACAGAACTGAAATATTTGTTTAATATTTCTGCCATTTCTTCGTCTCTCTCCACACATTGATCATTTCCACCTTTCAATTTCACTATACCACTTTGAACTTTTCTCTTTTCGCTGATGTATCTGAAAAATGTTTTGTCACCATTCTTTATCTCCTTGGCAATCCTCTCTTCCGCTTGACTTTTTGCCGACTTGATTAATTTCTTTGTCTCCCTCAGTTGAATCAATTTGCCACATTAAAATATACGCCTTGGCCATGCAGCACTTTTTGGCATCGCAGGGTAATAGTTTATAGTCTCATCTAGATGGAATTTACATGTGATGAGCGCTATTAGCTATGCACTCGACTGGAAATGCATTTTGGATGTGCTAATCCCCATATTGCTTCAAGGGTTATTTTAGCGCGTCCAAAACGTATGTTCAATGGAGTGTTACCCGGTGCACTAGCATGAGCGCACTATATTGCATCTGCCTGTAGGTGAGGGTTGTGACGGGGCATTCCAGGGCAGAGCTATCTATCCAGCTAACAGTGATAATATTCAGCCTTATTTGGCTAAGCTAGCCAAATAAGTTAGAGCAAGTCTAAAGTTAGCCAGATAGACTTAACTGGCTAACTATTAGGGATGTGCATTCGTTTTATTTACTTCAGCAGTGTGTACATTCCTCACGGACTTTATAGCACATGGGTAAAAACGGATAGTATGCATGTATTTTTAATAACAAGTTATGAGTATACTATCCATTTTTACCAGTGTACTCTAAAGACCATGAGGTACACGTATACCCCCGAAATGGATGAAACAAAAGCACATCCCTACTATTAGATAGCTGGGTATACTCAGCAGCATGGCTGCACTGCTGAATATCTTGGCTAAGTTTATCCAGCTAACCTGCTCAGCCAGACAGCAGCTGAATATTGACCCCCCTGAGGAACAGTCTGGTTCCTCAGAGGTGGATCTATATCTCAGGTAAACAGTGGTCTGATGCTGGGTCCATTTAAGCTACTCGGTGGCCTCACAAACAGGACCCTGCTAAACACCATTTTTGCCCTGACATCACCTCTCCTCCAGGGGTAATGTCTAGGACCTCCTATGTTGTCCTTAATGAGCACTGTCCCCATGTAGGCAGATCTTAACATTCCCTCGACGCGACCATCCTCAGGGTTTTTTTTTAGAAAAAAGCGGAAATGTCCATCGCAACAGTTACAGTCCTCTATTAAAAACATAGACAGTGAGGATAGTTTTTAGCTCCTGAGGGCCAGCTCTCTTATTGGCCTTAATAGTCCTGCTGACCTAGATCCTCTGGATATTTTTGGTTGGGCACTGAGGAAATTGTATTAACAGAAGCTGAAGTTTGGCTCCCCTGAGTTTGGCCTTGGTATCAAGGGTTCGCTAGTCTGACTCTCCAAGTCCTCAAAGTCATCCATTCCCTGCATCAGGTCACCTGAATGCCAGAATGTGCCATTTGCACCATGCCCTAAGATCAAGGTAAAGCTCGATCAACTCATAGCACAAGAAGTCCATTAATGGCTATTAATCAATTTTACTTAGGGAATAGCCACTGCTATTAATTGCATCAGTAGCATGGGATCTTCTTAGTGTTTGGGTAATTGCCAGATTCTTGTGGCCTGGTTTTGGCCTCTGTTGGAAACAGGATGCTGGGCTTGATGGACCCTTGGTCTGACCCAGCATGGCAATTTCTTATGTTCTTATGTATCCTGGAGCCAATTATACATACAAAATGGTCCACACCAATTGTACCGGTGCTGAGGCAAAATGGAGATATGCGGAGATTATAAGTGCACTGCCTAAAGATCACCCACACCCTGTGCCTGCTGTTAGCCAACTACTTGCCCAAAGGAAGGTCTTTGCAAAATGTGATCTTGCACAAGCCTACCAGCAACCGATTGTGGTTGAAGAAGCTGTGGATGCCCAGACAGTCATTACTCATCGCGGAGCTTTCCGAGTTAAATGTCTCCCGTTTGGAATCTGTCACCCCAGCATCTTTCAGTGCTTCATATAAACATTGTTGGCTGGAATTCCTTGTGTTGCACCTTTTTTTGACAATGTCTTAGTCATGGGAGCATCAGACTGTGTGACTTAGGGAAATCCTAAACTGATCCGAGTAGTCAGGTGCTTGAATGAAGAAAGATAAACGTGAAATTGCAACTTCCAGTCTCACATTTTTGGGCTGTCACATTGATGCTTCAGGAATCCATTCTATGGAAGATAAGGTAAAGGCAATCCGTGTTGCCCCTGAACTTACTTCTAAAGATGAGTTCATTTTTGGGAGTGCTCATTTTCCATCATATGTTTCTTCCATGGAAGGCAACACTCACTGAACCACTACACAGCACTTCTCTGTAAAGGGATGCCATAATAGTGGGCCTGCCGGCATGCAGATGCTTTCCCTAAGGTTAAAAAAAACTCCTGACGTCAGATTCTGTGTTGCCTCTCTCATAGTCGCCAGCGATGTTTATATCATATGGTGCTGGGGCTATGCTGAGCCATGATTTGCCAGACGGCACACAGACACCGAATTGCCTACTATTCTCAGACTTTGTCATCAACTGTAACAGAATTATGCTCAGATTGATAGAGGTGCTCGCTTAAGTAGTTGGGGGGGTCAAAAGGTTTCACAACCAGTTATACAGCCAGGTTTTCGAAATCTGTACTGACCAAACAAACTTCTGTTGGGTATATTCTCCAAAGACCAGCCATGGTCTTGTCACCACATGTGCAGTATAGCAGTGTCATGCTAAGTGCCTATGACTATAGAGTGGTATACTAGCCTGGAAAAGTAATTGCTGACGCTGACACTTTGAGCTGCCGGCCTTGGTGGGGCACCTGACTTTGTTCCAGCTCTGGCTGAGGTGTTGATGCTAGAGATTCTTACTGATGCGCTCCCCTCTGGGCTGACCAGATAGCTAAGCTGATTGGAAAGGTTCCTGCCCTAGCTCATGTTCTGAACTGGGTGTAGAGGGAATGGTCAAGTGGTAAACCGCCTGAGGAGTTCAGATCATTTTCCAGCAGGCAGCCTAGGGGAATCTTGGTGTTATTCCCAAGAAAGGTCATCAGATCACTCTAGCCATGTTACATGCCAACTCACAACTGTGCAGTGGATTCCAAGGGAAGAATTTTCTTGTTGTGGTAGATTTTTTTGTATGAGGGGTTTGCAACAATTACAGTGCTTTGACAGCTGGTTGCAATTCACAGGCTACCGGGCACAATTGTGCCAGACGAGAGATCTGCTTTCACATCTGATGACTTCAAGCACTTTGTGCAAAGAACCCTCATTAGGGCTGTCACCACTGAAGGTTGCCAACGCTACGCAAGTGGCCTAGCAGAGTGGATGGGGCACTCAACAACTGATGCATTAAACAGAATTGTTGATGGAAATTTGTCTACCAGACTTTGCCCAATTGTTTACCTTACGGCGTGTTTTATTCTTATGTAACGCCTTGTCCAACTACTACTCCAGGGGGGGGGGGAATTCTGCACTATTGCGCAATGCCGAATTTGGGCAGAATTCCTCCCCGGTACAGAATTTACCGGCCTCCATGCAGAATATTGGAGAAGCCGACTTTGTTTCATTGTGTGCTTCTGTGAGCCGGCACCACAAGCCACAGAGGGAGCAGAACCAGTGCAAGCCCGCCAGGGGCAGACTTGCTGCACCGCGTGATGCCCTGGACTCCTGCGCTGTTCTCGCTAGGCTCTGAAAACAATTCAGGAGTTAAAGAGTGTGTGAGCTATTCAGAAGGCAGGACAGGGGTCTCTCTGGCAGCTGAGAGCGGAGCCTGGCCGTGAGTTGAGGAAAGAGATCCATCCCAAGGCTCTGGCTGGGACAGGCCAGCTCTGGAGCAGGGGCGGCTTGGGGGAGGGGCAGCTTCTGCCATACCCCTCAAGGAGAGGAAGTACAAGTGAGCCCGTGAGGCCCCTCCTCTTCACACCCCTCCACATCTGCACGGATCCAGTACCAGCTTGCTCGGGTGGTTGGAGGCTTTGCCGGTCTAGCAGCCGGACACCTTGGGGTAATGACCCTCCTGCCTCAGTGGTACGGTGGCGATAGTAAGTACTGGGGTCTCTGTTGGTCAAGGAGCGAGCCAGCGTCAGATGCTACCCAAAGTGCAGACTGAGGGAGGAAAATGTTGCTCGTCTTCCGGCTGGGCCTTCCCAAAAGTAAAGAAGGGACTGACCCCACCCAGGCAGTCTCCCAGGGGCAGAGAGGGAAAAGAGAGTCTTTTAAGGTAAATAAATCGGATGAATTCAAGGCAGTATTCCCAAACCACAGTTTCCTCAAACTTTTATTCAAGAAGAAAAAGTGTTATGCGTAAACAACTGAAATATCTGCAACCTTTTGAATATCACATATAACACAAATAATATTCTTCACAACATGGAAAATTCTGAGTACACAACCTTCTCTTGTATCTCTTTTCCTCTCTAGGATTGCCAGCCCTGATCTGGTACCAGAGTTTTACTCTAGGAGAGCTCTCATCAGATAAGTACAAGTGCTGGTCTTCCTTCTATTCACCCTTTGCCCTCCCTGCGGACTGATCTCTAGAGACCATGAGCTAATGCCCTTAAAAATTCAGTCCAGATAATGGGGCAGGAGGGGGAGGTTATCTTAATGATAAATATCTCGGGTTTCAGACATACCCAGACCTGCTTATCATGAAGGGGAGGACCTGTCAGAGGGGCCCTGCAGTGCCTCCACAGCCCCGGGACCATTCTCCGCACATTACCAAGACCTCAGGCTTGCGCTTATCTCTTGATTCAGCACAGCCAGACCAGCTGCCAAGTGCAATTTCAAAATTGCACCGCTCCGTCTCTCGAGTCAGACTGCCGCTGAATCCTGGGACCAGGGCTAATCTCTGTCACTCTGCAGCAATATTTCATGCTGGTTTTGCTAAGGCTGTGCTTGGGACAATTGGAGGAAGTGGCATTTCTCATTCCTCGCCCGTTGCTTAAACAGTCCCCGGTTTATCTTGGAAGAGGCAGCGGCCGGGGATGGTGAAGGCTGCTGGGTTCTTGTGGTTTTCTTTTCAATTGCTTGGGTTTACCGCAGAGCAGCGGGGAGGGAAGGGGAAACAGAGCGCTTGCAGGCTCTTCCTCGTTTGTGGTACAGATAAAAAAACACACGCATGACAATTTCCCCAACTGAGATTCATTTGATATATGTTTATGTAAACCTTAGTGGATGTTTTAATCCCAAGGGCACACAAACTTATTTATTCCTCTCTGGGGCTGCTCCAGCTAGCGATTAACTCCCATGCTCGAACCCTTTATCCCAGGATAGACTCTTTCTAAGGGGGGGAGTTGTCACTTATGGCCCGGACCATGGTGTCTTGCTTTTAGAGCGTTTAACGTGTAGCTGCATTCCATGGGGTGAAATGTCTTAAGACAAAACAACAGGAACAGGCTTGGGGTGCTAAATTAAAGTTTACTGATATGATAATATTTAAAGAAAAGTCCATTTGTCCATATATAGTGACGTTACATCTGACTGTTGATCAGGCCCAGCGCCACCAAGTATGCAAACCGGGCATTTGCACAGGGCGGCATCGGGAGCAGGGAGAGGCCCATGTTGCCACTGGTGGACCCGATTCCACTGGCAGCAGAAGAAGCAAGGGGCCGTGGTGCCACCAGTAGACCTGATCCCACCGGCGGCGGAAGAAGCAGGAGGCCACAGCAGAAGAGGAAGCCTGCCCCGCAGCTCCTCCTCGTGTGCTGGCCCTGCGGTATTCAACCCTCACGGTGCTGGCAAGGGAGCTCCTTCTGCCGCTGGGGCCCCAGGCAATCGCCCAGCTTGCCTACTCCCCTCCCTCTCAAAAAAGCCAATCCTTCTCTGCATATGCCACAAAGGCGACAGAGGAACCTAAACACCAACGCATCTTATCTGTTAGTACAGAAAAGACAAACAAGCACAAGAGGGATAAGAGAGCTGCAGGACTGGTGAAGGCGGTGTGTCCCTTTCCTAAAGATCACCTGCTGAAGCGACCTGGTGGGAGGAACAGAGGTAGCAAGGGAGCGGTAGGGCCAATGGACAAGGCAGAGCATCAGATGTTTGAGGCGGGGAAGATGGGAGAGAGGATCTAGGTTGCAGCTGTAACTTCAACTGAACCTGGCTGACTAAGTAGTTGAAAACCAATCCTTAATGTGCTCACAGTACAATGGTAGAGCTCTGCTTGCTGCCTCTAGGATGGTTTTCATCAAAGCTTTCCCTAAGCTTTGGCCTGTTGAGCGAGCACAGTCTCTAGTTAATGATATATGTTTTGGATTCTATACAAAGACATTTCTTTCAGCTCGCATTGCTGATACACTTCCTATCCCCCCCCACCCCAAACATCTGAAGCAGGAGTCCTCAAACTACGGCCCACGGGGAGCAAGTCTTTCTGGGCCTCCAGACTTCCCTTGCAGAGCAGGCTTTACTTCTGTGGGGTTTTTTTGTTTTGTTTTTTTTTAGCTCACACACGGCAGCAGTGGAGACGACAGCAAGGCTGGTGGGGGTTCCCAGGCCCTGCCAGATGAAGAGGAAGACACAGGAGGGAGCTGAGCATGGGGGAAAGGGAAGCAATGGAGAGGGGAAGGAAGGAGAGGTGAGTGAAAGGAGGTTGGGGGGAACGGGAAGTAGAGAGGGAGCAGGAATACATGGGGGTGAGCGGGAAAGGAACTGGAGATTCCAGGGCTTCCGAATGACCAGCAATTGCTGTTTGCCCCTGTTCGGAACCTGGGGCTCCAGTTTATCATTTTCAGCACATATTTTACCTACCGTTCAAGGGCTTTTTGTGAACCTTCAGTTGATTCGGCAATTAAGAGCTTTTTTTGTCTGTGAAGAATTTATCCACTATTATTTGCAAGTTAACTGTGCCCGGCCTGTACTACTGCAACACAGTTTATATAGGGCTGTCTCAGGTTGCTCTAAAAAGGTTGCAATTAGTCCAGAATAGGGCTATGGGTGTAGAGGTCACGTTACCCCACTACTTTAAAAATGGCCCTTCTCTTGAAAAGGTTGGGGACCCCTGGGCTTATAGCATTTTGCCTGATTATGATTTATCAGAAATGAGTGCCTGATCAGTCAAATTTTATTACAAAAACAATTGTGAACAAGCCAATCCTATAGAAACAACAACATTAAAATCTGCATAAATATACAAAAGACATTATACATTTGATGTTATACATAAAATTATTGTATCAGGGACCCATAGGCAATCGATTTACAATAGTAAATGTAGATCCCAATAAATACATTTCTAATAAAATTAAATTGATCAGTCACCATGTCCTGGATAAAGAATAGTAATAATATAATAAATGACTGGCAGATAAAAACCAAATGGTCCATCCAGTCTGCCCAGCAAGGCGTTTAAGGTTGTAACTGCCACTCTGTGCAGGTTATCCCCAGGCAGCACTCTTACACCAAAAGTTAGCATAGGTTACCTCGTTTCTTCATTTCCGTCTTCTAGCCATCAGGGATCCTCTGTGCTTATCCCACACCCCGAAACCATTCTTGTCTTCCGGGAGGACATTCCATATAATTATCTACCACCCTTTCCGTGAAGAAATACTTCCTGACATTGCACCTCAGTCTACTCCCTTGGAGTTTCAGATTATGACCTCTAGCTCTACAGCTTCCTTTCCATTGGAAAAGGTTTGATTCGTGGGTATTATTACGACCTCTCAGGTATTTAAAAGTCGGTATCATATCCCCCCTGTTTTTTCTCCACTTAAGTATATATATATTTAGGTCCTCAAGTTTCTTCTCAAAATGTTTTTCTGCACAAGCTCCCCAACATTTTTGGTTGCCTTTCTCTGGACCACGTCTATCCTGTATCTATCCTTTTTGAGATACAGCCTCCAGAACTGCGCCCAATAATTCATATGAGGCCTCACCAGGGGCATTATCGCGTCCTTTTTCTTGCTGGGTGTGCTTTTCCCACTGCAGCTCAGCATCTCTCTGGCCTGAGTCCCCATCTTGTCACATTGCTTCGCTACCTTCATATTAGTCACTATCACCCCAAGGTCTCTCTCTCGGTCCATGCATATCTGTCCCTCACCCCCCCCACCCCACCCCCAACATATACAGCTTGTTTGCATTACCACACCCCAAATGCACTGAATCTTAGCTGCCAAACCTTTCATCAGTCCTTGAGCTTTTTTAGATCACTTCTCTTTCTCTCTACTCCCTCAGGGGTATCCACTGTTTTGCAGATCCTAATGTTATCTGTGTCACCCTTGTGATGTTAGAATCTGGATAACAGTTCTAGAGGCCATATCTCACACTTCTGTTCAGATGGACACTCTTCTTATTCCATTAGATTTACGTTCCAGGGTTTCCTGCACAGGGGGAAGATACCTTTCAAGGCTCTTCGCATTGCATAGTTCAAGTCCCAGTTCAATGTATTGAATACTTCAGTGATAATTGCAATATAGAAAGTAATGAAGCCACTACTCATAAGAACACAAGAACATGCCATACTGGGTCAGTGCCATTCCATTTATGGATTTATAGTTCTGACTTTCTTAGGAAACTTAATGTAGAAATCAGAACAAAAATCCATGCATGCAATGGGGCAAAACCAGGACTGGTTTGGTTGATCCAGGGTTAGGTGGAAATCTTGCCATCATCCCTTTCAGAATATATGATAAATATATTAACTTTCAGCAACCCAGGGAGAAGTGGGTGTCGAGCGTAAAAAGGTTGGGAAGGCATTCTTTGTAGGTATGTGTTGAATAAAGTATCAGCCAACAAGTTGTAAGCAATACTTTTTTTTATTGGACTAACTTATACATATGAACATAAGAAATGTCATGCTGGGTCAGAGCAGGGTCCATCAAGCCAAACATTCTGTCTCAAGACAATGGCTGGTCCAGGTCACAAGTACCTCACAAAACCCAAAAAGTAGATCTATGTCTTGTTACTCACTCCCAGAGAGAGCGATGGCTTTCTCCAATCTACGGTTCATAATGGTTTATTGACTTTTCCTCCAAGAACTCGTCCAAATCCCTGGTAGCAGTCGCCCTGCCACGTCCTCTGGCAACAAATTCCACCATTCTATTGTGCTTTGAGTGCAAAAGTATTTTCTATCAGATGTTAGTTTCATGGGGGTGTCACCTTGTTTCAGTATTATTTGAAAGGGTAAATATCCATCCTTTATATACCCATTCCAGCCCACTCATGATTTTATAAACTTCCAACATGTTGCCTCTCAGTTAGGGTCGGATTTCCCATAAGGCCATGGCCTAGGGCGCAGCAGTCAGGGGGGCGTATATACAGCAGAAATAACAATCAAACATTTACACATGTTTCAGTATTATTTTGAAAAGGCCATATAAAATGCTGTTTTCTAAATTTACATCCATGTACTTTAAATAAATTGAGCGGTACATTTACGTTGCCCGTCTCTACAGTTTGCGCTGTCTTGCTCAGTCACAGGGAAAAACCCTTTGCTATTTCTCTCTCTCACACTCAGCGTAAACCACGTGTTAAAGGAAAATTCCAGATTTGGGGTTACAATAGTGATTCCAAGTGATTCATTACGCTCATATCGCTTGTCTTCTACATATCTACTGATAATAGGTACGTAAAATATATCGTTACTACTTTTATATACTGTTTTGTTAACTCGGGGCTGAAAGCCGTAAGCAGACAAAGTTGACGGGGTGTTCGCCAAATTATAAGGGGGCTGCGATTTTTATTACAAAACATGAAACAAACACAAATTATGGCTTGTTTATGCAGCATCATTTAATGTGGTGTAATGTAAGTTTGACACAAAATGCAAACCATTTCAATAAAATTGTATAATGTCAGATGAGAATCGATGGAAATCTTCTGCATTTTATGTCAATTTTATTCGCTGTTTTTTGTATCGCATACGCCATCTGGGTGAATAATTTGAACTAACCAAAGAAGTAATCGTCGTACCTCGTAAGGGTTATATAGGTAGACGTCTGCATTTTGCGGGCTGGCCGGACCCGAACCCGCGGACCGGGTCGAGTTCAAAATATTTCAGTGCAGGTCGGGTCGGACAGAAGAACTTCCATGGGGCGATGCGGGTCCCGCGGGCTGAACATTTTTTTACTGGTTTTGCTCTGTTTTAATTTGCTTCTGGGTTCACTCGTCGCAAGTGTAAATACGTTTCGAATAACTGGCATGGATTCCATATTAAACTGAAAATTATAAATCAACTTTTGAGGGGGAGGGGGCGCAGAATTGTGCTTGGGCCTAGGGCGTAGAAATGTGTAAATCCGGCCCTGCTTCATTTGTTTTCCAAGCTGAAGAACCTTGATCTGCGTAGGCTCTCTCTTCATAAGGGAACTGTCCTCCGAGAAAGCCATGGGGGTGACCCACGAGGAGCAGAATTTACAGCCCAGAAACAGCAGGGCTCAAAGAAAGCGTGCAGACGCTAACACTGTGATGACCATGACAGACAGACATGAGAGGAGGGTTGATAGACTGGGTGGAAGACCCTAGGGGGAAGTTAGTGTTGGGTTGCATTTGGGAATGTTATATGCACATCTGCCAAAAGAGGATGAATTTCAAATAGACTGGATAGGCCATTTCAATCTTTATCTGCTGGCGTTTGCTATGTTACTATATTCAATCCCCTTTATCTTTATCTACATTAATGGTGGGGGTGGAAGGGAAATAGAACCAAAGAGCTAAGAGAAACAGATAAGTATGAGAAAAAAATGTGAAGCTTGCTGGGCAGACTGGATGGGCCGTTTGGTCTTCTTCTGCCGTCATTTCTATGTTTCTATGTTTCTATGTTATCATTTTTGTTGCGCTTCTCTGCACCTTTTCTAGTTCCGCTGTATCGTTTTGAACACAGTGTCCAAAGCGCAGTGGCACAATGGATCGATACAGAGTCGTTATGATGTTTTCTGCGTTATTCTCCATTCCTTTTCGGATCATTCCCAACATTCCGTTTACTTTTTTGACCGCTGCCAACACGCTGAGTTGAGGATGTCAGTGCGTTGTCCACAAAGGCTCTTAAGGTTCTTTCGCTGGGTGACAATTCCTAATATGGAGCCCAGCATTGTATATTTGGGATTACTTTACCCTGTGCGCATGACTTTGAACTTTTCCACACTAAATTTCATCTGCCTTTCAGATGTCTAGTTTTCTAGTCTCTTAAGGTTGTTCTGCGGTTCCTCCACTGCTCTTTTAACAACTGAATATTTTTCTGTCCTCTGCATAATTTGATCACCTCACTTTTTGTTCCCTGTCTCAGATCATTTATGACTATGTTAAACAGCACAGGTTCGAGTACCGATCCCTGTGGAATGACACCAATGGCCTTTCTCCGTATGGAAAGCTATTTAGTGCTATCCCTTGTTTCCTGTCTTTTAACCAGTGGCCATTCCATAATAAGTCACTGCCTCTTATCCCATGACTTTAATTTCCTGTTGAGCTTCTCACGGAGGACTTTATCAGATGCCTTCTGAAAATCCAAATACACTATATCAACCGGCTTACCTTTACCCTACATGCATTTTTACTCTTTCCAAAAAATCTAGTAGATTTGCAAGGCACAACTTTCCTTTATTAAAACCATTTTGACTCTTTCCCCATTATGCCATGACTATTGATGTAACTGGGAGCCATTTTCCATTACCAGTAAGCCCTGGGATATGCCATTAGTGCACTAGTGAAATAGATTTTTAGAGGAGGATCCTTGCATTGAGGATGCTGGCGTGGACATTCCCCTTCCTGTGAGGTTATATAGTAGCTTTCTATACAGAGCTCTGCGGGGGGAGGGGGGGGAGTATAATTTACAGTTATGAAGAAAGGTTGTACATTTTTGCCTCAGTTGCATTTTGGGCCTACCTGGGCACCTGACGTCCATCCTGCTTGGGACCCTTTGAGACAGGTCAAGGGCTCCACTACTGTGCTCTCAGGCCCAGCGCGACCGAGTGTACACTCCATGCATTTGCGCCGGGTGACACACCTGGGGAGGTGGCAGCAGAAGGAGAGGCTGCGGGGCCGCCAGCAGAGCTCAACCCACCAGCAGCCAAAAAATGAGGAAAAACCATGGCAATTTCCCCTTTTAACTGCACACATGTGCTTCACAGCTTTCCAGCTCCCATGCTGCTCCCCGACCCCCCTCGCAAAAAGGCAGGTGGGCCTGAAAGAAAGAGTAGCTCCCGGGACCTTGGTGGAGCTCGCCCACCGCTGCCTGAAGTGAGAGGAGAATGGAGGGGGCCGTGGTAGAGCCCATCACACTGTGGCCTGGAGAAAGGAAGCCGTGTATGTGTCAGAGCTTGTGTTCATGTGTATGTGTGTGTCTGTCAGAGCTTTTGTGCATGTGATTGTATGTGAGTCTGTGTGAGAACTTGAGTGTGTGTGTCAGAGCTTGTGTTCATGTGTATGTGTCTGGGTCAGAGCTTGAGTGTGTATATGTGTCAGAGCTTGTGTTCATGTGTATGTGTCTGTGTCAGAGCTTTGTGTGTGTCAGAGCTTGTGTGCACGTGTCTGTGTCAGAGCTTGTGTTCATTTGTCTGTGTCAGAGCTTGTGTTCATGTGTATGTGTCTGTGTCAGAGCTTTGTGTGTGTCAGAGCTTGTGTTCATGTGTATGTGTCTGTGTCAGAGCTTTGTGTGTGTCAGAGCTTGTGTGCACGTGTCTGTGTCAGAGCTTGTGTTCATTTGTCTGTGTCAGAGCTTGTGTTCATGTGTATGTGTCTGTGTCAGAGCTTGAGTGTGTATATGTGTCAGAGCTTGTGTTCATGTGTATGTGTCTGTGTCAGAGCTTGAGTGTGTATATGTGTCAGAGCTTGTGTTCATGTGTATGTGTCTGTGTCAGAGCTTTGTGTGTCAGAGCTTGTGTGCATATGTGTGCCTGAGCTTGTGTTCGTGTGTGTTTGTGACTCTATGTGAGAGCTTGAGTGTGTCTGTGTCAAAGCTTATGCTCATGTGTATGTATGTGTGTGTGTCTGTGTGAGAACCTGTGTGCTACTGCCTGTATGCGTGTGTGTGTGTGTGTGTGTGTGTGTGTGTGTGTGTGACTGTGAGACCCTATGGGCCAGATTTTCCAATCTACGCGCACATGTTATAAAATCTGGGGTCGGCGCGCACAAGGGGGTGCACACTTGTGTATCTTGCATGCGCTGAGCCCTAGGGGAGCCCTGATAGCTTTCCCCATTCCCTTCAAGGCCGCTCCAAAAATCGGAGCGGCCTCATAGGGAACTTTCCTTTCACCCTCCCCCCCAACCTTCCCCTCCCTTATTTAACCCGCCCCCCAGCCCTACCTAAATCCCCCCCACCTTTATTATTTAAGTTGCGCCTGCCTCTGGGCAAGGTTGCGCGCGCCGGCCAAGTGGGCCTTCGGAGGCCTCTGGCCACGCCGCCGCCCCGCCCTGGACCACCCACGCCCCGCCCCTTTTTCGAGCCCTGGGACATACGCGCATCCCAGGGCTTGCGCGCGTCGCCAAGCCTATGCAAAATAGGCTTGACGCGCGTAACCCCCCTGCGCGCTTAAATCCAGCCAGATTTACGCGTGCAGGGCTTTTAAAATCTGCCCCTATGTGTCACATATAGATTCTCACAGGCATGCTAACACACACATAATGGGGCTGATTTTAAAAGGGTTACACGCGACGAGGAAGGGAACGGGGAAAGCCTTGCGCGCGCATGTTATAAAATTGGGCATAGATTTGTGCACGCCGAGTTGCGCGCACAAATCTAAGCCCACGCATAGAAACGAAAATCTGGCCCAATATGTCTCTGAGGGAGAGAAAGCAAGTGTGTGTGAGAGCATAGGCATGTACTTAAGAGATGGAGTGTGTGAGAGAATGAATATATGTATGTGTGTGGTGTGTGTGAAGATAAAGTTTGTGTGGATCTACCTTCCCAATCCACGACAATCTCAAAGTGACTGGAAATCAAAAGATCCCAGGTGTGGAGAGCAGGAGATTTTTTAATCCTTGTTAATTTTAATTATTGGGTGTAATTTGATGTTTCTACTGTTTTGAAATATTTTATTGCTTTTTTGGGAAATATTAGAACATATTTTAATTATTGGATTTTTTATTCATCAGATGTTTTTGAAATATTTTATTGGTGTTTGAGAAATGGATATTTTATTTGTTAACTGGTTTGAAATATTTATTCATTTTATGACTATGATTTTACTATTATGATTGATGTTTTATATTTCTTGATTTTATTTTTTAATGTTTTATGAAGAATGGTAATGTTTCTGTTTTTTCATTGTTGCTCTGCTTATAGAGGTTGGCTTGTTGTGGGTTCCAGTTCAGTTCTTCTCAGCATGATTCTATTTATAACTTCTGGTCTCTTTATTCTGTATTTGGTCAGGGTCTATCTGTGGGTTGCCGAGATGGGGTATTCTGCTACCATATAATGTATCTGTAGTGATCTATAGCCCTCTGGAACTGTATTGCTGTTCTAGGACCGGGTATAATATGTGCAGTCTTACCTTCTCATAGATTAGGTTGTTACTGTTTGAGTGCTGGCAGTTAGGGTTGTTTTGGTATGGGAGGTTTACTATGTTTTAATGGTAATTCTGTGTGTTCATGGCTTTCTATGGGCCAAGCCCACAACCAGCACACATTTCAAAAATGTAATTCCATAGGAGTTCCAAGTGTCTTTTTTTGCAGGATTTTCTGGTTGGCACTACAGCAATGCATGTAAATATAATATGCATGATGTACATGATTTTTTTCTTAGAAGACTGTACTTTTGATCTCTTTTCATGTTAAATCTGTTACAAACGCACAACTGAATTGCGTGTATGTGTCTGTAGATGGGGTGTGGGTGTGTGCACAAGGCTGTGAGGTTTGCTTGGGGTACCTAATACCCTTCCCTTGTCCATGTGTTCCGTTTGGGGGGGGGTCAGTTTTAAAAAATACAGATTGCTGGGCTTTTTTTGATGAGCGCGAGACAGAGACTGAATGATACAGGGGTGTGCAGCACAGCAATTGTTCTCCCAGGGCAGCAAAAGGGCTAGCCCCGGCCCTGTGTGCTCTTCTCCCCAGGTGCAGCGTGGGTGTCCTGGGAATGGTTTGGAATTTTGGACTTTTATGTGGTAGAAGCCTTGGTGGACCCTGGGGCCTTTCTTGGATTCAGGGAACACCGAGGGATAGGTGGTGATCTGCTGCAAGGAACAACTCCGGTGTTAGTGTATTTTTAGGGCCAAGAAAAACTTTTGATTACTTGCCCAGCAGGAAGAATTTTCCCGTCCTTTCTGTCTGGAGCGGAGAAACAGTCCACGCTGCTGTCTGGACACCGGATCCCACCCAATTGGGTTCCCCACAGGAAAAGAAAAGATCAAGAATAAAGATCCTGAAGATCTCCTAACTGTGAGTAAGAGACTATCTACATTTTTGGGGTCACCCATCCGGCATCTTCATCCCCTGGGGTGAATGGACAGGATTTGGGCCATCTTTGGAAGGGGTTTTCCCCGACCATCTTAGGGCTGCCCTGCCCACTGGGACCACCACTTTACCTAATCCAGGAGGGTGGCTGGATCCCCTTGCCTTTTTAAAAGATTCCTGCACAGTCAGAGGATAAAGACTGTAACCAAAGAAAGAAAGTCCGAGGTGCTGGAGTCATATTTATTGTGCCGTAATTCACCTAAAGTCTGAACAGTAAAATTTTATTTTGGACACTCACCCAGCGCGTCCTGCACGGTTTTTAGCACATAGCCAGGGAAATTTCAGTAAGGAGGAAATCTCCCCTGCACTGGGCCCTGAAGGTAAACCTTTCCCCCCAACCAAAAGGATCCACACCCTGGGATCCTGGGGCAGAGCTAGCCAGGGTCCCTGCCCCAAAGAACTTATAAATTCTTTTATGGTCCTACCCGTGCAGGACAGGCACTTCGGGGTGGGGTTACACAGTATGGCCAATAATTCTGTTTTTAAGAATTGCTTCTACCATTTTGCCTTGCACCGACTTCAGGCTGACTGGTTTTTAGTTTCCCGGAGCCTTTTTTAAAAATGTGCATTATTTTGGCCACCCTCCAGTCTTCAGGTATTGTGATTGTTTTAAATGATGTTACAGCTTACTAATATTTGAATTCTCTGGGATGGATAGTATCTAGTCCTGGTGATTTGTTACTCTTTAGCTTTGACAGTTTGATCGATTACATCTTCCCTTATCACAGAGATTGGCTTAAACTGGCTTTAGTTGTTCAGAATCATCACCATCAAAGAATATTTCAGGCATGGGTACGTTCCCAGGATCCTCCTCAGCAAAGACCACGGCAAAGAATTCATTTAGTTTTCCTGCTGTTTCCTTATCCTCCTTGAGCAATCCTTTTACCCAACTGACCTCTTCCCAGGCTTTTTGCTTGTCCGCACTCCATTACAACTCAGTAAAGGGAAGGGGAAGAGGAAGAGGGAGTTGACAGCTGTGATCAGACAGTAAAACATTACAGATGAAAAGGCCCTCGAGCAGAAATTGGTCAGAAAGCCAGTGTCCCCCCCCAAAACTTCTTAATGCAAAATCCATTTATGTTTGTTTCAAAGTGTTGATCCTCCTAATAGATATGTGTGAAAGTTGTACACATATGGTCTTAGTCTTTGGGACTTCCGGAAAAAGTGGGTAATTGCAAAAAAACAAAATTTATATTAAAAAACAAAACAAAACCTCAAGTTATTGGTTTTGGAAGACAATGGTAACATGACTGTGCAATGAAAAAAAAAACCAAAACAGCAAACCAACGCAAGTTTCCTAGTGTCAGAATTGCACATAACACCATAATATGCAAATCCAGGTAAGGTGGGGAGAGGCATTTTGTTTATAAAGGATGTCACTTATGCTATAAAACCCAGAGCGCTCTAGAGGCTGAGACAAAAAGCAGTGAAGTACAACATAATGTCGCTTTATGTTATAATGTTGTTTTAAATGATTGCACTGTACTTAGAATAACTGTATGACAATAAGCAGAATCTAAACCCCTGTAAATAAACAATAAACAGCGAGGTCTGCAGTGAATTCATGCAAAATGCTGGAACGTTCTAGTTGTCGTCACTATTTATAGTATCTCACTTTAGTAGAAGTTCATTGAAATGGTAGTTTTACTTTTTCATTTTGCTCATATTTGGTTCCTTTGAAATATAAAAATGTCAAAGACATAGAACACCTGTTAATTTGGCAATACTGGTAGAGTTTCTCCTGTTAAATCCAACTACTTAGTCTTAGATTTATCATAAATAACATGGTAGTAGAGAGAGGCCCAGGTGAGGAAAACGGGACAGTCAGCCTCTGCAAAGGAGCAAGACCTATCTGATATGTCTGTTTTTAGGGTAGTGCATGGTATTTATACCTAACTTTGCAGTCCTTGGCTGCCCCACTGATGATGGATGTCTCGCATGCTTATTCCACCAAAAAAAAGCCAAATACCTGATGTGACAAGGAATTTTAAAATCTGTAATTCTGTTCTGAGACGTCATATATTTTCAAGCACGTGCATCTAATGTTAGAGGTGAGTGGTTATCTAATGGGCTAGGAGGATGGTACATACCCTGTAGCTTACAAGAATAGAAAACAGGCCCACATAAAATATTTAAAATCTTACCGATAAACTTACAAGGCTGCGAGGCAAGAGACCTGATAAGAGGAGTCCAAGTTAAAAAAAAAACAAAAAACGTCTGAGTGCCTTTTCTCGATTCAGTTTAGCAGAAAGTGGTTCCATGTTCGGCAGGTTATGCATCTGGATTTTCCATAATGTTTCTGGGGGCGTATCCTCTAGCCAATGAATCATAGTGCTTTTTTTTTTTTTTTTTTTAAATCAATTAAGAATCTTTTGCAAAGAAACAGTTTGGTATTTTCCCCTCATTATCAGCAGTGAATGAGTCATCCAAAATAACTCTCCTGGTCTTCTGGCTTGAACCCTTGACCTGTCATGGTGTTCAGTTTGTTTAGTACTCTGGCCCATAAGGTGGATATTTATTTGTTCTTATTTATTAAATGTTATTCTGTCGATAACTTGTAGCACATTAAATAAAATTGCATAAAACCTATCATCGAAATAAAAATAGTTCTGCCATTTAGCCACAAAAGCTTCACATGCATAATTCAATAGTGTTTCTATCAAAATTTTGTATAATTTAGAGAGAACTTCCTTTGCTTTAGAAAATATCTCTCAGTCAAATGAAGAAAGAGCAAGTCAGTTTCTCCCTTCTCATTGCGTCAATATAATCCCATGCTGGCATGAATTCTTTCGTACCATCTCGTTCCACCCTGGTCCTTGCCATTCGGTATCTATCCCCAGGATGCTTACATTCTGGTTTCCACCACCTCTGCTTGGAGGCTGTTCCAGACATTTACCACCTTCTCAGTAAATACTGTAACTATTCCCTCATTTCCTGAGTTTGAAATGCATTCCATTGTAGTTTTTCAAATCTGTATTCTCAAGTGTAACATAGAATAAGAGAGCCGATAAGGGACCATTTGTCCCACCCAGTCTGCTCAGTTTTTTGAGCCTTGCTGCAGTTTTGTGTTGGGTTGACCTTGCCTTCCTCTTGGAAGCTCAGTGCTGCTGCTCTTCCGCTCTATGCATGCTGACTTCTCCCCTTTGTGTCCCTTTACTGCTCTGAGTGATTGAGCATATAGGGTTTTATAACTAACCCAGCTCCCCAGCCTCCCTCTCCCCATTTCTTCTTTCTGTCTCAAGTGTACTGAAATTCTGACATGATTTCGGTTGCTATTATTTCTACTGGGTAAGCTATTACAGGCAGCAGAAGCCCCTTCAGTACAGAAATAGTTTGCTGATTCAGTGAGGGAACCCCACTAGCACCTCATGTTCAGGTGCTGCACAGGCTTTTCCTGCTGGTGGGGAGTGAGATCCCTGCCAGCATGTTGTTCTACCCTGCTGCCATGGGGTCTTCTTGCTGGTGAGGAGTGGGAATCCCCACCAGCATGTCATTGTGCTGTGCTACCATGGGGTCTTCTTGCTGGCAAGGAGTGGGAACCCCCCAGCACGTCATTGTACTGTGCTGCCATGGGTTCTTCTTGCTGGCGAGGAGTGGGAACCCCACCAGCACGTCATTGTGCTGTGCTACAATGGGGTTTTCTTGCTGGCGAGGAGTGGGAACCCCCCAGCACGTCATTGTACTGTACTGCTATGGGATCTTGCTGGCGGAGAGTGGGAACCCTGCCAGCACGTCATTGTGCTGTGCTGCCATGGGTTCTTCTTGCTGGTGAGGAGTGGGAACCCCCACCAACATGTCATTGTGCTGTGCTACCATGGGGTCTTCTTGCTGGCGAGGAGTGGGAACCCCACCAGCACGTCATTGTACTGTGCTGCCATGGGATCTTGCTGTTGAAGAGTGGGAACCCTGCCAGCACATCATTGTGCTGTGCTGCCATGGGTTCTTCTTGCTGGCGAGGAGTGGGAACCCCACCAGCACGTCATTGTACTGTGCTGCCATGGGATCTTGCTGGCGGAAAGTGGGAACCCTGCCAGCACATCATTGTGCTGTGCTGCCATGGGTTCTTCTTGCTGGCGAGGAGTGGGAACCCCACCAGCACGTCATTGTGCTGTGCTGCCATGGGTTCTTCTTGCTGGTGGAGAGTGGGAACCCCACCAGCACGTCATTGTACTGTGCTGCCATGGGGTCTTCTTGCTGGCGAGGAGTGGGAACCCCACCAGCACGTCATTGTGCTGTGCTGCCATGGGTTCTTCTTGCTGGCGAGGAGTGGGAACCCCACCAGCATGTCATTGTGCTGTGCTGCCATGGGTTCTTCTTGCTGGTGGAGAGTGGGAACCCCACCAGCACATCATTGTACTGTGCTGCCATGGGATCTTCTTGCTGGCGAGGAGTGGGAACCCCACCAGCACGTCATTGTGCTGTGCTGCCATGGGTTCTTCTTGCTGGTGGAGAGTGGGAACCCCACCAGCATGTCATATTACTGTGCTGCCATGGGATCTTGCTGGCGGAGAGTGGGAACCCTGCCGGCACGTCTTCCTTCCAGCAGGGTGTAGGAGCCTTGCTGGCATCAGAATTTAAAAGGCAAAGGGGCGGATTTTAAGAGCCCTGCTCGCCGGTGAGCCTATTTTACATAGGCTCACCGGCGCGCGTAGACCCCGGGACTCGCGTAAGTCCCGGGGTTCTCCGAGGGGGGTGTGTCGGGGGCGGGCCCGGTCGTCGCGGCGTTTAGGGGGCGTGTCGGCAGCGTTTTGGGGGCGGGTCCGGGGGCGTGGTTATGGCCCGGGGCGGTCCGGGGGCGTGGCCGCGCCCTCCGTACCCGCCCCCAGGTCGCGTCCCGGCGCGCTAGCGGCCTGCTGGCGCGCGGGGATTTACGTCTCCCTCTGGGAGACGTAAATCCCCCGACAAAGGTAAGGGGGGGGTTTAGACAGGGCCAGGG
Source organism: Rhinatrema bivittatum (assembly GCF_901001135.1). Taxonomy (NCBI): domain Eukaryota; kingdom Metazoa; phylum Chordata; class Amphibia; order Gymnophiona; family Rhinatrematidae; genus Rhinatrema; species Rhinatrema bivittatum. The sequence continues at coordinate 209,442,340 of NC_042622.1, read as the reverse complement.
GGGTGGGTTAGGTAGAGGAAGGGAGGGGAAGGTGAGGGGAGGGCGTTAGAGGATTCCCTCCGAGGCTGCTCCGATTTCGGAGCGGCCTTGGAGGGAACGGGGGTAGGCTGCGCGGTTCGGCACGCGCAGCCTATACGTAATTGATAGCCTGGAGCGCCAACAAAAGTACGCCAACGCGCCTTGTTTGAAAATCTACCCCATAGTGAAGCAGCTGCTGCAGGGTTTTGGGTTTTTTTGACGGGGGGACTTGCTGTCAGTCCAAAAATGTTGCTGCCTAAGGCAGCCACCTCACCTTGTCTCATTATAGAACCATCCCACCCCTATACTTTTCTGCTACTTTGGTTTTTGCTATTGAAATGCATGACCCTGCAATTTGTAGCATTAAATCTGAGCTTCCAGATTTGAAATCATTCCTCAAGCTTCACTAGATCCCTCATCATGCTTTCCACACATCCCAGGGTATCCACCTGTTGCAGATTTTTCACTAAAGATAAATCTTTCCCAATAGTCCTTCCACAATATTCTAACCCAGTCAGTCACTTTAAGGACCATACTGCAGTTTGTTTATAAGTCATTTATGCCAGCAGAAAGCAATCCAGAGTCTTCCATTGGCATAGATGTGCTATTTGTGCCAGCTTCCTAACATCAGGTGGTTTCTCAGTTCAGGGCCCTGCTCCATGGTGTCCTTTGCATGCACATCTGATGCCTCAGAGCAATTTTGTACTAAATCTTTATACCTGTACAGCAAAAGAAACAACTTTTGTACATAGCCATATTGTTTGCAACTCTGATGCTGGGCGTCTTCCCTCCCACTCATGTCTTCCTGACTTCAAGATAACTGTTCCCAAAGTTAGCATCTAACCTCTCTGCAAATCGATGAATGCACAGATCTTTTTAACCTTCAAGAATTCATCCTACCTTCTCCTAAAGGAATCTAGAAATATAGCTAGAACAACTTCCCCTGGGAACTTATTACACAGTTTTAACACATTCTGGACCAAATTTAAGGAAGAGGGAAATGTAGGGCAAAAGAAAGCACAAAAGCTTGCAAATCACTTTGACTGCACAGTCTTGTAATAACTTGTGGTTAGCTAGATTATTTCATTTCCTCCAACTTCTGAAGGGAAAAAAATCCACAGCAAAGCTTGTGCAAGCAAAATTTTGTGCAAAATAGCTCTGCCAGACTGTTTGCCCCCTAAGGACTCAATTTAAGGAGTGCACGTTTGGGTTTGTTTTTTTTCTGTTGAGTTTCCTTGCCCTTTCAGAAGTTGGAAGAAATTCAGATTTAGTGCAGAAGATGTGCTGTTTCAAAATCATGCGAGCAAACTGCCTTGCAGGCTTTTTACCCTTTGCCCCTTTTGATTTGATCCTTTGTTTATATGTAACCCCCTTTCACAGGGCTAGGGGCCACTTTCAAGTCCTGCAGAGCACTAGCCAACTCATTGCAGTCCTGGATTCAGGATTCTATAGTGAGGAGCAATACAGCACTGCAAGCCCCAAAGTGGATCACGCTCAGTCTCTGAATAAACAGTTCTCACACAATGGGGGTTGTTCCAAAACAAAAATAACTCACTGAAGACAAAAGTAAAACGTTTTCAGTGTTACAAAAATAGGAAAAAGACTGCTTTAAAGTTTCAACAGTCCAGAAGCACACCTAGTTGGAAACTGAAGTCCTTTTCTCCCACTTGAAAAATAGAAATGCCTGAAAATTCCCGGACAAGTCTCCTACACCTGACAGCTAGGATAGTAACCTCCCTGGATCACTGTCTGCAGCAGACTGGAGCACACTCCAACAGGTTGAGAGCGCATTTCACTCTCTGGAAAGGAAAAGGCAGGCTGCCCTGTCTCCTCCGGGAACCTGCAAAGCCACAGCCTGTGCTGCCTTTCCCTGCTCCTCTGGATGACGTCTCCCTCTTGTGACTCCTGGTTTGGACAAATGACCCACCCTGTTGGGTGTGGTCGCTGTCACTCAGGAAACAACCGCACATCCATGGAACCTCCCAGCACTGGAACTCTCCGCAGAGTTAGGCCTAATCAGCCTTACGAACAAAACTCTGTCCTCTCGGTATACCAAAACCTGCGCTTATTTAGTCTCAGTCGATGCCTCCTGGTTCTGACGTTTGCTTCTGGATGGCATAGCTCCCCAGTACTGTTTGACCCATGAGTGCAATCATGTTCTTTCTTGGCTTTCTCTGACTTGCCATGAAGAATGAACGCCATCCGATTCTGTAATTTAGCTACTCTTCGCTGTACGTTTTTCTAGTTCCTTATTAGCCTTTCTGAAGCTTGGGGCCCAGAACTGTACCCCCACACTCTCAGATGCAAACAAATATGATAGCTGCTGCCATTATCCCTCAGTTCCACCCTTCATTTCACACACTGCAAAATTCAACCAACCTTCATGACTGCTGCTGTTTGAATACTTACATCTAACTTATCGTCTCCTATAATTCCAGAGTTTTTCGTTTCGCATAAACCAGGTTTTAGGCCAAATGCGCCAAGAATGCTCAAGCTTGGAGCTTTGTAAAAAAAAACAAAAAAAAAAACTTAATTATCTGCCTCAGAGTTCCGGATAATTAACCAGCTGTTTGCATATCCTCTACTTAATGTATACAAAGTGATATAAAAAACAGGCAACCTCAATTAGGGGGAAATATATTACCAGACAATGTTTGCAAAATATATACATGGACAGCCTGTTAACAAGGCAAAAGAAGGCCCTACTGGAATGAAAACCTTTGGCAAAAAGAATAGCAAATGCTTCCAGAACTGGAAGTCCTGGTCCAAGAAACACAATTTGGGACACTGTCCCTGATTCTCCAAGGAGCAAATCAGCAACACAAACCTTTTCAGCTTCATGGGAAAGATTTAAAATAGTTTTCTTTCCTTCCTAACCTTGTATGGAATTCTGTTTGGATATCTGACATTTTTAAGGCATTATGCTTTTTGGGTAAAAAAAAATAAAAAAAATGGAAGAAATATGTTATCTAGAAACAGAAAAAGTCATAAACTTAGGGTAAAAGCCAGTCTGAGACAGGGCTGGTGAGCTCAGGGAGCGGTCCGGGAGGGCTTGAAGTTACGTAAACCAGCAATCTCTGACAAACTGACCCAGGAACAGCAGCAGGTCTAGACAGCGGAGCAGGTTTACCACGAGGAAAGTGGCAGTAGGAACCTGAAGCGATGCACCGGGATCAGCCGTTCACACACCTGCCCTAGAATCGGTTCCTTCACTTTTCCCTATTTCCCTTCGGCCATCACCCCTGGATTATTAATTGCTAAACAGTGCGGTGGTGTAAAAATGGCTCCCTTAGAATAGTCCATTTTGCCTTGTTTTCATGGCAGGATTTTAGAAGAACCGGCCCCCCCAGTTATTGCAATGTATTACTTTTCAGAGTAATTAAGTGGTGTCGCTGATTATTTTTTTCCTATCTGAGGTATTGAGGGGGAAAGCATAACAGGCCTAGGTGCCCTTTACGTGGGTAAACACAGTGTTAAATAAACCGCCTAAGTCAGCCATATCCAGGTAAGTGGATTTTTAGCTACCTGAGAGCATGAATGTTCTTGTGCCTGCTTAGAAAAAAAATTCATCCGGGCATTGTTTCAGGGGCGCTTGAAAACCACGTAGGTGCACGTGCATTTAAAAAAGTGTATGCACGCACTAGGCGCGCTGCTCACAAACAACCCAATCTTCAAACACCATGCGGCCTCGAAGGTACAAGCGCACTTTTACTCTTAGGGGCATTGTAGGAGAATGTACCCTCAAAATTATAACCAGGCGCTTTGTGGTACAATCGCTTTATTGACTTCCAGAGGGCTCTTTGTGTAGGGACTGAGAGATTCCCCTGATCCGCTCATTCTGAAAATGGAAGCACCTTCAAAGCTGGGATTACTTAGAGAAAAGCCACTGCCATTAGCAATGGTAACATGGGATCTTCTTAGTGTTCAGGTACTTGCCAGGTTCTTGTGGCCTGGATTGGCCACTGTTGGAAACAGGATGCTGGACTTGATGGACCCTTGGTCTGACCCAGTATGGCAGTTTCTTATGTTCTTATTCCACTTCTCTTAACACCATACTTTTAGCCCGTGAAATGGGATTTCAGATGCAGTCTTTGGGTGACTGCAGGTCTCCAGTTTTCATGTTCCTTCTCTTTCTCAACCCCAGAAGTCATTGTTTTCCTGTTAATTTGAGCAGAGAATAAAAAGCACAGGGCCTGATTTTTCAAAAAAAGGCTCAGCACCTAATTTCAGCTGCCTTACAGGTCTATCCAGTACCGAGCGGTAGGAAGAGCTGCGTTAGTGCCTACGGCACCCGCGGTTGCCGCACGCACAGTGCAGCTCACCTACTGCTCGATCCTGAACACTAATTTTATTTAAATGTAAACCGCGTCCGAAAAGCCTTAGGCTCGCGCAACCCATTTTACTGGATAGAGCGCCTATACAGTATCCTGGGTGCGCGGGCCTAAGGCTTCACGCCACGCTGATATCTGTCAAATGTCATTTGAAATAACAGATACCAGGAAGCGAAAAAACCAAAAGCAAAAAGTAAGTCGCTTCGCCGCTTCACTCTTCCCTCCTCCCGGAGCAGGGCGCGAAAAGCAGCCTTGCTCCGGGAGGAGGGAAGCGGCGAAGCGACTTACTTCTTGCTTTTGGTTTTTTTGCTTCGCCGCTGTCAGTGTCTTCCCTTCCTCTTGGAGCAGGGCGCGAAAAGCAGCCTTGCTCCGGGAGGAGGGGAGAATAGACACGGACAGCGGCAAAGCGAAAAAAAAACAAAAGCAATTTTGGGTTTTTTTCAAAAAGCTAAAAGTAAGTTGCTTCGCCGCTGTCAGTGTTCCCCCTCCTCCCGGAGCAAGGCTGCTTTTCGCGCCCTGCTCCGGGAGGAGGGGAGAAGAGATGACAGCGGCGAAGCGAAAAAACCAAAAGGGGACCCGACCCGACCCACTTTTGCAGCCGTCCGGCATCGTTGCTCCCCTGCCTCGTCCGGCATCGTTGCTCCCCTGCCTCGTCCGGGAAGATGGCTGCCAGCACGGGGGAAAGCGGTCCCTGTGCATTCAATTGGCTGCCGTGACGCCAAACGTCGTGACGTCACGTCTTGAGCAGCCAATTGAATGCACAGGGGCCGCTTTCCCCCGTGCTGGCAGCCATCTTCCCGGACGAGGCAGGGGAGCAACGATGCCGGACGAGGCAGGGGAGCAACGATGCCAGACGGCTGCAAAAGTGGGTCGGGTCGGGTCCCCTTTTGGTTTTTTCGCTTCGCCGCTGTCATCTCTTCTCCCCTCCTCCCGGAGCAGGGCGCGAAAAGCAGCCTTGCTCCGGGAGGAGGGGGAACACTGACAGCGGCGAAGCAACTTACTTTTAGCTTTTTGAAAAAAAACCAAAATTGCTTTTGGTTTTTTTTCGCTTCGCCGCTGTCAGTGTCTATTCTCCCCTCTTCCCGGAGCAAGGCTGAAAAAGCAGCTCCGGGAGGAGGGAAGAACTGAAGCGGCGAAGCAACTTACTTGCACGGGGGAAAGCGGTCTCCGTGGCAGCCCCAGTCCTCTCCCCTCCTCCCGAAGCCAAAAAAAAAGCGACATCGGAGGGGGGCTGCAACGTTTTTTTCGCTTTTTTTTTTTGGCTTCGGGAGCAGGGGAGAGGACTGGGGCTGCCACGGAGACCGGCACCCACAATCGCGGCCGGGGCAGGTGAGCGGGGGCTGGGGGAAAGCTTTCCATCTACCCTTACCCCTGCCTCTACCGCAGGGGTCAGGGTAGGCGGTAAGTTTGCAGGTTAAACGTGCGACAAAACGGCAGGGAAAACTAGCGATAGTCGGGGCGCGGGTTACGGGATGCTAGGGAATAGCTAATTCGCTCGTTTGCATGCAATATCGAGCTAATTCGCTCGTTTGCATGCAATATCCATGCCGCGGGCGGAAGGGGTTGCCCGGGGAATTTAGGACGCGGTAGGAGTAGGTTAAAGGGGATTCGGGATCGCAGGAAGGGCTAACGTGGCCGGAACGTGAGTAAAAAGCGGCTTAGGAGCAGGGTAAACGCGGCCGCACTTTACAGGATAGGCCTGTTAATTAGGAGCCTAATTAAGGTGACTATATTCAGTGGAATCAGGCGCTTTAATTAAGACACCTGCATGTAAGTACCTAAATGTTACTTTAGACCAATAAACTTAGAACAGCTATTGGGACAACCTAAATTAAGGTTCCTTTTTTAGATACTGAGCACAGAGCATCTGAATTCATTCCCCTGCCTCTCCCCACCCACTTTCTAGGCCCTTGAAAACTTTCAGATTCAAAAGTGTAGGCACCTAACTCTTCAAGTTAGGCACTTATGGGGGCAATATACAGCGCCTGGCAGTTTGCAAAGTTAGCAGGATAAAATTATCCAGCTAACTTTTGCAGGGTATTCAGCAGCGCGGCCACACCATTGAATATACCCAACAAGATAGCTTTAGGAATACTCCATAGCACAACCAGAGTTAGCTGGATACATTTTGCAGTTAACTCTGAATATTATCTGGCTAACTTAATCTTACCCAGGAATGCCCCCAGAATGCCCCTACATTATCCGGCTAAAATACAGTTGGATAACTGACGAAAATATTCAAAAGTCAGCATTTAGCCAGATAACTCACAAGTTATCAGCCTGAATGCCGTTGAATATGGCCCCTATGTTTTTTGAATATCAGCCTCACTGAGGCTGGGGGAGATTCATCATTCAGTGCATTAAAAAGCCAGAGGAGACCCAGAAACTGGATACTGTTCAGTTTTCCTGTGACAGATATCGCAAGAATGGCTCATGGGGCGATCAGATCCATCGGTCTATCCATGACCTAGTATCAGGAGACATACCATCTAGTAGAATGAATTGAAATTTTACAGTTTATTCTTGGGAAATTTATGATTAAATATTTTTTGGGAAGGGTTATTTTACTGCTTTTTTTTTTTTTTTTTTTTTTTGTGGCACACATGCTATACAAGAGCACCACTCCCACAGATGTACTCTTAGCAGGCTTACACTTTCTATACTTGTTTTTTTGTCCAGCTAGTGCATGGAACTACTTGCATTTTTCTAACTAGTCACAGTAAGTGCCGTTGCTACTTTCACGAAACTGTAGGTATAAAGAATAGAGTCTAAGCCTTAATAAAGGATTCCTCCTCTTTCGGGCAGCTCAGTCCCCACAAGTGGGTTATGTACCTCTGTCAGCAGATGGAGACAAAGCAAAATCTGACATCCACGGCTATATAGTCCCACCTTGACATCAACTCGCCAGTATTTTCCATCTCCAACAGATGGTAGACGTGCATTTCCCTGTGAGTAAAAATGGAAAAAAAAACAGAAGAAGAAGAAAAAAAGAAAGATGTTGGAAAGGAGATATCAGAAAGACGAGATGTCTATGTAACATCGCTTGCCTCCTGAGGTGATACCATGCGGTCCCTCCCTCAGTAAAGTGCCTTCAGTCCTGTAGCCTTGATTGGTGTAGACCTAAATTCGAATTAGCGGTTGCAGGCTGAGAGCGGCTCAATGGTGAAGGCTTTAGCCCTCTCCCTCCATAGCCGGGACTCGTTCTTGCTCTCAGCCAGGGAGGGCTGAGCTCAGGTAAAAGTTTTTTTACTTAAAAAAAATAAAATAAAATAAAAAATAGCGAAAAGGAAGAAAGTAGGAGAAATATATCGAGCATTATGTGAAGGATAACGTAATGAAATGGAAATTATGGTTTACAATCCACCATCATAGCACCCTAGTTAACTTATTTATTTATTTTCTATACCAACGTTCATGACACAAGTCATATCACATCGGTTTACATCGAACAAGGGTGAATTAACATTAACTTAATCGTTTAAGAAGGGAGGTAAGTTACAGTGAAAGAGGGTTACTAGAACTAGGAAGATAGAAGAAAGGTAGGGAGTGAAGGAAGGAACATATAAATGATAATGGTTACAACAATAATATACTTATACGATAACTACATTGTGAATTACTGAATGTAACATAACATTTTATGAGGTTAAGGATAGGCTTGTTTGAACAGCCAGATCTTAAGTTTTTTCTTAAAGGTCAGCGGGCAGTGTTCCTGGCGTAGGTCTGGAGGCAAGGCGTTCCACATATATATATATGGTCGAGCTGTGGAGAAGGCACGTTTCCTAGTGGAGGTGTGAAGGTGGGGGCGAGCGTGGAGGGTTTCTTTATAGGCAGCTCTAACCGGTCTATTTGAGGTGTGGAGTCGAAGCGGGATTTTTAGCTCCAGCGAGTGCTGATTGTGGATGGTCTTGTGAATAATAATGAGAGACTTATGAAGGATTCTGAAGCTTATGGGGAGCCAATGGAGATTCCTGAGGATGGGCGTGATGTGGTCTCCTCGGCTGGAGTTGGTTAGGATTCTGGCGGCAGCATTCTGGAGCATCTGCAGGGGTTTAGTGGTAGTTGCGGGGAGGCCAAGGAGGAGGGAGTTGCAGTAGTCGATTTTTCAGAAGAGGGTAGCTTGGAGGACCGTCCGGAAGTCATATAAGTGGAGGAGGGGTCTAAGTTTTTTCAGAATTTGTAGTTGGTAGAAGCATTCTTTTGTTGTGTTGTTAACAAATTGTTTTAAGTTCAGTCGATTGTCCAGTATAACGCCAAGGTCTCTCACTTGGGCCACTGTGGCAGTTGAGGGGCTGGGGAGGGAAAGGTTATTGTGGTCCGGGGAGATGAGGAGGAGTTCAGTCTTGGCTGTGTTGAGGACTAGGTTGAGGCTGGTGAGGAGGAGGTTGATAGAGTGCAGGCAGTTGTCCCAGAACTTGAGGGTTTTGGAGAGGGATTCTGTTATGGGAATCAGTATCTGCACATCATCGGCGTATATGAAATGTGTTATATTTAGATTTAAAAAAAAAATTGCTAAATAAATAAATATTTAGATTTGCGAGGAACTGGCAGAGGGGTAGGAGATATATATTAAAGAAGGTAGGGGAGAGGGAAGAGCTTTGGGGTACTCCAAGTGTTGAGCTGATGGGGGGGATTCTTTGTTGGTTATTCTGACCTTATGCTTTCTGTTGCTGAGGAAGGACTCAAACCATCTGAGGACTGTTCCTGAGATACCTATGTCTGAAAGGTGGTTAAGGAGGATGGAGTGATTCACGGTGTCAAACGCAGAAGAGGTGTCAAGCAGTGCCAGTAGGTATGGTTGTCCTTGGTCTAAACCCATGAGGAGGTTGTCTGTAAGAGAAATTAGGAGGGATTCTATGTTTAAGGATTTACAGAAACCAAACTGAGCGGGGTAGAGTATCTTGTGTTTGTTTAGATAGTCGGAGAGTTGGGTGTTGACTAGTTTCTCCATGAGTTTAGCGATAAATGGCAGGTTGGAGATGGGATGGAAGTTAGAGGGATCACCTGGATCGAGGTTGGGTTTCTTCAGTAAAGGTTTAAGGGTGGCGAGTTTCAGAGTGTCAGGTACTGTTCCTTGGGACAGGGAACAGTTTATAATTTCAGCCAGGGACTTGGAGATGGTGTTTGGAATGGTGAGCAGTAATTTTGTAGGTATGGGGTTGGAGGGATGAGAGGAGGGTTTCATGTTCTTGAGGATGGATTCAATTTCGAGGGATGAAGTGAGTTCGAAGGACTCGAAGTTGGCTTTCAGGTTGATGGAGGTGGTGTAAGGGGGTGGGGCAAGTTATTAGAGGAAATGAGCGGGGCTAAGAGGTTGGAGATTTTTTTCTGGAAGAAGGTTGAGAGTTAATTGGACTTTGTTTAGGCTTGGTCGTCGGGGATGGAGGGACTTTGTAAGTTCTGAAACGTATGAGAACAAGGCCTTCGTGTCATAGAGAAAGTTGTGGATTTTACGAGTGTAGAAATCTCTTTTTGCACAGAGTATGGTAGTCCTGTAGCTGTGCATGGAGGATTTGTAAGCAGTCAGCGAGATGGGGGAGGAGTTCTTACACCATTTGGGGTAGATTTTCAAAGACTACACGCGTAACATACGCGAGTAACCCGAGAAAATCTGCCCCGCCCGTGCCGAGCCTATTTTGCATAGGTGCGGCGGTGCGCACAAGCCCCGGGATGCGCGTATGTCCCGGGGCTTGCAAAAAGGGGCGGGGCATGGGAGGTCCTGGGTGGTCGGGGGACGGGGCGGGGGCATGGTTGGAGTCTCCAAGCACAGCGGCCATTTGCTGCTGTGCTTGAGATCATGGGCTGGCCGTGGCTGGTGCGCATAAGCTACTCCTGCCGGGAGGCAGGCGCAACTTACCCGACAAAGGTAAGGGGGAGGTTCTAGGTAGGGCTGGGGGGGCAGGTTAGGTAGGTGAAAGGAGGGGAAGGTGGGGGGAGGAGGAGGGAATGGAAAAAGGCTGCGCGTCTGGCGCGCACAAGTTGCACAATTGTGCACCCCTTTGCGTGCGCCGACCCTGGATTTTATAACACGCGCGGCAGCGCACGCATGTTATAAAATCGGGCTTAGATTTGTTCGCGCCGGGTTGCGCGAACAAATCTACGCCCGCGCGCACCTATTAAAATTGGGCCCATTATGTTCTTTGTGTCTAAGCTCTTGTTTAAGTTTCTTTAGTTATTCTTAATGTTCCTGATGTTCTTAATGTTGATGTGTTAACCTAGAATATGTATTTGCTACCATGTTGAACTACATTTTGTATGAATATGACCTAGAATACATATGGGCTGTTATATTGATCTAGAATATGAATGTTGACCCAGAATTTGAATGCCAACTTTGTAAACCGTTGTGATCTTACTCTGGAATGACAGTATATAAAACGCCTAAATAAAATAAATAAATAAAGGATCTGTTTCCTCGGTGTTCAACTGTCCCGCTCACATCTCTGGGGAGTTCTGTGAGGTGAGGGAGATAGTGCAGGCATGGCGAGTTGAGCAGCCATTTGGCTAGATTTTGGTGCATGATAGACGCGTTTTTTTTTAGTTATGCGCGTTTTTTGCTGCAGGCCGTCGGCGCATGCCTGCATGTCTACCTGTGCATTCTCATCTGTGCATCCGGTTTGGGTGGTCTTCCTTCTGGGCGCGGCTTATACATGCAGGTAATCTAGGCATGTGCCTTTATCGATCTGCGCGCTTATACTATGGAGTCGCAGTGAAGAAGCCTAAGCACCTATCTATTTGTGCTGCAAGCCACCATCAGTCGGAGCTTTCTTTAAGCCTGTGTCACTGTTGACTGGATGCTTGGGGGGATTGACCTCCTTATGATTTTGCTGGGCATTGGTCCATCTCCTAGGTCTGAGGGGAATGGGTCCAAGGGAGACATGGCAGGGATGTCCCCTCCTTTGATTGATCCACAGGTTGAGTCCTCAGGGGACACTAGTTCTCAGGAAGTCAGGTTCAGGCCTATGGGCCTGGAATGGAGCTATGCAACTGGTCCACAGATATTATTTCAAAGTCCAGTCTTACCAAGCTGCCCTTCAAAGACTCGCTTTTGTTTGGCAGTGAATTGGAAAAAATGGCAAGTAAATGGGAGACACCCAGGTCCCTCTATTGCCAGAGGACATGAAACCCATAGGCCAGTCTTTTCGCTCTTGAGGCTACCTGCGTTTTCGGCCATATGGGAGGTTCTTCCCAGAGGTCCCATCCCTTCCACAGGTCTCAGTCCTTTTGCCCCTGAGGACCTCGAAAGGATCCAGTCTCCAGAGGCGGAGCTCCTTGCTCTTCCCAATGAAGGTTTGCGGACTCATCTGTTGGTGCAGGAGATAGGTGGTTGCCTATCCCGTTTTTATCATGTTAAGGATATGAGGTGTTGGAGTGGATTCTTGGGTACTGCGGTGATGGCCACTCCCACGGGGAGGAGCCCTGTGAGGAACCGCAGTACTAGGCTAAACTCTATACACGCAGACATAGAGGAGTTGTATTTATTATACAGCTCGATGGTACTGCCCGGGGCGGGCAGCAGTGAAGGTAGTCCAGTGAAGTAGTCCAGGGGTCCTCAGCAGAGGAGACCAGTCTCACATTCGAGTAGGTGGTAGGCAGTGAGGCGTAGCAAGGAGGTCCCAGATGTAAACCCTGAGCGCTGAAACTGAAGGTGAAACAGACTGAAAGGGTTAGTACTCACTGAAGTAGAAGCTGTATTGTAGAAGGTCCTGGCAGACAGAAGTTGATCAGTGGCAGGCACCAGATTAGGGAGAGCAGGCCCTCGAGGAGCGAGTACCCGGTATCCCAAGATAGGTACCTGAAATAGAGCAGAAGGGCCCCCGATTCCTGCTCTTCGTTGAAAACTGGTAAGTGGCTTTTCTAGCCCTTAGTTTGCTAGATATGTTCCTTCTTTTGGCTGAGCTCAGTGCTGCTGTTGGCTGAGAAACATGAATGGTTGACTGTTGATGATAATGTTCAAGTATAATTAGTTTTGTCCACAGTTTGGCTTTTCCAGAGAATACTGGCAGGCTGATGTCGGGGCACGACTATATAGCCTTGACATCAGTTTTTGCTCCTTCTCCATATGCTGGCAGAGGTGCATTAGCCACTCGTGGGGATTTACCTGCCCTTACTAGAGGAAAGAAATTATCTGGTAAGTAGTAATTTCTCCTTTCACTGCTGTACAGTCTCTGCACAAATGCTCCATCTTAGGGAGGGTTCAAGGCTACATACAGACACATCTTACTAGACTGGCTGATTCAGAAGATGAAAGGTATCTTTTTACAGGATGCCTACTAATGGGTAACCAATGTAAAGAGGGTCAGAGAAGGTTGATGAAGATTACGCTAGTGTGCCTAGAGTATGAAGGGATGTGTCTTCAGTCCTTGACAAATGCCATATTAATGAAACCTCCCTCCTGGACGGGGCACATAAAATGTAAGAAGATCTGGTCATTGAGTGAGCTGAGTACCGGTCTCTCGCCACAGTTCAAAATGGAATTTGTGTCAAGCAAATGGTGTGGTAGATCTGGAGGTAGTGAAGGTAAAGGCTTCCTGAGCTGGATGCTCAACTGTTGGAGCATCTCCTCTATGACCCCCTTCTGACTGCTTTCTCCTCCCTGCTACAGACCTCACCATAACCAGAAAATAGGGACTAACTCAAACAAAACCAGCAGTCAGCGTATGTAACTGAGTGAAAGCACTGATTAAATCAGGGTACATAGGCTTCCACAGCTAGGCTGAAATAGTTACAAAAATAGAAAAGAGTAAACAAAGAAGCTCTTCAGTAAATATATATACACCTTCCCCTTAGGTAGAATGCTACTTCCAACATCATCCCCACTCTCCAATTCAGCAATTCAAAATACACATAGTAAATATAATCTCCTCTCCCTTCAACCATTGTTTCTCCCGTTTCTCAGCAGACCATAGGTTTCAGAATCTTAGCTTAACATATACTACATACTATGCATCCAAGCTCAGTGAACCTAGGGAGGTCCATATTCAAACGCTCTGTGGCTCAGCTAGTTAGCCAGATAAAATTATCCAGCTAACAGCCTATATATTCATTGGCGCAGCATCTGATAACTTTAGGACAGTTGTATGGGCTGACCAGAGTTAGCCAGGTAACTTACCTGTTAACTCAACTCCCCATTACATGCATGCGGTCAAATATTTAAACCGTGCCACTTTCCCAGATAAGTCAGAATTTACCCAGCTAAGTGGCACTGAATATCGGCCTCATAGTTATTCTCTCCCTGCTTAATGGAAATTCTGTAACTCTTCAACAGTTTCTTCTTCATTTCTTATCCAAGCAATCACAAAGGACTTTTCCTGGAATCCCTGGTTCTCACCCTTCAAAGAATTGCTGACTTCTAAAATCTCCCCACCAACTCTGGTAACTCCAACTTTTCTCCACCTGTGGAACTTAGGACATGTCCCTGGTCATCTCCCCATGAGAAGAAACACCTCTCCTCCTCCTCAGGCCTTTTCCCCTGAGGAGGAAAACCCATGTAAGGCCCTGTCAAAGAAAGGCCGCCTCGGGCAAACCCTGACCACAGCTGAGTTATCTGCAACTCCATCTCCAAATAGCCTTTTTTTATATACTGGATGAACACTCCCTCTATGGGACCTTTCTCCCTTCCCTTTTAAATGAGAATACGCTCATTAGGGTATTTCACCTGTTCCCATATTTTTCTCCAGGCAAACGCATCATGTAATTTTACCAGAAAGTGTGCCATCTAGTGGCCATTCCATATACCACAACTTTTACATGGAATTGAGCAGCAACTGACTACTGCTATCCTACTGTACATCCACATGTCCTTCAATTACCACACATATAGGTTAGCACCCAAACAGCAGTCACCTGGTCTTCCCCACCCAGAATCCTTTCCAAATGTTTTCTTAGTGATGGAAAATTGGCTCCTTCTTGAGAGATCCATCACACTAATAAAAATAGTAGCAATTTTGGATTTTTATCCCATCCTTCCCAATGATGTTCAAATAGCTTACAGCATTAGTCAGATTCAGGTACAGTAAATCCCTGCCCAAAACATCTGAGGTAATGGGAGATAAAATGACTTGCCCAAGGTCACAAAGAGTGTTAGTGGGAGCGGTGGGATCTGCAGCATGGTTTCCTGGTTCTCAGTCAATTTCTGTAACCACTGGGCCATTCCTTTTACTGAATAATGTGGCTTGGATCAGATATAAAATGTATGGGTGTATGCTGCATACCCTGCCCTACAAACCATTTTGCCTCTGCAGGGCCTGTGAAAAGCAACTGTCTCTGGCTCAGGGGATGCCATGATGCTCCTGCAACCAAAGCATCTCAGTTTCAGTTTGGTGCTCTTGGTCCAGCTTCTGATTCTTAGTTGTGTTTGTTTCTGTGCCCCAGCAAAGGCTGGGAGGGGAATTTGGGATAGCGGCAGACATCTCAACAGCCTTTTTCCCTAAAGACCTTTCTTGGCCATGGAAGAGAGAGAGAGAGAAAGAGGTTTAAGCTGGCACAACTTCTCCAGAAAGGGCTCGTATTTCTTCTCACCAGGGACAGAGAATGTTTCACAGTTTCCATGGTTCGGTGTAAGCAGGCAGGACTCCCTCAGAGAGTGTGACCAGCAGGACTCCAGGCTGCCAGAAAACATAAATCCTCCTTCTACAAGGCATGGTTTGTTAAGGGGGCTCAACTTTCGATCCCCCAGGCTTGTAAACAGGAACCTCAGCTGTCAGAAGACTGGGAATTCCACTTCTTTTATTTCCCAGAGGCAGGGAAGACAGGGAACTTTCACTGCACTGAGAAACCGGCCTTGCGGATGCTGCCCATGCCCTAGTATTTATTTATTTTATTTAAAATATTTCTAGCCCACACTATCTATAATCCTAGGCGGGTTAAATAAAACCATACATAATTCCATAAAACAAACAACGACAAACTTTATGACTGCCTGCCAGTGTTAATAAAACTCAAATTAGTTTTTAACTGAGTCGATTTCAAAATAGAATGCCTTCAACAATTGCATCATTCAAGCCTAAGAAGACTATTCACTGAAAACTCATAAACATATTTAATCTTCAAAGGCCTGTGTAAACAAATGTCCCTTCACCTTCTTTCCGAATGTCTTAATGCATGTCTCAGATCCTAACTCCTCAGGTAACGAGTTCCAAATTGTAGGACCTGCAAGTGCAAACATCCTTTTGCTTGTTTCGCATAATCGCAGTTGTTGAAAGAATGGTATTTTCAACATATTTCTCCCTTGTGATCTCAGTTGGTGAGCCATAGCATAAATCTTTAAAGCTACACTAATACAAAGTGGTGCTTCGCCATGTAATTCCTTAAAAATCAGTAATAGAATTTTAAACTTCACAAGTTTGATTCCCCTAGGAGGAAAGGCTAAAGAGGTCAGGACTCTTCAGCTTGGAGAAGAGATGGCTGAGGGGAGATATGATAGAGGTCTGTAAAATAATGAGTGGAGTGGAATAAGTAAATGTGAATCGATTGTTTATTCTTTCAGAAAGTACACACACCATGAGGTTACTAAGCTGTATATTTAAAACTAATAAAAGAAAATATATTTTGTTTTACTCAACGCATAATTAAGCTCTGGAATTCATTTCCAGAGGATGTGGTGAAGGCGTATAAAAAAAAGTTTGAACAAGTTCCTAGAGGAAAAGTCCATAAACCATTATTAAGGTGGAATTGTAGAAATCCACTAATATCCCTGGGATAAGCAGCATAGAATCTATCTGCCCCTTGGGATCCTGTCAGGTACTTGTTACCTGGATTGGCCACTGTTGGAGATAGGATACTGGGCTTCATGGATCTTTGGTTTGACCCAGTATGGTAAATCTTATGTTCTTATGGTAGCCAGTGCTAAGTATGCAGACCTGGATATGCTGTCAAACTGAGGTACCAACCAATAAATGCACTGTGGAGTTGCGTACTAACTAATACCTTCATTGTTGAGATTGGAAGGCCAACATAAATTGATTTACAGTAGTTGAAACCAATAACAAAAGGGGTTGAAAGACAGTTTGGAAATCATTTGGTTGCAATTCACAGTTTATAGACGGTATTCTGGACAATGCACTTAACATGGAAATGCAATGACCATGTAATATCTTTCAAAAATTGATATAAGGAGCGAAAGAATGAGAGAACATCTTCATATGGAAATCTTGCTGTTGTGATTCTGCCCTCATGGGCAGCCTCTTACTTTCTCTCTGCCTGCCCCGTGGCCTGGAGGCCGCAGTCCCTGGTCTTCCTTGCGGCTGGAGCCGCTCCTCGGTCTGCCCTCTGCAGCTTGAGAGCTGCCGACAACGCTGGGCCTGTTCCTTGGCCCCGCCCTACTCTTCGGCGTTAGCAGCAGCATGGCCACTGGCCATGGTCCTGCACAACTTCCTGCTTCCTGTTTCTAAGGCGCGGGCCATGCCTCATCACAAGATTGAAAGGGCCCATGGCCAGATATGCCCTGGGCCCCACCTGATGACTGTTTCCTGTCTCAGCCCTATAAAAGGGCTTCTTCTCTACTTCAGCTTTGCCTTGCATTGGAGTTCAGGATATGATTATTCTGGCTACCTGAATTATATATCACAGAACTGTCAACAAAGAACCATATATAGTGACATATATTTTTAATCTTTATTACATTAGAAAAATTACAACAGTATTTAAATATTTAACATATTACCCACAAAAAATATGCATCTAAAAATTCTCACTCCATTCATACATCATACTTACCCTCACATACTTCAAACCTTTCTTCATAAAACTGTCTCAATCTTCTCAGATTAAGTCATACACACATACCAAAACTGCTTTACAGTACATTATAGATTTTTAAATACAAACTATTAAATAAGCAGAGAAAATCCAATTTTCATAAATTGTCATTCATTTGAAAAATGACGAATTCTTTGACTCTTCTTTTATTATCTCAACATGTTTCGTCTTCCCACAGGCTTCCTCAGGAGATATTTAAACGAATCTCCTACTGCTCATGTATTTGTATTCATCACATATTTTCGCATGGATTTCATCTGTACATCCTCAAAAAGATTTCTCTTAGACGTACATGTAAATGTACCATTCCACTCTTGCTGCTCCGCGTCTTTTCAACAAGCATTCACCAACGCTTGAAATTAAACACTTCTTCCACCCTTCCTTTATGAGTTACCGTATCTTATAGTTCTTAACACACCACCACCTTCATAATGTTCAAACAGACGCCAACATCGAGTGAATACATGAGCAGTAGAAGATTTGTTTAAATATCTCCTGAGGAAGCCTGTGGGAAGACGAAACATGTTGAGATAATAAAAGAAGAGTCAAAGAATTCGTCGTTTTTCAAACGAATGACAATTTATGAAAATTGGATTTTCTCTGCTTATTTAATAGTTTGCATTTAAAAATCTATAATGTACTGTAAAGCAGTTTTGGTATGTGTGTATGACTTAATCTGAGAAGACTGAGACAGTTTTATGAAGAAAGGTTTGAAGTATGTGAGGATATGTATGATGTATGAATGGAGTGAGAATTTTTAGATGCATATTTTTTGTGGGTAATATGTTAAATATTTAAATACTGTTGTAATTTTTCTAATGTAATAAAGATTAAAAATATATGTCACTATATATGGTTCTTTGCATTGGAGTTCTTCACTCCTGGAAGTCTCATCTTCCAGTGCTCTGTCAGGTATTTGTTCTTCGTTGGCGCTCCATGTCTTGTCTTGGTTCCTGAGTCTTTGACTCCGTGGTTTCCTGATGTTCCATGTCTTCATGTTCCGAGGTTTCCAGTCCAGGCTTCCTGATGTTCCACTTCCAGATGTTCCAGACTCCTGACATTCCGCTTCCTGATGTTCCACTTCCTGATGTTCCGAGGTTCCGCTCCTCCTTCACTTGTTCCGAGTCCTCCTGACTCTCCAGCTCCTTTGGTTCTCCAGATGACACCTTGTTGAGGTAAATCTGTCTCGTCAGTTCCTGTTCTCATCATTGGAGTTTCATCTCAGCTGGATTCCCTTCCTGCGCTAGTCCGTGACCAGCCTCTTCAGGTTGTGTAGGGCACGCTATAGGGACATGTCGGTGGGCTGTGTAGGGTGCCCTGAGAGACAGTGCCAATGTCTGAACTTCCAAGTTCCTCGTCCACATCCAGAGTCTTCTCGTCTATGTCTTGAGTCTTCTGTGTCACAAGGCCTCTGTCTGCTCTCATCCTCAGTCTGGCCTGCTGTTTCTTGCCGATATCCAGTGGCAGGTCCGAAAGGTCTGGGAGCATGCAGGTCCAGCAGAGGGTCAGACTTTGTCTTCACTCATACTGGGACACGCCTCGCCAACCCTCAAACCAATATCAAAAAGTTCCTTTTTCATACAGTCTACATTAATGATCATCTATATCAACAATCCATCTACAATCAACTCAACCAACCAAACCCAGGCACGAAAGAAAAAGTATCTACAACTAGCATCAACCATATTCATTACAATTCGGAACTTATAAGAAGTAATGATAGAATCCCTCCTTTATGATAAATTAATACTATTACTGTTACTTTCCTTTTTTCCCTTTTCCTCCCTTTTTCATACCACCATCTTCCCCTTCCTTCCACTCCCTCCCCCCCCTTGTTACTTTTTTGTAACTATGTATAATTTATCCGTTTTTGTTTGACTTTGTAAACCGTTATGATGGCTGAACTGAATGATGGTATATAAAATGAATGAATAAGTAAATAAATAAATAAATAAATAAACCCTTGATGCTGTCTTGGATTCTTCTGCGATCGTGCCAAGGCCCAAGGGCACACAATCCTCTCAAAATGGGATCGCTCTTCTAGCGGGCCCTCCCATAACACTTGCAGTCATTACTCCACTAATAACTTGTAAATAAATAAATGTCAAGTACCCAGGAAGAATACCTATACTTCAACTGGCAGTGTCCCTCCAAATATGATCCAAACTATTGCAATACCATGTCTTAAATTATCAGCTCTCTAAACTTAGCAAAAACAATGTGATGATTCAAGGTATCAAAGGCTGCTGAAAGACCAGTATATACCTCTGCCCATCATCAAATCATTTACAAAACTGACCTGCAAGGAATCCAGATTGAACCTGATCAATAATACGTGATCATTTAGATATTCGTTAAATCCTTTTAGGACAGCTAAGAATGGTAATGATCATATGGGGCGATAACTAGATGGTTCAGCAGATCAAGACTAGGTTTCCTTAAAACAAGCCTTATACTTGCCTCTATCAATTGTGTTGGTAGATATCCTTCATTGAAGGATAAGTTAACCATTTTAATTACTGCCTTCCCTATTTTCCTATGAACTGCTTTTAATACAACCATCGGACATAGATTTAACGGACAAGAAAAATTATTCAGCGATAAAATTGAGATACTTCTGCAAAATGCCCCCATCTTAAAAAGCAGATCTGTTCCATGGGGTGCATAGGACAATATTGTTCTTGCTGCACACAGAAGAAAATGAAAGAGAGCAAATAAGGAGCAAATCCTGATTTGGAAAATACTGAGAGAAAACCACTTGTGGTACCTGAGAAACACTCGCTTCACAGCCCCTGACAAAACTGCAGAGAATGAAAACATCACCTGGGAATTCCCTTGCTAACCGATGTAAAGAATGATGCCAGCAAATCAGATAAAATGGTAAAGGAGAAAAACAAGAATGGCAGTGCTAACAGTAGTGTCCGTATGGATAGATAGAAGATCATCAAATACCAAGAAATGCAATCAGAGACCAGGAAAATATGACAGAAAGATTCAGAAATAGTCCCAGTTCTCTTAGGTGTCACCAGCCTGATTAAAGTGCACCTTGATATGTTGTCTGTACATAGTACACCTTACAACTACGGAAGAAAGCTTTTTCTTTTTTTGTCATATTGCATAACAACAAAAGAATTGCCATACTGGGTCAGACCAAGGGTCCATCAAGCCCAGCATCCTGTTTCCAACAGTGGCCAATCCAAGTCACAAGTACCTGGCAAGTACCCAAACATTAGATAGATCACAAGCTACTATTGCTTATTAATTACCATCATAGCAGTTTATGGATTTTTCCTCTAGGAACTTATCCAAAACTTTTTTAAACCCAGTTACACTAACTGCACTAACCACATCCTCTGGCAATTAATTCCAGAGCTTAACTATGCACTGAGTGAAAAAGAATTTTCTTTGATTCGTTTTGCTAACTTCATGGAGTGCCATGTAGTCCTTCTCTATCTGAGAGTGAATAATCAATTTACATTAACTTTTTCAATTCGTTTCATGATTTTGAAGACCTCTTATCATATCCCCCCTCAGTCACCTCTTCTCCAAATTGAACAGCCCTAACTTCTTTAGCTTTTCCTCATAGGGCAGCCATTCTATGCCCCTTATCATTTTGGTTGCCCTTCTCTGCACTTTCTCCAGTGCAACTATATCTTTTTTGAGATGCGGCGACCAGACCTGCACACAATATTCAAGGTTTGGTCTCACCATGGAGTGATACAGAGGCATTATGACATCCACTATTTTATTTGCAATTCCCTTCCTAATAATTCCTATATTCTGTTTGCTTTATTGATCGCCACAGCACACTGAGCCGACGATTTCAATGTATTATCCTCTATGACATCTAGATCTCTTTCCTGGGTGGTAACTCCTAAGATAGAACATAACATTGTGTAACTACAGCAAGGGTTATAATATTTTCCCTATATGCAACACGTTAAACTTCATCTGCCATTTGGAAGCCCAAGCTTCCAGTCTTGCAAGGTCCTCCTGCAATTTATCACAATCCACTTGAGATTTAAATACTCTGCATAATTTTGTGTTATCCGCAAATTTGATCACCTCACTCGTCGTACCCCTTTCCAGATCATTTATATATATATTGAAAAGCACCGGTCCAAGTACAGATCCCTGAGGCACTCCACTGTTTACCCTTTTCCATTGAGAAAATTGACCATTTAATCCTACTCTCTGTTTCCTGTTTTTTAACCAGTTTGCAATCCACAAAAGGACATCACCTCCTATCCCATGACATTTTAGTTTTCTTAGAAGCCTCTCGTGAGGGACTTTGTCGAACACCTTCTGAAAATCCAAATACACTAAATCTACTGGTTCATCTTTGTCCACATGTTTATTAGCCCCTTCAAAAAAAATGTAGGAGATTTCTGGGGCAAGCCTTCCCTTGGGTAAATCCATGCTGGCTGTGTTGCATTAAGCCATGTTTATCTAATTGTTTTGTGATTTTATTCTTTATAACATTTTCCACGATTTTTCCTGGCACTGAAGTCAGGCTCACCGGTCTATAGTTTCCTGGATCACCCCTGGAGCCCTTTTTAAATATCGGAAGAACTCTAGCAGTAAATGTGAGAGATTGAAATCATAGCCAGCATACCCTGGTTTAAGAGTGACGATCATTCCTGTCTTGGTGTATATAAAGCAAACCCACTGGTAATACTTACCTGAGCGAGAACACCCCCCTCAATAATTACTAGAGATGTGAATCGTGTGATCGATCGTCTTAACGATCGATTTCGGCTGGGAGGGGGAGGGAATCGGATCGTCGCAGTTTGGGTTTTTTAAATATCGTGTAAATCGAAAACCGGCAACCTAAAACATCCCTAAAACCCACCCCGACCCTTTAAAATAAATCCCCCACCCTCCCGAACCCCCCCAAAATGCCTTAAATTACC
The DNA here is from genome assembly GCF_901001135.1 of Rhinatrema bivittatum. Classification (NCBI taxonomy): domain Eukaryota; kingdom Metazoa; phylum Chordata; class Amphibia; order Gymnophiona; family Rhinatrematidae; genus Rhinatrema; species Rhinatrema bivittatum. The sequence goes on along the minus strand of NC_042622.1, from coordinate 209,420,319 downwards.
TGGGGTCCAGAGGAAGGGTCCCGGTGTGATCTTTTTCTCTCGGACCTCCGTACGGAAAAACAATTCGACTGCAGGAGGTCGTTCCGGACCCCCGCTGGACTTTTGACAAGTCTTGTGGGGGTCAGGAGGGCCCCCCAAGCTGGCCAAAAGTCTCTGGGGGTCCAGCGGGGGTCCGGGAGCGATCTCCTACGCTCCTGATTTCGGGGGACAAAAAAACAAAATGGCGCCAGCGCTACCTTTGCCCTGTCATATGACAGGTCAAAGGTAGCGCCGGCGCCATTTCTACAACGCACGGAGGTCCGAGAGTAAAAGATCACACCGGGACCCTTCCTCTGGACCCCAGGCAATTTAAGGCATTTTGGGGGGGTTCGGGAGGGTGGGGGATTTATTTTAAAGGGTCGGGGTGGGTTTTAGGGTTGTTTTAGTGTGCCGGTTTTCCCGCCCTCCCCCTTCCCCTCCCCCTTCCCCCGATTTACGATTTTTTGACGATAAATCGGGGAATTGTTGTTGTATCGCGGCTCTAACTATTTTTGACGATTTAAAATATATCGGACGATATTTTAAATCATCAAAAAACGATTCACATCCCTAATAATTACCTGAAGAATCTCTCAGGAGATTACCTCTTTTTGCTGATCACCCAAAACACCTTTCATTGAAGACTCCCTCACTAATCACTCAGGGTCCTATCACTCCATCAAGTTTATAGCGCTGAGTGCATTGTATAGATACAAGTACTTGAATTTCGGACTTCATTTTTATATAGAGTTTTCTCTACCTCTGAGCTCATTCTGTGTGTCCGGATACTTCTGTCTCAGAATGCATTCTGCATGAAGTCTGTGAAATATTGCACCCCACTAGTTGCCCCAGTGAAGCTGGAAATGTTCCTGACTTTGCAGATCAGTTTGTGAAAAAGAAAGCTAAGGCTCTGATGCAATGGACAGCCTCTTCCCTCATCCCTCCTCCAGTGCCTGGCACCAAAAGTGAGACCTTTCCAGTCCACCTCCTGATGTCAACGGGCACAGCAGGAACCTGAGAAGAGAAATAATCACAAGTTTGTTTCCACGACCCGACTTCTGAGAACCGCTAACGAAGCCGCAGGAGGCGGCAAGATTGAAGGAAAGTAGTGAGAGGTGATCCAGAGGTCCTGACATGGCTTCTGGGTATTTGACAGGAACATTTTGGCCGCTGCTTCAGTTGCCTTTGGAGTTGCTGAGGTCCTAGTGCTTTTTCCTGAAAACCAGGATGCTCATTCTCCATCACTAGCTGTCGCTTCAGTCAGGTGTCCTGTGCCTCAGTTCTAATCCGTGTCGTATCATCAAGGGGTAGATTTTCACAACAATGCTAGGCAAGATTTGGGCCATTTAGCCGGCTAATTTGTGGGTGAAAATAAGCTGAAATCTAGCTGGTAAACATTTGGCCAGCTGTATGTAAGTCTTCAATCGATTCACCTAATTTTGGCTACCAGGGAGGATAACTTTCAAAACTCAGATAAATAGGTGCGCGCAAAGGCACTACAGTATTTTACAACCTGCGCTCAAACAACATGTGCAGGTTATAAAATACAAGTACATATGTGCGCAAACATGCTTGTGGATGTAAAAACTGCAAGCCATGCAAGTTCAGTCTTATCTGGATAAGTAGCGGCATTTATCCAGGTAAGTTCTAAAGCCACTACTTAGTCTGAAAAGCGCTACTTATCCATCTAAGTAGCACTTTTTGGACTTGTGTGGCTATGTAAGATAGCAGGATAAGTCTAGAAAAACCCTACTTATTCAGCTAAGTCAGATAGCCGGATAAGACTAAAAAGTGCTACATATCCAGCTAACAGCTTGATTTATTTTCTTCTATGTCTATTGAAAACATGTTTAGTAAATGAGGATCTAAATCAGACAGCTGGCTAATTTGCACTTTTAGCTTTCTCCAGTTATTTAACTTAGCCAGGTATGTAGCTTTTTAAGATTTATCTGGCTAAATAGCATTTATTAAGACTTATCCAGCTGGATAAGTCTGAAAAGCACTACTTAGAAAAGTAGCATTTTCCAGACTAATCCAGCTAATTGGAATTTATCTGGATAAATGCCACTATTTATCTGGATAAGTTTGAATTTGTCCGTCTGTGTAGTGGCAAAGGAGCTACTTAGCCGGATAAGTCAGAATTTAACCGGAAAAGTGTATGCAAATGATATACCCACATAATTTGTACTTTAAATTTTAAAGGGATATGCGAGTAGATTTTACGCCCATTGTTTAGATGCATTTACCCCCGTAAGTCAGCTTTTATATGCATAAGTCGGGGTGCTTACTGCCAATTAGTCTACCAGTCACCCAATCCATCTGCAGCTCAAGAAGACCCACCTGGCTCTTCAGTCTGAAGTCCCCTCCATTTCACCCAGACTCCTAGCATGGTTTTTCAAGCTCATATCACTAGAAGTGACATGGTGTTGAAGGATACTTATTGCTGTTCAGACAGACTGGTAAAGAACAAATATATAGGTTCATTTTCAATGGATGCCTGGATCACAGGTTTCTCTCATTTGGAATTTGTTTGTTTTATTGTTATGTTTTATAGTTTTGCTTTTATGTATTGTAATTTGATGTTTTTACCTTGTACATCGCTTTGAACAATTTAAAGAAAACTGCAGAGCGATTAACAAATATTTTTTAGTAAATTAACATACCCATTTATCAGCCTGTGCAAATCCAGCTGATTGTTACACACAAGGCGCCTATGTCACCATGTTTGAATATCAGCTTCTTATGTGGCTAAAAGTACCAGCAAACCCTTAGACAGTGTTGAATGATGGCACAAAGTATGTACATCAAGTGCATGTACATTTTTAAATTTAAACCACGCCCCCAGAGCCCCTGTTTTTAAAGTGGATAAAAGTCTGCATTGTGAAAGTGCGCGTCTGCTTGCAGGGAGGCCTAACGTCCACTAAGGCAGATTCAGCAAACCCACTGGCTTGACTGCTTGCTGCGGGTAAGCACCGTGGTCCCTAGCAGGTGCTGCTGTCAGCAGGTGAACATCTGTTCCCGGTGTTCCTTCTCTGGCTGAAATGATTGCAGACAGGATGGCTTCCAGTGCTCCCATCACACACACACTGCAGTCCTGTACTGCAGGCTAAACTTCTCCCAGCGTCCCAAAGGGGTCTTTGTTATGACGGCTGGCGGCTGCACTGGAAGCAGCGTGACGCATTTGTGCATTTCCACAGCTGCTGAGTCAAGTCCGTCCCGCCCCAGAGTCTGACATCCATCCATCTGTGCAAACCCCCCAGTCCCTGGCCTGCAGGCGCAGCGAGCTCTCCAGACCTGAGGCCGGCCCCCATTCCTCACTCCCTTAACTTTGCCTCTGCCCCCCCTCTCCTACCTCCTTTTCTCCTCTGACTTCCCTTCCCCTTCTCTTCCTCGAAGAGCTGGCCTCTTCGCTTGGTAGAGCTTGAAATTGTGGATATTCAGAATTCCTCTGACTTCTCATTTTCTGCCGACCTGAGGCCGCCAGAGAGTGCTGCAGACTTTCAGACCCATCTGGGAAGGTTCAGAACAAAACCAGCTGTTCAGTGGCAGAAGAGAGCAAAGCTGCGAGGCTCTCATATTCCTGTTCCTATGCGGTTTTGTGTGTGCTTCTCTGCCTGTGTCTCTGTGTATCTTAGTCCGCATGCGTTTCGCTATCTGTATACGGGTGCATGATTTGGCGCCTGTATGCATGCATTTACCTATATATCTCAGCACATGCACGTGTATTTATCTGTCTGCTTTTATTTACACTTCTACCCTGTCTTTTCAGTCTGGAAAAAAAAAGTGCCCAAACCTCTTTAGGACACATCAACAACAGTAACACAGTGAATGATGGCAGGTAAAAATCAAAATGGCCTCTCCAAACTGCCCAGGGCAGGGGCAGAGCCAGAATTAAATTTTTGTAGGAGCCCAAAGTTAACATGGGGGGTGCACTGTGTTAGCCCCTCACCCTGCCCACATCCTATGTAGGTCTTCATTGAAGTAGCTACAAAACCCTTTGACTTGGGGCAGCACTCCTATTGTCTGTCTTTCCACTCTCACCTTGCCCTGGCTGCTTCAGGCAAGTGTTAATCTCTCTGTTATACAGCAATTATGTAAATAGGCTTCCCACCACGTCAGGCATTCCTAAAGTTTTAAGGTCCTGAGAGGAAGAAGGGAGGGAGGGAGGATAATTATTTACCAAAAGTAAACAGAAAGAGTTTGATGGCCTCAAATCATTGCAGGACAAGCCCAGGGGCAGGGAGGGTAAGAGATCCTAGACTGGCATCGATTCCAGTGCCTCCAGGCCCTCTAACTGCTGCACCTTTAAAGGCCAACTCAGATGTGACACGATCCTGCTGCTGCTGGGAGAGGGGGGCCTGAGCCAAATGTGAGGAGGGCACAGGCCCTCCGACCCCCAGCCGGGTCTAAGGTTGTAACTGCCGCTTCGTGCAGGTCGCCCCCCCTCACCTGCTGTTTGGGATTGCTGCTACTGCTCCATGCAGGTAACCGCCATGCGGTAAAGTCACTACTGGTTACCTCAGGGCTTTAGATCCATCCCTCTTGCCACTACCGAAAAATTACCTAACAGTACCTGAACGTAACTCCGCCTTGAGTTACCCATGAGGAGGTGTGAGCTGAATGCAAAGTAAATGAACCGTGCCTTCTGTGTTTGCCCCATGCTCTTTTAAATTATGTCACTATATTTGACTTCACCACTTCTCCCAGGAGGGCATTTGAAAAAGTATTTCCTGCTGCTGTTCCCGAGCTTCTACCTCCCCCCGAGTTTCGTATCCTGAGCCCTAGTTCTACAGCTTCCTTTCCATTGGAAAAGTTTGTTTCTTGTGCATTTTTACTATTTTTCAGGTATTTAAAAATCTGTATGGTATCCCCCCCCCCCCCCCCCCGGACTCTCTTCTCCTCTTGGGTATACATATTCGGGTCCTCGAATCTCATGACATGCGTCTTTTGATGCAGACCCTGTGCTACTTTGGTTGCCTGTCCCTGGATCTCTTGTTTCTTCCTAACTTTTTATCTTTATCGAGTTTTAGGCTCTAGAACTGAACTCAGTGCTCCAGGTGAGGACTCACCGTTGACTTGTAGAGGGGCATTATTGCCTCCTTTTTCCTGCTGGTTATGCCTCTCTTTATGCAGCCCAGCATCCCTGTGGCCCTAGTCACCGCCTTGTCCCACTGTTTCACTCTCTTGAGATCATCAGACACTGACACCCTGTTACAAGCATGGAGGCGCAGTCGCTTCTGGTGGGAGATGTGAGCCCTTGGATCGCCACGCCACTCAAGGAGGAGCCCCGAGAGCACAGCGAGAGGTGAGCTGATGCAAGCATGGACAGACAAGGAGCAGAACAAGACTGGAATGAAGACAAGGAGACTGAAAGTCTGACCCTTTACCGGACCTGCACGCCTCAGGAAGACCAACAACGCAATGTTGGTCAATGAACAGTCCTCCGACCATTCCAAGCCCTTTCAGACCTGCCGCTGGGTAATGGCAATAGGCGGCAGGCCGGACAGAGGACAAGGGCAGATGGAGGCCTTGGAACATGGAAGACTTTGGACGAAGACTCAGGCGAGGACACTTGGATGAAAACTCAGGCGAGCACACTTGGACGAAAACTCAGGTGAGGACAGTTGGACGAAGACTCAAGTTACTTAGGAGATTCAAGCAAGGATACTGGGATGAAGACGTAGGATCAAGGCACAGAGAACGAGTGCCCTACACAGCCCACCCACCCACGGGGCTGGTTGCGGACCACGGACCACGCTGGGCTCAAAGCAGGCTCCAGACAAGGTGTGGAGTAGATGACTGGAACATGGCGAAGATCCCGAAGAGGCCTGCACCGGGGCATGCCCTACACAGCCGCCTGTGGCAGGTCACGGACCACGCTGAAGTGGAGCAGGTTCAAACAGAGTCTTAGGCATGGACGGACGCAAATGCAAGGGACTCCGAAGAACAGGACAAGATTCAAGCTCAGGATACAAGATACAGGATTCTTAGACAACTCGGGATTCAAGACATAGGATTCAAGCAGAAATCTTCGGGAGGCTTGCACTGCGGAGGAGAAGATGGCCTTGTACCATGAGGCACCCTACACAGTCCGCCCATGGGCTGGTCATGGACCATGACAATGGCACGCCGGGAAAGTGGACATCGAGGAACCCAGGAACTGGAGGCAGGAGGTCGGGAAGGAACATTGGACATCAGGAACATGGAGACATCTGGAAATACGGACGAAGGAGCTCCGACGAGGGACGAGACCAGGACATCAGGAACATCAAAACAGAGGAGCTACAGGACACTGGGAACATCGAGACAACGGAGGACCAGGACATCAAGGACATCAGGAACATGAAGACGGAGCCGTCAAAGCAGGAGAAGACCATGGAGGATCTGGACTGAGGATGAGGACACAGACGATAGTGAAACTTGATCCGAAGGCCAGGAGTGACTGAAGAAGAGACCTTTTATAGGGCTGACACAGGAAACAAAGATCAGCTGGCTTCCGGTGGGGCCAGGAGCACTTCCTGCTACTGGCCCTTTAAAGATTGTGAAGAGGCATGCGCCGGTGCCTAGGAGCAGGCAGGAAGCAGAACAGCACCATGGAGAGTGGTGACCCCAATGCACAGGGACAGACGGAGCAGACAGGCTTTGGGAGCGGCCTCCAGGCCGCAGGATCACATCAGAGCAGCAGCAGCCTCCCGTTGCCGCTCACGAGGGACTTCGGCGGCGGCTCCTCACCACAAGAGGAGCTGGTTGGTGTGGCCTCCAGGCCGCATGAGGATGGCGGCAGCCTGCCGCAGAGGTTCCTGGCATGAGTGTCGGCAGCAGCGGCACTAGGCTGCGTGGATGGAATCCAGCGTCGTCGGAGCTTCGGCGGCTGGAAAGCCGCAAAGGGGAAGGCAGCGCAACGGAGAAGGTGAGAGGCCTGCTCGCAGGATGGGCACCACGGGCAGGAATCATAACACACCCTGAGGTCTGTCTCCCTGTTCGTGCCCATCGGATCCTCACCCTCTCTTTTCGCATTGAATCTTAACTGCCAAGCACGTCACCAGTTGTCAGATTTTCTTAGATCTCACTCTGTCAACTCGTTCAGTATTATCCACTGTTGCAGATCTTAGTATCATCGGCAAAAAGACAAACGTTTCCTGCTAGCCCCTCCGTAATATCACTCATAAAGGTAGAGCGGATCCCTGAGGCACTCCAGTAATCACCTTTCTTTCCTCTGAGTGAATTCCATGTACCAGGACCCTCTGTTATCTTATCAGTCAACCAATTTGTAATCCAGTCTTACCGCTTTGGGACCCACCTCCCAGGCGGGGCTCTCTTCATTCATGAGCCTATGCCAGGCAGGATGAAGAGTTTTCCTGAAATCTAAGTAAACCACATCCAGCGCATACCCCAGATCTAATGCTCCAGCCACTCAATCAGAAGAAAATCAAATTTATTTGGCATGACCTTCCTCTGGTAAAACTGTGCTGCTTCGAATCCTGCAACCCACTGGATTGTAGATGGTTCACTATCATTTTCTTTAGCGGGGGGGGGGGGGGGCTCCATTAATTTTCCCATCACTGAGGTAAGGCTAAACAGCCTGTAGTTTCCAACCATTTTTGTAAAGAAGGACCAGAGCTGTCTTTCTCCTAACTTGCAGCACCATTTCCATTTCCAAGGATCCTGTTGATCCACCAGAACCTCTCTGAGCAATCTTAGTATCCTAGGGAGTACCTTATCCAGCTCCATGGCTTTTTTCATTTTAGTTTTGCTAAATCTACACAAATGTATTCTTCTGTAAATGGTATGGTATTTAGCCCATTCCCATAGGCACCTTTGCCAGCTAGCAGCAGTCCTTTTCCAAGGACATCTTCGGTGCACGGTGAAATAGAATTTCATTAATTGATACGAAATACAATGCAGCATAAAATACAATAAAGCATGTAAAACAACATAGCAAAGCAATAACAAAACAAATAATGAAATATTTAAGCCAAAAACAACAACTACTAAAGGCCCCACATTAAAACTAACTTCCCAATTACAAACCAAAAAATATATCAGCAGGTTCACCAGAGCCCATGAAAGGCTGTGTATGTGTTTGTGTGTGAGTGTGAGTGTTCCCAGTACCACAGTATCTGCCTGTGACACACAGTGACACTTACTGAGCAAGGTGAGATGGTAGTCCCAGTTGATGTTCATGCACAGTAGACTAGGGACACTCTCTTCTTTATGAGCTCCGTTCCACATGCCAACTTAGATACAGGAGGCAGCTCCGTTTGGAGCTAAGGATTTAATTTCCCTTCTCCTCATCGGTTCTTTGGAGCATCTAGGGAATTGTTACACTATAGTGTTCCATTTGGACTGAGCCCATCCTGATGAGTTTGTCTGTATTGGACGTTGGTGTTTGGTGACTGACGCTGTGTTTTACTTGGGAGTCCAGGAGCATTCGGGGATTCCACCGTGGTGTGAATTCCTTTCACATTACTAATAACCGCTAATGTAAAATAACATTCTGCTAATAGCAGAGCTGAAATTGAGTTTAGTACTTATGCTGGTCCTGTGGAAGACATTCCAGGCTATTTATGATTAAGATCGGTGACAGGAGAGTCAACAAGAGCTATACTTAGCAAAAAGTAAGGAGAGCTCCAGAGATGACTCAGGCAACAATATAAATGAATGGTCCATATTCAGCTCATCTCATGTGACAAGGCTCCCTATACAGCACATCGCATCAAACAACACTCCTTGAACAATCTTTGCTCAGGACACGAGAGTTAGTTAATGCAACAACACAACATACTTCAAAGCTTCGAACTGCAAATACATTTAATTGCTGCATATATCTTGCCAAAAAGAATAAGAGCTGAATTTTCAAAAGCCCATGTAAATGGGCTTTTGAAAATTGCCCAGGGGAGTTGTATGCATAAAAGTATGCGGAGCAGCGATTCCGCATGTGTTTGTATGCAACACAGCAGAGAGGCGTTCCTGGGGGCGGAGTTAGGGTGGGGATAACATTTACACACACACACACTTGTGCTTTTCAAAAGTGTGCATTTAGATCCGCATGTACACACTTACATCTGCAAATGAGCAGGGGAAAATGTGTGTGCGCAAGTCGTGCTGGCGCCCCCGTGTACTCATTTTCCAAAGAGGCTTTAGCCCTTCGTGCGTGGTTATAAAATTACCCTCTAAAGGTGCACATGAAACGAATATTGAAAATCTTAGTTTAATGGTTCGAAGTTTCTCAGATGATCGAAGTAACGATGCTGCAACCACAAAAGCAGAATGAAGCCTTTGCATTGTCGTGTTGCTGACGGGTTCCCGGGTACACTGCTGGTGTAAGAAGTGTTTCTGTACTATTCAAAACTAATTTTGTTATAACTAATATTCTGTACCATTATAATAATTGTAAAATCCGAACTTGATTTCTACTCTCTCTTAAAAGTTTCTTTGTTTTGTTCTTCCTTAGATTTATTTCCTTCCTCTTTCATTTGATCCTTCTCCCTTTATTTCTTTAATCAAAGGTGTAACTGGGGTGCCTGAAATTTCAGCCCTAAAAGCAGAGTAAAGAGCGCTGCCAGAACTGCACTGATTGATTGAAATAATCCATGCAGTTCAGAATTACCATCTTCTGGGGAAGCTCTGGCTCTGGATTACAAATTGGTGGGCCGGAGGAGAGCAAAGACGTTGAACAAAATGAGAGGATGGAAAAAGAGGGATAGGCGAGTATTATTAGAGGCCGATATTCACAACAGCATTTAGCTGGATAATTACTACTTGTCCAGCTTAGTGGCACCCTGAATATCCAGCTAGGATCAGTGGGCAGCATCACTTATCCGGCTAAGTCAGGGGCGGGGAACGAGCGGATCGGGGAGAAGTCGAGTTGGCTGGATAAGTTAAGTATTCAGAGTTAGTTGGTTGAATGATCCGGACAACTCTGGTTGGGTCCTAGGGCTGCCCTAAAGTTAGCCGGTTTAACTTTATCCAGCTAACTTTAAGATAGCTGGGTATGTTCAGTGGCGCGGCGGCACCAGTGAATACACAGTGCTGGTTAGCCACATATGGACCGTCTTAAAGTCCTATGTCCTTAGGATGGCTTGCCTGCCCTCTCCAGGGACATGCTCTTCCTGTGTAACTGAAGCACGAGCTGACCAGGAGTCATGCCTATGGCACACTTTGTATCTCAAGGCAAAACCTGAAGCTTGATCAAAAATAAGTCAACTCACATGTATAACTTATTGCCTGCGAATAGAATGTGAAATCCACCTGTCTTGGGCGAAGCTCCCTCCGCAATTCTAAGGCAAAGATCCCCTAAGATGCCCACCGGTAACCCAGCTATTTGTCCAGTCAAGGGTCCTCAATCACTCTCTCACCCATGCTCCCAGCCCCCAATCTGTCCTCCCATTGTGAGGTCTGTAGCAACAAAAGCAGCCAGGGGCTAGAGAGAGGGGGCTGTGTCCCTGGGCAGGGAGGCGGACGACATGAAGAGGTAAGAAAGAAGGGGCAACGAGTGGTGAAAAAGAGAGGGGTAGGAGTTGCGGATGACAGGGAAATTTATGCAAACCTCATTTATTGGCAACTCAGCACTTTGTGATCTGTTTTATCACCTCATGTTTTCTAACTTGGTGACTCTCAACCCAGTTTCCATGGACCACCTTATCTAATGAATATGCATGAGACATATTTGTATGCACTGCCATTATTGTATTTCAGATACAGTGCATCTGGGTTTTCAGGATGCCTGCAATGAATGTATATGAAACTGATTTGCAATTACACCCTCCCTTGGCGATATCCAGAAACCCTGACTGGCTAGGTGGGGTACTCCAGGACCAGCTTGAGAAACACTGCACCAGCTCACCACGCGCCTAATGTAAACAGATGCTGAACACTTCCAGAAAATGAAGAGCTCCGGACAAAGATCAGACCTGCTTCAGTGGGCAGAGCAAAGGCAAAACACTGCAAAAAAAAAAAAAAAGCCACTTTAGCTTGCTTTGCCCTGAATCCAGCAACTGACTGAAAGAGCAGAATCCAGGGATAAACTGGGAAGAGAACAAAGGCTGATTGTGATAAGGTAGAAACTCAAATAAACTGTCCTCGCCTTCCAGTGCTTCCAGTAAAAGAGACAGTAAAACTCAGTATGTGATGATGCCAGAGCAAACCTTACCTTATTGTTTCACCCTGAACCCTGCTACAGGACAAATGTTATCTGTTTCTACTTGGATCTCAACAAAAGAAGCGGCCAACGGCAAGACCGCCTCTGTTTGACAAGCCGGTTCTCGGGGTGCAACGGAATACCAGAGGTCTCACTGAGATCCAAATAAATCAGAGGTGGATATTTGCTAACCTTGAAAAAGGACAGTGCAGCACACCCGGGAAATCTGAAACAGTTCAGCAGCAATACAAATGAAGAGCGCCTGACACATCGGAGGCCTGGTTTATTTGTTTTTAAAAGTGTTTATTGCAAAAAAATAAATAAATAAATTTTGGGGAGGAGGGGAAGGTGGGATCTCAAATTAGCTATGGCTACAAAGTTGAAAAAGCCAGTGGCCGCAGTTGAAGAAAGAATTTTAAAGCTTCTGGTAGGAGGTGTACGTTCAGATTCTTCTAGGTGGCCTGACTCCAAAAATCACGCCCCTCAAGCTTCTCAACAGCGTATGGTGGTAGGAAGATGACTGTAGTTGTGCCAGATCGCAAAGCTGTTTTGTCCGAGTTCAAGAAACCCTGTACAACATGGGAGGAAGTTATCGGTTCTTCATGTTTTAATAAGGGAAAGCATGCTGTAAGGCCTTGGCGGCTGCAGACTAAATTTACGCTACATCCATGCTGTAAATCGAAGATGACATCACCCTGTCAATGTGTGAATTTTTGGGATGTGCCTGCCAGTGGGGGGGTGCGAGGACCTCTGGAGGGAAGAAGAGTTCATCTTCTAGGCTCAGGAGGAGTAAGGGGCTCCCTTTCAGGAGTTTGCCTTTTAGGCTGGAGAACAGTGAGGAGTGCTCCCTCGGGCTGCCTGTGAACAGATGGAGAGCTGCAGAAGCTGTGTCTCAGGGCGGAGACCGATTCATTCTGTTCGACTCTTGTGCTTCACTTCTGGTGACTTGTGTCTTGCCTGCCAGTCTGAAGCTTGAGCCTCGTTCTTAGATTCCTAGATATGGGATTTTGAATGTTTCCCTACTGATCAGGGCAGTCCTACAGGTGTGCTCAACAGGGATCAAGGAACGCAACAACAAGCATTAACACAGATATCCAGGTAACCAACTTGTTGATTACAGTTCTTAGATTGGAGAGATGTGGAAACTGTTCGGAGTCCGTAGGAGACCTCTGCACCTTTTTCCTTTGAAACTGGGAACATCTTTGAATTTGTTCAGTCTTCAGGTTATCTGTAAGAAATGACTGGTGGTGAAAATGTGTGTCTGTTGTTGTCAATGGATTATAAAAGACTGTGGATTTGTTTGAAGATTGTGATCCTCTCTTTTGAGTTTTGAAAGTGAAGATACATCTTGGTAATATCATTATTAAGTGGGTGGTCTGGTTCTTGCAGAAGCAGAGTACTGTTTATTTCTTACCCTCCTGTAGGGCCTTGAACCTGTGCGTTTTCCCTGCCTATGGCCAAGAACCCTAGAGAGCCTGTCTCATACCATCTGAGAGCAAAAGCACTACAATTTCATCCAGAATATATTAATGAGGAGTATAGCGAATGTACAGCTTTCATCACACCATGAGTACACACCATTTTGCCTGAGCAGTGCAGGGATATCACTGCAACTTACTTTGAGGTACGGCAAGTTCCACCTGCTCCTTTGGGCTTCTAACTCAAGCAATACTAGCTTCTGTTTGGGCTATTGTGCCAGGAACCTTTATTAGCAACTATCTGGGCATTTTCCCCATTCTTTATCCAACTCCAAAGATCTATTGAACAGGTCCTTCAGTGGGTCCACTGAAGAATCTGGTCAATAGATCCTTGGAGACAGGAGTAGTACCACAGAACTGGATAAGGGCGGTTGTGGTCCTGCTTTACAAAAGTGATAATAAGGAGGAGGGTGGAAACTACAGGCCGGTTAGCTTTACCTCAGGGTTGGGAAAATTAATGGAGAAACTGCTAATGGGAATGATAATGAACCTTCTGCAATGCAATGACTTCCAGGATCCAGGACATCATGGCTTTACCAGAAGAAGGTCCTGTCAAATGCATCTAATTGATTTTTTGATTGGGTGACTAGAGAACTGGATCAAGAAAAAGCACTCAATGTGGTTGTTATGGTTTCGAGGTGTTTACGTGGATTCTTGAGTACTGTGGAAGGTGACCATGCCCATGGGGAGGAGCCCCGTGGGGAGCCACAGTACTGGGCTAGACTCAGGACACACAAACACAGAGTTTTGTCTTTTATTGTACAGCTGATGTATACCACCAGAGGTGGCAGTATTGAGGTGATCCAGAGGTAGCAGTCCAGGGACCCTTGGCAGAGGGAACCCGTCTCACCAAGATGGTATAGAGATATCCAGGTGTAGGTTTCCCAGCATGGCAGAGCTGTAGATGAGACAGACTGAGAATTAGATTACTCACTAGATGGTAGCTGTAAAGTTGATGATTCCACCAGGCAGAAGTAGATGGTAACAGGCACCGAGGCAGGGAGAGCAGGCCCTCAAGGAACGAGTATCTGATCCCAATAAGGCACCTGAAAGAAAGCAGAGGGCCCCCGAGGAGTGGGTACCCAGGTTAGAGAATACCCCAAAGGGCAGAGAGAGCCTCCAGCAGTAGCAAGGAAGTGGCAGAGTAGCTTAGACCGGATGAGTCCAATCCTTGCTAACTCAATGAGCTAGCAAACAAGCGTAGGGTAAATACCCGGATGGCGTGACGCCACTCGAGGGGGACGCCCCGAGGTTCCCGCCATGATGTGGATAAAGACGTGGGTGGCGTGCGTGCGCGCACCCTAGGAGGCCCTTAGGAGAAACATGGCGTGAGGCTTTGACATAGCCGTTCCAGGGACGCCGGAGAATGCGGCTTGCAGATGCGGCGGTAGCCATCTTCCCAAGGCTAATGGAGAGAGCAGAGAAAAAGGTGAGGCAGAAGGGTTGAAGCCATCTGAGACTGACGGACGCAACTGTACCCCCCTTCAAAGCGCCCCCTCCAGACCTCCTACCTGGTCTTGGTTTCTGAGGATGCGTTCTGTGGTATTGCTGAAGCATCTCTTTATCCATGATATTTGCCAAAGGTTCCCAAGAGTTTTCTTTAGGTCCATAACCTTCCCATGTCAGGAGGTAATCCCATACTCTGCCTCTCTTTTTCACATCAAGGATAGTGTCTACCTTGTATTCAGTGTCTTCTTCTGCATCTATAGGTGTAGGTTCCGGTGTCTTGGTGGAGAACCCGCTAAGGACTAGTGTTTTCAGTAGTGAGATATGGAACGTATTATGAATCTTCATTGATTGTGGAAGTTTCAGTCTCTACGTAAGAGTACCTAGTCGTCGGAGAATAGGAAAGGGTCCGATGAAGCGTGGAGCAAAACGAGCTGATGGTAGCTTGAGTCTTAGATGTTTTGTAGACAGCCAGACTTTGTCACCAGGCTAGAATTCTGGAGCCTTGTGTTATGAATTGGCTCCTGTGGAAGGAGGAGTTAGCAATCTTTTATGCTCTTCTCCTCAAGAAGGGAGGAGTTAGCAATCTGTTATGATCAGCTCCTGTTGAGGGAGTAGTAAACAGTCTGTAGGTTTTAGACTACGGAGTAGCAATCTGTTAAGAATCTGTTGCTGAAGACTCCTGATGGGGAAGGAGTAGCAATCTGTTACCAGCAGAGTGCTTGGAGAGGGCACTCAGCTGTAGAGGAATGTAGATAGTTGGATCCTTGGGCTGATGGCAGATGACTGCACCTCCAGAAGGATATCCTGAGAGGGACCACCGGCTAGGCTTGGTTATGGAGAGATACAGATAATTCTTTTATTAGACAGGTTAGTAGAACCACCAGAGGTGGCAGTAGTGAGCTGATATGCCTGGCAGGGCTGAAGTCCCTCAGGTACTGGAACAGCGATCCCAGGGTTGCTGAGCTGTAGAGAAACTATAGATAGTGAGTAGACAGGGTATGCTGTGTTCATAGCCAGAACTGGATGACAAAACTCGCATAAGGTCTTAAGGAAGCTCAGTAGCTGGAAAGGGCTAGGCCCTCGAGGAGCAAGTACCTGGTTCCAGGGAAGTCTCTGAGAGAGTGATGCTAACTCACAAAAGTCTGTATCTGCGACTGCTTCCAGGCAGTAGAGAATCTTCAGAGTCTTCAGGAACATGGGCCCTCGAGGAGCGAGTACCGGTTCCTATCTGCAATCTGAAATAAAGAAAAGAGAACGAGGCCCCCGAGGAGTGGGTACCCCTGGTAAGTCCGAGGAGGCAGAGTAGCTTGGGAGAAAAGCTGAAGCAATCCCCTTGCTAACTCGATTCGTTAGCGAATACTGAGACCTTTTATATTGGAAGCGGATGATGTCATCTCAGGGGGATGCCCCCGAGGTTCACGCCCTTGCTGGTACATCAATCGGAGTGCGCACGCGCCCTACGTCATCAGGCAACATGGCAGATCCGCAGTGTCAAGCTGGTCCGAGGACGCCGGAGGGAGACGGCCAGTAGACGCCACGGCAGCTAACTGTCCATCAGACCCAGAGGGAGTCACAACAGAGATAAGGAGGGCGGAGTGAGGGCGTCGAGCAGCGACGGACGCAACACCTTGCAGTGATGAGCATCATAGCCTATCTTTGCTCTTTGTCCTGCTTTACAAAGCATCTCTTTGGTTTTAGTCCATAGTTGTTGGATATCTTTGGCAGTAGATTGAGCTGCCAGGGATGACACTGAAAGTGGAAGTGGTAAGGGTGGTAATGGTAGTTGTCCGTAGACCACTTAAAATGGTGTTGATCCAGTTGATGTTGCTGGATGAGAGTTGATGGCGAATTCAGCCCAGGGCAACAGTTCAGCCCAATCATTTTGACGAGTACCAACATAGGCACGAGCGAACTGCTTGAGTGTCATATTCATTCTCTCCGTTTGCCCGTTTGACTGAGGATGGTATGCAGAGGTGAAGTCGAGAGAGATATCAAACTTCTTGCACAATGCTTTCCAGAACTTAGCTGTGAATTGGGCTCCTCTGTCAGAGACGATGTGCTTTGGCATGCCATGTAGGTGAAAGATGTGAGTGATGATTAGACAACTTAACCCCGCCCCACACCAAATAGATACATTACCCATAGCTGAAATAAAAAAGCTTCCTGACATCACCACTCCAACTTTTGGAAAAATTATAAACTCCTCCCTAGGAGAAGGTCACATGCCAGAAATACTGAAAGGAGCAATCATCAAACCAATACTAAAGAAAAAATCATGGACCGCCTAACACTAGCGAACTATAGACCAGTATCCAACCTACCTCTAATGGCTAAATTAATTGAAAAAACAGTACAAAAACAACTATCTGAGCACTTAGATAATAACAATATCCTTTACCCATCACAACACGGCTTCTGTAAGCACTACAGCACTGAAACACTCCTACTCTCACTAACAGATAATATACTAAGATGATTCGACAGCGGAAAACATTATATTCTGGTATTACTGGATTTATCAGCAGCATTTGACACAGTGAATCAGAAATTACTATTAAAAAGGCTTGAAGAAATAGGACTACATGGTAAAACAATCACATGGTTCAGGTCATATCTAAATAACAGAACATTTCAAGTACAAATTAAAAACATTCTATCTGATAAAATTACCCTAAAAACAGGAGTTCCACAAGGGTCGGCACTCTCAGCTACTCTTTTTAACATATATCTACTTCCACTATGCCATCTCCTCGCAGGACTAGGAATCATTCACTATGTTTACGCCGATGACATTCAATTAATCCTACCAATAGAAGACACTATTGAAAAAACAATGAGTTTAGCCATTATGTATCTAGACATAATAAACAACTACTAAACAAAATGGCACTGATAATCATCGATAAAACTGAATTCATCCACTTAGAAAGAAAGAGCATGAATATTACACAAATTCCAATAATTCCCAACAGTAACCAAAAAATTGAATTAGCCGAGAAAGTACGCAACCTTGGAGTAATAATTGACACAGAGCTAAACCTCAAACAGCACATAACACTAAAGGTTAAAGAAGGGTATGCTAAACTCATGATACTCAGAAAACTTAAACCATTACTATCACTGCCAAACTTTCGCACAGTGCTTCAATCACTGATATTTGCAAGCACTGACTACTGTAATGCTTTACTACTCGGTTTACCCTACACTACGATAAGACCACTGTAAATATTACAAAACTCCGCAGCTAGAATTCTCACTGGAAAAAGTAAAAAAGATCACATCACAGATACACTTGCCGCACTACATTGGCTACCCATAGAACAAAGAGTGCAGTTCAAAGCTCTTTGCACAATATACAAACTAATCCATGACGAAAAAGCAGAAAGGCTGAACACAGCACTTCGAGTACACGTCCCACATAGAAATTTAAGATCAGCAAACAAAGCTCTTTAACCATTCTATCTGTGAAAACAGCAAGACTAACCCAGGTTAGGGAACATGCACTGGGCTAGACTCAGGACGCACAAACACAGAGTTTTGTCTTTTATTGTACAGATGATGTATACCACCAGAGGTGGCAGAAATGAGGTGATCCAGAGGTAGCAGTCCAGGGACCCTCGGCAGAGGGAACCCGTCTCACCAAGATTGTATAGGGATATCCAGGTGTAGGTTTCCCAGCATGGCAGAGCTGTAGATGAGACAGACTGAGAATTAGATTACTCACTAGATGGTAGCTGTAAGGTTGATGATTCCACCAGGCAGAAGTAGATGGTAACAGGCACCGAGGCAGGGAGAGCAGGCCCTTGAGCGAGTACCTGATCCCAGTAAGGCACCTGAAAGAAAGCAGAGGGCCCCCGAGGAGCAGATACCCAGGTTAGAGAATACCCCGAAGGTCTGAGAGAGCCTCTACGGCAGCACAGAAGCGACAGAGTAGCTTAGACTGGACGAGACGAAACCTTGCTAACTCGATGAGCTAGCAAACAAGTGTAGGCTAAATACCCGGATGGCGTGACGTCACTCGAGGGGGATGCCCCCGAGGTTCCCGCCATGACATGGATAAAGACGTGGGTGGCGTGCGCGCGAGCACCCTAGGAGACCCTTAGGAGAAACATGGCGTGAAGCTTTGCTATAGCCGTTCCGGGTATGCCGGAGAATGCGGCTTGCAGACTCGGCAGTAACCATCTTCCCAAGGCTAGCAGAAAGAGCAGAGAAAAAGGTGAGGCACAAAGGACAACGGACGCAACAGTGGTTTACTTGGATTTCAGCAAAGATTTTGATACTGTTCCACATAGGAGGCTGATAAATAAAATGAGAAGCCCGGAAGTGGGTCCCTAGGTGAATGGATTACAAATTGGCTGACTGACAGACATCAGTGGGTAGTGTTAAATGGAACCTATTCTGAAGAAAGAAGAGTGATAAGTAGAGCGCCTCAAGGATCAACTCTGGGACTGGTTCTGTTCAATATCTTTGCGGAGGGATTAGAAGGTAAAATTTGTTTTTTTGCGGATGACATTAAGATCTGCAACAGAGTGGACACATCTGAAGGAGTTGATAGAAAGAGAAGTGACCTAAGAAAGCTTGAGAAGTGGTCAAAGGTTTAGCAATTAGGATTTAGTGCCAAGAAGTGCAGAGTCATGCATTTGGTGTATGGCAGTCTGAAGGAGATGTATATGTTGGGGGTGTAAAGACTGATGTGCATGAAGTGGAAGAGAGACACTGGGGCGATGGCAATGGTGTCTGATGGTTTGAAGGTGTAGGAGCAATGTGAGAAGGCGGTGGCAAAGGCCAGAGGGATGCTGGGCTGCTTCAAAAGAGGTATACCCAGCGGGAAAAAGCAGGTGATAATGCTCTGTACTGATTCTTGGTGATGCCTCACCTGGACTACTTTGTTCAGTTCTGGAGACCTCATCTCAAAAAGAATAAGGACAGAATGGGAGACGGCCATGCAAAGGTGGCAGACGTAGGGGCAGGATCAAAGGATTCATTTCCACAGTTTTTGGCAAGTGTCAGGTATTTGTGAATATTTTATTTATTTAAAAAGATGTATAACCCGCACCCTCCAAAGCTCAGGGTGGGGTGCAATTAACAATCAAAAAAGCCCAAACAATACAATATATATTTTAAAAGACATAATAGCCAGCAATAATTTCCCAGAAAGTGATTAACAAATACAATGAAAAGGACCCAAGGAGCCACTAAAGAATTGGCTTTCTCCATAGCAGCTCCTGTTTTTTGGAACACTCTTCTGGTGGAATTAAGGTTAAGCAATTGCATCAAGACGTTCAGAGCACTTCTGGAAACCGTATTTAAGCAGGCGTATTGCTAGATTTAGTAGGCACTGTTGCCCACGTTCAGTTGGTGCTGCATGCTAGTCAACTTGTCCTCTTTCAATGCGACACGTGATTGAGTTTGCTGTTTTAGATGCAGTATACCACTGAGTTCCCAAGATGCTCTTAAGATCAAAGTGAGTTTATTGTCTCATCTGTTATATTATGGTGTTGTATACAATTGCAGTTTGTGTGTATTTGTACAACATTTTGGCAATAAAAGGGCTAGATTTATCAAAATATTGCATGTGATAGGAGAGGGAGGGAGGGAGGGAGAGAGAGAGAGAGAATCTGCAAGGCCCTTCTAGAAGTTAGCTATTTATGCTACTATAGGAGGCCCACCTAGTAACTCGAGGTGAGGTTTAGGTAGTAGTGTAGGGGTTAGGGGCCACTTTGACATGCAGAGTGAGACGTACGAACAGAACAGTACAGTCTTGTGAGGATTTGATGTCCTTCGGAGTGAGGAAACAATGAGATTTGTACAATGTTCTCTCAACCTAGCTTGATCTTCACAAGACTGTACTGTTCTGTTCTTACCTCTCACTCTGCATGTCAAAGTGGCCCCTAACCCCTACACTACTACCTAAACCTCACCTCGAGTTACTAGATGGGCCTCCTATAGTAGCATAAACAGTTGCTTGCTAGGGTGCCACCCCCAGAGGCTCTCTCTCTCCCTCCCCACATCTCAGGCCCTTCCCCAGTCTAAAAATGCTCAAAAAGGAATTTGGGAAAAAAAATCGCAATTTGTGTTATGGGCACATCGCACAGCTTAACACTAATGAAAAAGGTGTAGTTATTTTTGGCGTTAAAACTGTGCGATATGCATTACGGCTTCGCAAAGCCAGCCCACTTTTACAAAATTCCCACCCCCGACTCCTCCCCAATCTCTCCCCTTTTAAAAATTAGCATCACACCATGCATTATGGTGCTTTACACATGCGTTAAGGCATTTTTCGCATGCAAAAATGCTTTAACGCATGCAAAAACACCATAATGCAAGTTGATAAATGACCCTGTGTTTTATTTTGTTCATCGCTTAGGCCGTATGTGTTAAGCGATAAATACATTTTAATAATTGGAAATGTAAAAGGAGGAACATTCTATTAGTGATTGTAAACAGATGATCATTAGGTGTCACAGAAGGATGTATGCAGGGCAGGTGAACATCTATTCAACATGGCATAGAAATATACATTTGGGATGTGCAGGGGGCAGAGCCACTGTGGATAACTCCATTAACACTCCCCGAGCTACCTTCAAACTGCTCTCCCAGCAGGCAGCCAGAGTGGACCATGAGAAGGCCATAAAGGAAATATTGATGGGGCAGTTGTGGATGACCTGACACAATTGGTTTCTCAGCCAGTGACCCCCCTTCAGAAGCAATTAGGGCATCCAGGAGTCAAGAAACCATATTACTGGAAGGGTGTCCTGACCCGTATCTGGACCAGCAGCAGGATGTTATTGAGGTCTGCATCCGTCTGAAAAGCACAGAAAAGAAAATGGCATTTAATCCATGCTCTCGAAGAGGGTCACAGCAGCAGATCACTAACCCTCTAGCGCTGGACACGCTCACCCTAGCAGTACATGTTGGATCCCTCAACAATGCTTGAGGCCCCATCCTCACTACTATGATATGGGAGAAAAGACATAAACCCATACTGAAGCTGGCAGGAAGACCCGCCAGGATTAATGCTGCTGGAGGAAGTCTGGGCAGAATATTTTGAAGTTCTGCAAAATTCTGCTTAATTTAAATTTGTCAGAATAATACAACATAAATCACTGGGTAATTTAATTTCAAACACAATACACTAAAAAGTTATTATTTAGAGATGCAAAATTTACAACATTGTTGCGCAGAATTCCCCCAGGAATACTGTAATTATTCACTCTGCCACCCCTTCCATTCTCTCCCCGCTGGTGGCCTGATCCTCTCTTCTGCCCCCTGCCACCCATACCTGACCCATCCACTCTCTCTATCATTTGCATCCACATACCTCAGGCCCAATACCTCCACTCTCTCCCTCGCCATCCCAGCCTGTGCGGACTGATGCAGACCCCACTGCTGCCTTCCGCCCAGCCAGCATAATAGGCCAATGCAGATGCTGCCACCTCCTCCTCCATCCCAGCCCATGTGGGCACAATGCAAATACTGCTGCTGATGCCTCCCCCATCCCAACCCACACAGGCCGATACCGACACTGCCACCGCCACCTTCTTCATCCCAGTCCGCGCAGGCTGATGCTGACAAAGATGATGCCTCCTCCAGCCTGGCTGACTCGGGGGATGATGACAACGACGGCGATGTCTCCTCCTTCCTGGCCTATGTGGACCGACGCAAACGCCGCTGACACTTCCTTCCAGCCTAGAAAGGACCGACGATGCGGCGGACAAGCCATGATCCTCACTGTTGTGGCTCCCGCAGTGACGCGGTGTCTGCGGGAGGTGAATTCTATGCCCAGTTCTGTGTGGCAAAGTTGCACAGAATTCCTCTAGGAGGAGGCGATTCACGGCGGTCCAGCGGTGGTCTGTGAAGACCAGCTGGAAGGGGGAGGTGGGATGGCTGTGGCCATGGCTGTTCTCACTCAGGCAATGAGCACGAGCGTGCGATGGCAGACGTTTTTGTAAGTGTTCAGCTCCACTGCTAGGCTGGTGCGAGGTGCATTTGGGCTCACTTGGCACAGCTGAAGCATTTCCTTAGCCTCTTTCTGACAATGCCCAGCAGGCTTGTTATTGCTTATCGTCATTTGCCTTGTTTGGATTTGTAAAAGCACGGCTATTCTTGCAGAAAGTTGGAAGGAAATGTATATTTATGAGTGCAGGAGTGGGCACGGTGCCAGGCAGCTCATACCCATGCTCATGCATTTCCAATGAAAAAAACCATCCATTCCTAATTTAAGTTATAAAAGAAATATATATTTGGTTAGAATAAATGACTAAACACGCTATTCTGTGGGAAAAATGAGGAATGAAGATTTGGAACATGCTAAGGCTGTGGAGAATAATCCAAAAGAAACAGAGGTGAAACAATAGCTGAGCAATATTTAAGAAAGGAATAACAAGTTTCAGAGAACATTAAATATTTGTGCAATGAGCAAAGCATATTCATGTAGCATGTGAAGTTAAGGGCCAGACAATAGTATCTCTGGCGCCGTGCCATTAGAAGATGGAAGTACTTGATATCAGTTGCCCAAATCAGCACACGAAGGCTTCACTCGGTTTGCCTTCCGAACACAAACACCCAGAAAAATGGAAGATGCTAACAGGTTGGGAGGCTGTTGCCTCTGTGTACGTTTGCCGTTGGAAATGAAAAGTTATCACACCCTAGTTTGGCTTTGGCACCACCCCCAGCACCAAACAGAGTCATGTAAAGATTTAAAAAAAAAAAAAATGTTCACTCACGTTGGTAGGAGTCGGTTTTTAGTGCCCCTGAAAGGTGCTACACAAGAGAGTTTGGATGCTGAAATCCGCAATGTGGCTGCACGCCTTAGGTCATGGGTGGGACTGCTCCGGGGACTTGGTGATCAACCAGCTGATTGCAAGCATGCTCTGGCAGCCCTGAGTCCAGCTCCTGAGTTCCTAACCCAGACCCAGATGAGGTCGCTAGATTTCTTCTGGGCCAAAAAGCACTGGATCTCTACAGATGTTCTGAGCCCAGGGCTGGATTTCGGGCAAAAGGCGCCCTGGATGAAAATTGTAAATGGGGCCCCCTTCCCCACAACTGATCCCCACACATCAGTTATATTTCTACAAAATATGCATAACAGATAAAACAAGTATCTTGATTCTTGTATTTTAATTTAAAAAAAATAAGAAATGGCTGCATAGGCCAAATACAATTAAAACCTGACTTTGCAAACTTTTTTCTCAGCAACTTTTGCAGAAAATTTCAACATTCACATTTCGCAAGGGAAATGAATCATAGAGCTAACTAGAGTGCTTCCAATCCATAAAATTGGCAATGAGACAGAGGTACTTTATCAACCAAAGACAGTGCTGATGCAGATTCTCCTTTAGGTCATGATACTTCTTCAGTCCATACATTTGGCAATAAAGCAGAGGTACTTTCTCAGCTTGCTCCGGTGGTACCGATTCCCAGTGTACTAGAACCTGGGTTTTCCATGACCAACAAAAAAGGGAAAGGGATAAGAAACTATATAGGTCCCTTCTTCAGATGTCAGATCAGAGGCATTCGCATCTAAAGATAGGTCCTACATTGTCTTAATAGCTTATATACAGTATCTTTGGATATCATGTACACAGTCCAATAAAAGCTATCAGAGCGTGCCAAAAATACAATTTACCCCAAGAGACAAATCTGTTGTATCAAAAAAACTTTAACTCCCAGGACTCAAACAGCAACAATATCGACCCAAGAAAGAGCAGCATTGTAAATATTACAACAGGTCCTAGAACACCAATATACCTCCTATTGAAAACAAAGCAAGAACAGAAATTATACACTAGCAGAATTCCTCACCCTGGTCACACATACAAAACAGACATTAACCAACAATCAAGAAAATCAAGAAAAATAAAACAATCATAATAGCAAAACCATACTAATAAAAAGAATACATATTTCAAACCAATGAATAGAACATCCAATAATTAAAATCTTATAAAAACCTCATAAAAATGTTTATAATTTTTCCAAAACACCAATATATTTCAAAACAGACACATCAAATAATCAATAATAAGAATTTAAAAAATCTCCCGTTCTCCATATCTGGTATTTTTTTGTCTGTTCACCTTCAGACTGTCGTGAATTGGGAGAAGGGCTCAGAGGAGGGGGATTCAAACTGAAGTGGGGCAGAGAGAGCGAAAGCTGGGCAGGGTTGAGTCTGTGGCATGAGAGACAGCAAGCCCCCGAGAGGGAGAAAGCCAGGTTTGGGGGAATTCTGTGCAAAAAAAAAAAATAAAAATAGGAAGAGAGTGCTTTCCCTCAAAGTCAACAACCCTATTCTCGGTGGCAGTACAGGAATCAGAGAACTTGGAGTTGATTTGAACACGGCTGAAACCGATATTTGGCTTTCCAGGTCAACAGATGCAAGACAAAAGTTCTTGGCAAAGATCGAAAAGCTTCAGTGCCCTGAACAAGGGGGGAAGACCAGAAGAAAAGTCACATTAGCTGAATTTGTTCTGAATCCAGAAACTGGCTGCAAGAGCAAAGCGAGACAGAGAAACAGGAAGCAAAGGCTGGCGTGATAAGGTAGAAACTAAAGTAACCTGTCCCCGCCTCCCAGTGCTTCCTGTGAAGACTGCAAAGCTCAGCATGTAGCGGAGCCAGAACAAACTCTTCATTGGTTTGCCCTGAACAATTATCTGTTTGTTGGAATTTATACTATCTGGATCTCGATCAATGAAGCTGCCACTGAGACTAAACATTTTAACAGGCCGTGTCCACAAAAAGGCAACAGCATGGCGTCAGGGAAAATGCCTGTTAGAGCTGGCAACAGAGGACGTGCCCGATACAGGGCAAAAATCTGAAAATGAAGAAAAGACTGCAAAGAAGATTTAAAAAAATATAAAGCACAGCATCTGGATCCTTCCTGTGCTGGCTTGTGAGAAAACATAGATGGAGTATGCTAAGAACAATGACAAAAAGCCAACATCAGGAAGTGAGAATGGTAGAGCACTGTATCATATCTCCCCCCCCCAAATCACACTGATCTGCCTGCAGAGGAAATGTAACCCCACCCCGGGGTGTGCATGGCCTGCACAGGTGGGGCATTACACTCATTTGTAAGTTCTTGGGGGCAGGAACCCTGATGAGATTTTTTCAGTGCCCCTTTCCCCAGGGTATGGATCCTTTGGCTTGAGAGGGGGGGGAGGGTTCCTTTCAGGTCCCAGGGCAGGGGTGGCTGACATCCTTTTGGGTGTTCCCTGGGAGAGGGGGGGGGGGTCACTTCTCTTCCTGTCAGGCCGATACAGACACAGCAGTGACGGCTGTCAGCGGGTTTGACAGTCGACGCTCAATTTTGCCGGTGTCGGTTCTCGAGCCAGCTGACAGCCACAGGTTCGGAAACCGGACGCCGGCAAAATTGAGCGTCCGGTTTTCAAGTCGCGGGCCAATTTCAAAAATTTTTTTTTTTAACTTTTTTTAACTTTCAGGACCTCCGACTTAATATCGCCGTGATATTAAGTCGGAGGGTGCACAGAAAAGCAGTTTTACTGCTTTTCTGTGCACTTTCCCGGTGCTGGCAGAAATTAGCGCCGACCTTTGGGTAGGCGCTAATTTCTGAAAGTAAAATGTGTGGCTTGGCTGCACATTTTGTTTTCTGAATCGCGTGGGAATGACTAATAGGGCCATCAACATGCATTTGCATGTTGCGGGCGCTATTAGGTTTGGGGGGGTTGGACATGCATTTTCAACGCGCTATTATCCCTTACTGAATAAGGGGTAAAGCTAACACGTCCAAAATGCGCGTCCGATCGCGGGTTAACAGTGCGTTCCACCGGAGCGCACTGTACTGTATCGGCCTGTGTATGCTCTGTGCCAAATGAATACACGGCAGGCACTGGATTAGTGTCCATACTTATGTTTCCTGAATGAAATAAGTGCAAGCGGCACAATAAATATCGTTTCAGCACCACGGTCTCTCTTCTCCTGATTACAGTGGTGACCTCTGTCTGTGCAGAACTCTTTCAAAAAGCAAAGGATCCTACCACCCTCCTGTATTAGGGTGAGGAAGAGGTCCCAATGGTCAGGATAACCTTTTAACTGGTCTGGAACACCCCTTCCATGAATCGCCCCAAATTCCTGTCCTGGCACAGAGAGTAAACTCTTTCTTCTCTCCCCAGGGGCTGAGGACTCTTGATGGGCGACCTCTAGAATACCCGCAGTTCTGTAACTCACGGTTAGCAGGTTCTGCCACTTCTTTACATTTATTTCAGCCTCCGACTCTCTTCAGGATCCCTTATAGGGGGGATCCCTAGAAACAGGTTTTGTTACCCTATTCCACTGCAGGTAGGAAGGGGCGGCCAACAGTCTAACGTGTTTTTTTTTTCCCTCAACCAAAGATAATACCGGAGTTATCCCTTGCAGCAGGTCACCACCTCCGATAGGGAGGTCTTCCCTATCCCTGAACCCAGGAAAGGCCCAGGTGTCCAGCAAGGCTCCTACCATGAAAAGGTCAAAATCCCGGAGGAGGGGTATCCATGCCACCTTAGTAGACTGGCAGGACCACCCTCCTGACCCTGGTCAGGATTCCCAAGCTGGGTCAGCCTGTTTCCTCTGACTGGGCCTGAAAATACCACAAAAGCTAAGCGCCTACCACCACCTAACTCTCCAAAACGTAAGAGGCACTGCCTCCAGACTCGCAGGAGAGAGCTGTTATAAAGCCTTTCAGGGGAACCGCCATTCCAGGCAACTCAAAGGGAGGGACTGGAATTTGAAAGGGTCCCTCCCCCCCATCCATTAAGCTGCTCTAGCTGTTCTTTCCCAGGATTTAATGGTAACCGTCAGGGTGGTCGGGTTACAGAAACCTAGGAAGAATGAATATTAGTAGCATGAGAGTTAGCAGCCATTCTGCTTCTGTATACAGGAGGACTGCCTCTTCCAAACATCATGGCAGACGTTTCCACTCTGAAATTGCTCAGATAAGTCACTCAGAAGAATTGTGAGTTCCTTTTGCAGGCAGTAAAACTTTCAGTAAGCCTACAGAGGCCACTTGCCGACTTTTGGTTTGGCTGCTCCTGCTAAGCTATTAGTCCTTCCAACAGCAAAGTCATAGCAGCAGATCTCCTGGTTTTGCTGGAGACTTGGATATATTAAATGGACTCATGGATTCCAGACAAGACAAAACAAGGAATACTGGGTATAAAAAGAGGGGATAATTCTGGATTGCTGCAAGGGGGATACAGAATCCAGCCAATCTGTTGCTCAAAATCAAACACTTTAATGTTCCCTAAGCAATTACTTTCAGGACCAGGGTTTTTTAACTTCAAAAAATTCAGATAATTCACAAATTTAAAGGAAAACAAAAATCATATAGCAAACTTCTATTTGTATACCAGTCTTTTATAAATTGCAGTTCATTCTATTAAAAGGAAATGAAAGAAGCAAGGCACTTCCCTTTCTATTGTGTTATGTTTGGCTGGCAGTGAGGTAGGCCACAACCAGCCGCTCTCTCTGACTCACCCCAGCAGCACCTACACCCTTCCGATGTGGCAGGAATGCCATCATGATCCAACGGACCTAGTGCCTCTTTTTGGACAGGAGCGGCGGCTGTCAGCGGGTTTGACAGCCGACGCTCAATTTTGCCGGTGTTGGTTCTCGAGCCCGCTGACAGCCACAGGTTTGGAAACCGGACGCCGGCAAAATTGTTTGGGAAATTTTTTTTTAAATGTTTAACTTAATTAGTGGATGTTATTCTATTCCTTAGAGCATTATAAAAAAGAATATTTCCAAGTATGGTTTTACTAATATGATTGATTTATATTCCTTGATTTTATTGTTTGATGAGTGATTTATGAGGACTGGTGATGTTTCTGGTGTTGATATTTTATGTTATGTGATGTGTAGGGGTGGGGTTGATATTTTATATTATGTGATGTATATTGTAATAAAATAATTAACATTGTAAACACCATTTTTTGTTGTATTTGGTGATGTTTCTGTTTCTCCATTGTTGCATTGCATACAGAGTCTGGCTTGTTGCTGTTTGCGATTCAGTTTCTGTTTATAGTCTCTTTATTCTGAATTTGGTGAGAGTGATTCTGTGTTCTGCATGTTTAATTGAGGTGGGGTATTCTGTGTTTTAAAAAAAAAACAAAAAACGAGGAGGGGGGCAGCACAGTAATTGATCGCACAGGGCAGCAAAAATGCTAGCACCAGCTCTGAGCTTCTGCTCCAGTCTCTTGGGACCCACCTGCTATAAGTTCCTGCTCTTTGTCCTTTCCATCGGTATGCTGCAGGTCCTTGCTTTCAACTGTGCATTATCAGCTGCCCGCCCTCACATGCTGAGTCCCCCTAATGCTTGATCCAATCTGAGCGACTGCACTCCAGACCTATACCCAGCAAACAATAGCATAGCATACAGTCCAGTCTCTGTAGTAATGTATCTATATTAAGGCTGGAAGTTTCCAATTGCAAATTCAAGATAGCAACCAATGGTGATTGCAAGTAATTAATGTGCAGTTCAATTCCAGTATAAAATGTCTTAAGTCTCAATTGGGGCAGCTGACTACATCATGGACATATCTGACCCATGCTTGAAGAAATACTCTCCAACAGTCTCCACGCCAAACAATTACCCCTACTAACTGAACACTGTTGGGCCAAACTTGCATAATTCTAGGATTATTACTGCCAGAACAGCTGTAAGAGGTTCAGTCCTCTCCCAGAAATGGTTTCTTCTTACAGAGCCCATCACAGTCACAACCACCAGCAATCGCCATGACTCTTTCAGACAGATTATCATTTGTTAGCTTTCTAATAGTACGGAGACAGTCTCTGTTTGCCAGCTAATTGGCTCTAGCACCAAATCTATTTCCAAAACTTGAGCTCAAGCAGCAGATCTCTTCACTGATTAAACTGCTCTCTAACAGGGAAATAATCGTTCTTTAAATCAATATGGAAAACACTAATGATGTTTGCTGTTTCATTTTATGCCATTTCTAATCCAAAATTATATAAAAAATATTTTTGTGGGGCAAAGCATTCGGGATTCCAAGATGGCTGCACGTTAATGCAGGTAGCTCCATGGATTCCTTCTTGTACTATATAAAAAATAAATTTTGCTTTTTACCTTTTTTCCTTGGACTTTCATGGGCAAGAGAAGGGGCAAGGCTTGAGTATTTCCATAGATGTCGGCAACCTCTACACCGATAGGCCCGATGGATAAACATCTTCTCCAGAGTTGCAACCCTCAGTTTGGCTCTGTAGAGCAGTCACTGGACAGTTTGCCGGGTGAAGGATCAACGGCTGTAGTCCTTAACTTGGAGATTTCTCTCACTCCAGAGTAGCACCATGGGCCTCCTCAACCTGGGGTTTCTGTGGCCAATGCTGACAGGAACAGGAGCATTCCGTCACAGTCTGATGACATCGCAATGCCACCTAGGACAGAGTTGGGAGATACCCAAATTGTGCTCGCTGACTACTCTTTCTCCTTCGCTGTTTGCTACTGAGGGAGCTACGAGCTACTAAGTCAGAGATATTGCCTTTACTTACAACAAACCCCCCTAATATTAATTACTCTTAAATTAATATGGGAAGCCATAATGAAGCTCTCTTTCCAAGTGGCATAATTTGTATCACAACATCGGGACTTGTTTACTACAGTCCAGGCCTCACAAGCTCATTTAGTAGGGACTGCTTCAAGGGAGGAACTATTAGAAACTAAAGAGACAGCTTTACAAAACTCGTTTGGAGTTGTTTCTTCTGGTCAACTATACTTGCAAAACAAGGTGGAGAACCTGGAGAATGTTATTCGTCGTTGAAATATTAGGATAATAAATTTCCCCAAGAAAAAATTGGCATCCCCTGTGGAGATGTTGTGCAAATATTTTACGGAAAATTTGAAAGTATCAGAAACTTTGCTTCCTCCAGTATGGAAGGCTTACTATTTGCCTACAAATCGTAAGAAGTTTCAAGAGAAAGAGGACTCTACACCTTCAATTGAATTATCTCATTTATCTTCGTTTCTAAAAAATCTTCAGATGAAGGAATTGAGCCTTCTACTCCCTTTGTTACATTTGCCTTTGACTCAGACCGGGACTTTATTTTGAAGCTGTTCTTTCGTAACAGAGATGTCCCTTTTTTTAGGATTGAGAATTCATATGTTTGCTGATGTTACTAAAGCAACCCAATCTAAGAGAAAGCATTTTTGGTTGATACATTCGGCTGTTACTAGTTTGGGGGCGTTGTTTTGGCTTTATTTTCCCTTTCATATGTCTTGTAAGATTTAAGAGAGTTAGAGATGTACTTTTTTGAACCCTCCCAACTGACTGCTTTTCTTAATGATAGACTCCCACAGGGAGCCACCCCCTGTGCTGCAAGCTAGAAGTTTTCCTATGATACCGGCTATAAGGATCTGAGGGTCCCTTCCTTTTCATTCAGCATATCTGATTTAGTTTATATAACTATTATTTCTTCTCATTATTTCTGATTTGGTATCTCCCCCCCCCCCCCCTTCATTTGTGGACTGTCAGAGTCTGAGAGCTCTTAATATGATTATCAATAATGTTGTTTCCTATTGTTTGTGGATCTCTACCTGCTAGTTCTGTACAAGTTTGCTTGTTATAACTTGAAAATTCTATAAATAAATAATTTAAATGATTATTTTTTTAAATTTTGTTTTGGCATTTTACCACGTGCTACATGATTTTTTTAGGATACACTAAAATAATTCTGAATGCACTAAAATGGAGACCCAAAATGAGATGTAAACCCGCTTTGGAAAAAAAAAAAAAGAAGAAGAAAGGAAATTAGCATGGACCCATCCACAGAACAGAAGGCAGCTCAATACCGGCTCACTCTCTTCCACTCTCTTGGCAGCCATGGTCACATTTAGGGGTGGTCCAGTTTTTCAAAAGGATTCTGTTCATAATAGAAAACTCCCCGCCCTTCCCCTGTAATTGGGACTCCCCTACATCCTGTTGCCTCCGGCTCCACCTTGCATCATAAACCCTTCGAGGCTGAGTTTCATTGTATCTCTTTCATAGTTTGATGTACGTGCCCTAGCTTTGAGTGCTCTATAAATGCCAAAATATATATATAAAATAATCAGGATTATTTGGGCAGAGAGCCACGTGTTCTCATCCCGTGGTTGACAGCAAGGCTAATTATCAGCAGGGATCAGGTCCATAGATTACGTTGGGACTTACATTCTCACAAGTTTCTCGGATGAATCAGGGGCTAATGTTTGGATTTTTAAAATGTATTTATTAAAACTTATTCACTTGCTAATAGACAAAAAAAAGTACTCTGAGCAAGCTAAATCATAAATTTGCTTTCAGTCTTTTATAAATGGGATGAATTTTTTTCCCATGTTTGTGTTTATCATTAGCGGCTTTTTCACCCAGTGACCCAAGGAGGTTGAATGAGAAGATCTGGAGAAGCGTGCTTTTCCGCTGTGGTGAGAGGAGTGCAGGAGTGAGATAGAGTAAGAGGCATTGGCTATTTTGTGTGGGATCCCAAGTAGGGTTGCCAGCTTTTAACCGTCAAATTTCCAAACATTTGGAGATGCTCTTTAATATCTTAACTAGGGCTGGCTTTTGGGGTGGGTGAGCCAGGCGGTTGCCTAGGGTACCATCAGCTAGGGGTGCCCTGAGCACATGGGGACAGAGGAGGAGAGGTCCAACGTGGTCACAGCAGAACCCATCCTGCCCCGATCAAATAGAAGAATTGCGTGGTCATGGTGGATTCCATCCTGCTGCAGCCGAAGACACATCCAGCCTGGCTGTGACGTATTCCACCCTGCCGTGGCTGAAGACAAGTTAGCCTGGCCGTGTTCAAAGACTGAAATCACATAGCTGCGGCAGATCCCATCCCACCGCAGCTGAAGAGAGGACTGGGGGGTGCCATCAGTAGAAGGGGGTGCTTTTCAGCCATGGTGCCATTCGCATTAATTACGGCTCTGACTTTTACTGATGGGGTTTTCGCACATGAACCTTTACAAAACCTCAGACACATATAATTTGATAGCAGATAAGGTCCAATCTAGTTTGCTCATTTACTTCCTGCTACAGTGTCTTAGCCCCCAGTTGACCTCTGGCTTTTCCCTCACTTTCTTTGCAATTAATGATCCCGTGCTTTCTTTAATTGTTATTGTGTTTGCCTCTACCACCTCCACTGGGAGGTTATTCCATGCATCCACCATCCTTTCTGTGAAAAAATATTTTCCTTTCTCACTCCTGAGTCTACCCCATTCAGATCCTCATATTATGACCACTAGTTCTCAAACTTCTTTATTCTGAAAAAGGTTTTGCTTTTACCAGCCCAGGGAACAAATAACTGTTTTGTAACAAGGGGCTGTTAGGGAAGATAAGGCCATTGCAGAAAGACTAAATGAATTCTTTGCTTCCGTGTTTACTAATGAGGATGTTGGGGAGATACCAGTTCTGGAGATGGTTTTCAGGGGGGATGAGTCAGACGAACTGAGCGAAATCACTGTGAACCTGGAAGATGTAGGAAGTCAGATTGACAAACTAAAGAGTAGCAAATCACCTGGACTGGATGTTATGCATCCTAGGGTTTTGAAGGAACTAAAAAATGAAATTTCTGATCTATTAGTTAAAATTTGTAACCTATCATTAAAATCATCCACTGTACCTGAAGACTGGAGGGTGGCCAATGTAACCCCAATATTTAAAAAGGGCTCCAGGGGCGATCCGGGAAACTATAGACCAGTGAGCCTGACTTCAGTGCCGGGAAAAATAGTGGAAACTATTCTCAAGATCAAAATCTTAGAGCATATAGAAAGTCATGGTTTAATGGAACACAGTCAACATAGATTTACCCAAGGGAAGTCTTGCCTAACAAATCTGCTTCATTTTTTTAAAGGAGTTAATAAACATGTAGATAAAGGTGAACCGGTAGATGTAGTGTATTTGGATTTTCAGAAGGCGTTTGACAATGTCCCTCATGAGAGGCTTCTAGGAAAACTAAAAAGTCATGGGATAGGAGGCAATGTCCTTTCGTGGAATACAAACTGGTTAAAAGACAGAAAACAGAGAGTAGGATTAAATGGTCAATTTTTTCGGTGGAAAAGGGTAAACAGTAGAGTGTCTCAGGGATCTGTACTTGGACCGGTGCTTTTCAATATATATATATAAATGATCTGGAAAGGAATACTATGAGTGAGGTTTTCAAATTTGCGGATGATACAAAATTATTCAGAGCAGTTAAATCACAAGTGGATTGTGATACATTACAGGAGGACCTTGCAAGACTGGAAGATTGGGCATCCAAATGGCAGATGAAATTTAATGTGGACTAGTGCAAGGTGTTGTATATAGGGAAAAATAACCCTTGCTGTAGTTACACAATGATAGGTTCCATATCAGGAAAAAGATCTAGGCATCATAATGGATAATACTTTAAAATCGTCGGCTCAGTGTGCTGCAGCAGTCAAAAAAGCAAACAGAATGTTAGGAATTATTAGGAAGGGAATGGTTAATAAAACGGAAAATGTCATAATGCCTCTATATCGCTCCATGGAGAGACCGCACCTTGAATTCTGTGTACAGTTCTGGTCGCCGCATCTCAAAAAAGATATAGTTGCGATGGAGAAGGTACAAAGAAGGGCAACCAAAATGATAAAGGGGATGGAACAGCTCCCCTATGAGGAAAGGCTGAAGAGATTAGGGCTGTTCAGCTTGGAGAAGAGATGGCTGAGGGGGGATATCATAGAGGTCTTTAAGATCATGAGAGGTCTTGAACGAGTAGATGTGACTCGGTTATTTACACTTTCGAATAATAGAAGGACCAGGGGGCATTCCATGAAGTTAGCATGTGGCACATTTAAGACTAATCGGAGAAAATTCTTTTTCACTCAACGCAGAATAAAGCTCTGGAATTTGTTGCCAGAGGATGTGGTTAGTGCAGTTAGTGTAGCTGGGTTCAAAAAAGGTTTGGATAAGTTCTTGGAGAAGTCCATTAACTGCTATTAATCAAGTTTATTTAGGGGCAGATTTTAAAAGCCCTACGCATGTAAATCCAGCTGGATTTACGCGCGCCGAGCCTATTTTGCATACACCCGGCGACGAGCGCAAAGCCCTGGGTCGCGCGTATGTCCCGAGGCTTGAAAAAGGGGTGGATCTTGGGCGGGGTGGGGCAGTCTGAGGGTGGGATGGGGCGGGACCGAGGCCTCCTGCATAGCAGCAAAGCCAGGGGATCACACGCCAGCAGCTGGCCGGCGTGTGCAAGTTACACCTGTCAGAGGCAGGTACTTGCCAGGTTCTTGTGTCCTGGTTTGACCTCTGTTGGAAACAGGATGCTGGGCTTGATGGACCCTTGGTCTGACCCAGCATGGCATGTTCTTATGTTCTTATGTAACATTCCTTAGCCTCTGATTAAATCATGAAGTCTATGTAAGTGACACAAAATAAATATATCCACACATTGAGTATACAGTAGCTACTAAAGCAAACGCTATATTGATTTTCGCTTTCAGTTTTATTGTATTTTTCTTGGGAATTTATCAGCGTTTATTACAAGGAACTAAAAAGGGAGAAAATCAGTGGAAAAAATTAGCCTGTTTTTTACACCAGTTTTCTCAATTTTTGTTTTTGCAATAAACGTTGATAAATTCCCAGGAAAAAATAAAATGGAAACTGAAATGAAGGTCCCTAACTTATATTGTATAATAGAAGGGGAGGATCAGACGCTAAGCAGCAGCATGAGGGCTAAAACTCAGGACATTTCTGAACATTTTAGCCCTCCTCCTTTTTTCAGGACAGTACCCCCCCAAAAAAAATCCGTGCAGTCCAGAAAAGTTCAGGACAACTGGTAACCCCAGCCCCAAGTATTGCCCCCAAACCAGCAGCCCAGCCACCTGCAGAAGCGAAGGAGCAGAGCTCCCCCGCCCTCGGCCTCCTCAGCCTGCGGCCTGTGCCATTCACACGTCAGCAGGGAGCCTGCTGAAAGACGCGCTTAGAAGCAATGCGCTGCTTGCTTTGAAATGTGGTCAGAGTCATTTTAACATCATTTCATTTTCCAGTGCTGCTGAGAGTAACTACGCGTTAATGGTTTCCATAGGAAACTCGATTCAAGTGCGGACAGAAGGAAGCCCTAAGAAGTGCCCAGGTGCTTCCTCTCCACGTGAGAAGGGGAAAGGCAGCGGCTTAGCACAAAAATGAGCTCCTGTTGGAGCACAGGGTTGTAAAATTGGTTTGTGCTGTTAAGAGAGAACACTTTTGAGTTAAAGACACCAGGCGAGGCGTTTTAGACTTTTTAGATAATGTATCCTGGAAGCAGCCCTCCAGATCTTTCTGGTCCCACTGTCAGATTAGTTTGCTTTTCCTCGGTTTCAGCTAACCCAAGGCCCCGTGTCCTGATGGAGGCTGAAAGGGGGGACTTCCTCCAAATGTGAAGCCTTCCTCCCTGAGCTAAGGTAAGAGGGGGAGATAAGGGGCGTGAGCTGGTATTCTCTTCATTGGTTGTCTACCGTTCTCCTTCCGAGGATTAAAAGCAGGGACGGCGCGCGCCCAGATACGCAGCCATTTCATACCTTGAGCACATTACAAAATAGACCCACCGTGCACACAATTTTAAGAGTGCATGTGCCCAGGCATGTAAATTGGGTTTCTACTGAGTAATTTCAGGGTATTTAAAAAACTGACACATGTCCACGCCATGACCAGTTTCACCAGTTCACCAGTATTCCCAGTGTTCAGCTAAGTCCTCCAAACCCCCCCTCCCCAGTTACCCCCAGACCCATTAAACCCCTCTGAAATGGCTGGGTGTTTTTTTTTGGGGGGGGGGGGTGTTTGACAGTTACACCTCTTACATAGTAGAAGTAAAATTTCGCGGCAGAGGACCTGGATATGCGCCGGGGTTGCTTAAGCATGTACCACACATCTCTTGGCCACAACCCCAAACACCCCTGCTCTGCCCACCCCACGGCCCTTTTTGATCTTGAGTGAGATGTGAGCGCAGCAGGAGATACGCACACGCATGTAGGTGGCTTTTAAAACACTGCGAGTGCGTGTAAGCCCTACGTGCGCACGCATCTCCCGATTTTGGCACGCACCAGGCTTCTAAAACTCAGCTTATATGTTTGTGAAAGAAACTAGTTACACAGTACCAATACACTATCTAGTTACACAGCACCAATACACTGTCTAGTTACACAGTACCAATACACTATCTAGTTACACAGTACCAATACACTGTCTAGTTACACAGCACCAATACACTATCTAGTTACACAGTACCAATACACTATCTAGTTACACAGCACCAATACACTGTCTAGTTACACAGCACCAATACACTATCTAGTTACACAGTACCAATACACTATCTAGTTACACAGCACCAATACACTGTCTAGTTACACAGTACCAATACACTATCTAGTTACACAGCACCAATACACTATCTCGTTACTTTTATAAAGGAAATTTGGTCCTTCTCCTGTCAGTTCCTGTTTTAACAGTTCTCCTGCCTGACTGGACCGTAGGACACATACATGCCTGCAACTGCAGGCTAGAGGCCAGCACGTCTGCCATACATCTTGTGAACTCTTTCAGTACTGCACCATGTGACTGTCAGCTTCCTTCCATATCACCAAAAGAACTGAAAAAAAAATGCAAACAATCCATAATTAATATCAAAGCTTCGTGAATTCTGAAAACTTTGGAGGAGTTTTAGATCACATTAACCTGGGTGGATTGGCCCAGACTGGTGAGAGCGTTAATAGAAAGCAGAACTTGATAAGATCAGTCAAAATTTCCTTTCTATGTTGTTCTTCCATAAATCTTTACCTGAGAAACAGGAACCTACATGGGTGGGGAAGAATGTGGTTCAGATTACCTGTTTCCCAAAGACTGAATCTGAAGACATTCACTTTTCTAACCATAAGAACATAAGAAATTGCCATGTTGGGTCAGACCAAGGGTCCATCAAGCCCAGCATCCTGTTTCCAACAGAGGCCAAACCAGGCCACAAGAACCTAGCAATTGCCCAAACACTAAGAAGAGCCCATGCTACTGATGCAATTAATAGCAGTGGCTATTCCCTAAGTAAACGTGATTAATAGCCGTTAATGGACTTCTCCAAGAACTTATCCAAACCTTTTTTGAACCCAGCTACACTAACTGCACACCACATCCTCTGGCAACAAATTCCAGAGCTTTATTGTGCGTTGAGTGAAAAGCAATTTTCTCCGATTAGTCTTAAATATGCTACTTGCTAACTTCATGGAATGCCCCCTAGTCCTTCTATTATTCGAAAATGTAAATAACCGAGTCACATCTACTCATTCAAGACTTCTCATGATCTTAAAGACCTCTTTCATATCCCCCCTCAGCCGTCTCTTCTCCAAGCTGAACAGCCCTAACCTCTTCAGCCTTTCCTCATAGGGGAGCTGTTCCATCTCCTTTATCATTTTGGTTGCCCTTTTCTGTACCTTCTCCATTGCAGCTATATCTTTTTTGAGATGCGGTGACCAGAATTGTATACAGTATTCAAGGTGCGGTCTCACCATGGAGCGATATAGAGGCATTATGACATTTTCCGTTTTATTAACCATTCCCTTCCTAATAATTCCTAACATTCTATTTGCTTTTTTGACTGCTGCAGCACACTGAGCCAACGATTTAAAATATTATCCACTATGATGCCTAGATCTTTTTCCTGGGTGGTAGTTCCTAATATGGAACCTAATATGGTGTAACTACAGCAAGGGTTATTTCTCCCTATATGCAACACCTTGCACTTGTCCACATTAAATTTCATCTGTCATTTGGATGCCCAATCTTCCAGTCTTGCAAGGTCCTCCTGCAATGTATCACAGTCTGCTTGTGATTTAACTACTCTGAATAATTTTGTATCATCCGCAAATTTGATAACCTCACTTGTCGTATTCCTTTCCAGATCATTTATATATATATTGAAAAGCACCGGTCAAAGTACAGATCCCTGAGACACTCCACTGTTTACCCTTTTCCACTGAGAAAATTGTCCATTTAATCCTACTCTCTGTTTCCTGTCTTTTAACCAGCTTGTAATCCACAAAAGGACATTGCCTCCTATCCCAGAACATTTCAAGAATGTATGCAGTATGCAGTCAATTCCATATTATTGTTTTCTGCTCTACTGTCCACTCCATCTTTCCTGCTAAAGATGCAGACAGTGCAGAAGTAACATGAGCTCTTACACTCTATCAAACTGCTTCATGCAAAGCCTTGTAGGCTCCTGCAAAGCAGTTATTTACTGATCCAGAATCGTTGGGATTTAAGGTCAGTGTTTCCTTCTTACCTGCCACATACATCACAAACAATTGCTTGGTCATTCTGAGCAGTTTTGTCCTAGGTAAATAAAATGAATACTCTCTTAACACCCAGATCAGGTATCTGTTTCGATACCTGATTCTCTGAATCAAGACACAAATATTATAATTATTTATTCATTTATATTCTGCTTTGATTCTGAAGTGGATTACAAAATACCATAAACAACTAAAACCATCATGTGTTGTGGAGCATGCCCTCAGGCCCGGTTAGGAGCTCGGAGGCGTGGTCCCATCTAAGGAAGATGTGAGCCCTTGGGCCACGGCACGGCTCAGGGAGGAACCCAAAGACACACCGCGGGAGGTGAGCTGGTACGAGCACGGGTGCAGCAGGAGCAAGGCTGGAGCGAAGACAAGGCGAGGATTACGGAACAGGAACTAGGCAGGCTCAGCCCTCCACTGGACCTACACGCACCAATGAGATCCAGCAACGCAATGCTGATCTCGAGAGTAGCCCTCTGGCCACTCGAAAGTCCTTCCGGACCCGTCGCTGGGGAATGAAGAGTTCGTGAGGCCAGACGGAGGCTGAGGGTGGGAACATGAAGACTTGGACGAAGACTCAGGATACTTGGAGGATTCAGACTTGGACTTGGTTACTCAGGAGACTCAGACGAAGACTTGGATACTCAAACAAGGACTCAGGATACTTAGAAGACTCGAAGGACTCAGACAAGGATTCAGGAAACTCAGAAGACTCGGAGGACTCAGACAAGGATTCACTCAAATAAGGATTCAAGTTGCTTAGAAGACTTGGACAAGGATTCAGGTAATTCAGAAGACTCGGACAAGGATTCAGGTTGCTCAGAAGTTTCAGGCAAGGATTCAGGAGTCAGGCGAAAATACTGGGTGAGAACTGCATCGCAGCGCGCCCTACACAGCTGCCCATGGCTGGTCACAGACGACACTGAACATGAAACAGACTCCAGGCGAAGACATGGAACTTGAGACTGGAACATGCCGAAGATTCAGTAGAGGCCTGCACCGGGGCACGCCCTACACAGCCGCCTGTGGCTGGTCGCGGACCACGCTGGAGCTGAGCAAGTTCTGGCAGAGTCTTAGGCATGGACGGATGCAGGCACAAGAGAACTTTGTAGACCGGGAACAAGATGCTCAGGAACAAGGCTTTAAAAACAGAAGTCTCCCGGAGGCTTGCACTGCAGGTGAGAAGAAGGCCTTGTACCATGAGGTGCCCTACACAGCCATCCCACGGGCTGGTCACGGACCACGACATGGCACGCCAAGAGATGTGGACAGACGAGGGACCTGGGAACTGGACGAAGAGCTGAAGATGAGACGGACGGAGTTAAGACAGGAACATCGGACTTCGGGAACATGGAACATGGCACCTCAGGACTTGGGACATCTGGAACAGGAACAGAAGATAGGCGACGAGGGAGCTCCGACGAGGGACAAGGCCAGGGACATCAAGGAGACGAGGTTCAGGAACACAAAGAACATGGAACGAAGATCCAATAAGGCACAGGAGACCACAGAAGACCTGGATCGGAAGGAAGAACACAGATGCTGTGCAAACCCGATCCGAAGGCCCTGAAGAATGGCAGCAAGGCCCTTTTATAGGGCTGAAGCAGGAACTGGTGGATGACATCATCTCAGAGAGCCACAGGGCTTTTCCTGCCGTTGGCCCTCTAAAAGTCGGGTTGAGGCGCGCGCCCGCGTCTAAGGAGAAGGAAGAGACAGAGTTCCTGCCGCGTTGAGAGCCCGAGAAGGAGCGGCTCCCTGCCACAAAGATGGAGGAAGAGGCAGGCACCAGCAAGGACGGCTTCCCTGCCGTCTGAGGACCCCGGCAGTGGCTCCTGCCGTGAAGATGGAGCATGTTGGGGCTCAGCCTGCCTGTGCAGAGCAGGAGCTGGCCACGGAGGACGGCGTCGGCAGCGGTCTGCCATGCTCGAGCTGGAGGTAAGTGGGGGGACTGACGCGGCTCGCAGGCAGTACCACAACATCATGTAAAACAAATACATACAATGAGCAGTAAAAATGAACAATAAAATGCAATGAAACAGTTCAAAGATAAAATTCCGATAGCATAATCAAATCATAGAGAGAAAATGCCCATATTCAATAGGCTGGCAAGTTGCAAAGTTATCTGGGTAAAGTTATCCAGATAACTTTAGCTGAATATTCAGTGAGACTTATCTCTTGCTGGATATATTCAGCTAAATTTACCTGGATATCTTTAAACCCACCCAGCTAAATTAAAAAAAAAAAAAAAATCAAAGGCCAGCAGTGGCTTTATTACCACTCTCAGCTCCCCAAAATATTGAAAACAATGTCAGGGCCTCTATGGTCCAACAACTCCCGCAACCTCCAAAATATTGAAAAAAAAATGTAGACTCCGTGGCTTGAGCCCCTCACTCAAGTTTAAAAAATGTAAATGTCCTGCTTCCAATACACCTTCTGCAAAACAGTGCACCCCCTACCCTCAAAACTAGGTGTGTGCCCCGGCAGGAGGTACCTCCTCCCATGGGGTGAATATGTCAGCGTCAGTACACTCCTTAGTGGATTGGTCAGCCTCACTGTCAGCTGACCCGTTCCTGTTGAGAACAGTCAGTAAAGCTGACAATCCACTAAGGAGTGAAGGGGATGCGTCAGCACCGGTAGCTCTCAGCTGTACCAGCGCTGAAGTATTCACCCTGCAGGGGGGGGGGGGAGGTACATCCATACTTCTGGGGGTTGTTTTGTAGGATTGGCAGCAGGACATTTACTTACTCTAAACCTGGGCAGGAAGATCATACCCAGATAACTCTAGGACTGCCCTCAGCCACGGCTAGATATATCCAGATGATTTACCAGCAAGTTATCTGGATACGTTTTCCACACCCAAAAAACACCCCCGGGATGCCCCCGATGTATCCAACTAAATAGGTATTGACTTATATGGGGAAAATTCAGCCAGTTGGGGGAGGAGGGGCAGGAAATTTAGATCCCTTTGAAAATGGACCTCAAGGTAGGTAAAACGTTGCCGATTTATACGGAAACCAGTGCTCATTTTGGAATGAATCTTGGTAGAGTTTTAAAAAACCGACTTACCTTAAAAATACAGAATAAATGGGAAATACGGGCAAAGGGTTTTTTTTAGTCATTCCCTCTTCTAGTCAAACACAGAGCAGCTAAAAATACAGTCTTAATCGTGAGAAAATACAAAGTCCATGCAGCCAAAAGCTCAAAAAGTGATTCCATCCCAGCATTTGTGCTAAATTTAAAACTCCAGCTGGGGGCTGATTTAACAAAATTTGGACCCGATAATTTTGCCGCCGTGATAAAATGTCAGTATGTTTGGATAAGAAGCTAATGCTTTGGCTGCAGCAGTTCCCTGA
This sequence comes from Rhinatrema bivittatum, assembly GCF_901001135.1. Classification (NCBI taxonomy): domain Eukaryota; kingdom Metazoa; phylum Chordata; class Amphibia; order Gymnophiona; family Rhinatrematidae; genus Rhinatrema; species Rhinatrema bivittatum. Next base: position 209,378,613 of record NC_042622.1, on the reverse strand, counting down.
ATGGTAGAAATTGCAAACAATTGTTTGTCTGGACATCTTGGTAGGATGCTTACACAAATCTAGCCCAAACCTACCAATACACTTTAGTGTAAATTCTTGAAAGGTTAGTTTGGATCTGAGTAGGTAAAGACAGGGATTGTGGGGGTAAAATAACTGAATCCGCCTAAGTGGATTTTTAGTGGCGTACTTTCAGAACACTTGTATTTTTCGCCACAATAAAAAGAAGCATTTCCAGTGCTGTAACTTGACTGGGGAGAAAATGACATGATATATTACAATTTAAAAAATGCCCACAGTTAGGGTGACCTAAAGTGTGTGTGGACCGTTTAGCTGCATAGCAAGCCAATCTTCAAACACAAATTAAGGAGGTAGCTTGCGCGTGAGTATCAGTTACGTTTGCATGGACTGCCGGCACACATGCACTTTTATGAGACGCCTTATTAAACATGTACCCTCTTATTTTGTGGAACTGTTTCTCAGCTACAGAGGCAGCTCCACCAGTTGTTGACCCGAATATCATTTCTTCTTCTAGGCTGCCCACTTGAGAAAGCACGAGTCCAGGTGCAGGATCAGACTTTGACTAATAATTCTCCCTTAAAACAACAGATCCAAAGGCCACATTACTGATCATTTCAAGTATCTTAGGATCAGCGGACTCCTTGGCTAATATATGGCTCTTTTCCTACTATTGATTCTACTGGTCACAAGGGGATCCAGGCTTCTGCTGTGGAAAACACCTTACTTTGCCACCATCAGATCTAGGCTGGGAGTTCCATAAGAACATGCCAAGCTGGGTCAGACCAAGGGTCCATCAAGCCCAGCATCCTGTCTCCAACAGTGGCCAATCCAGGTCACAAGTACCTGGCAATTGCCCAAACATTAAATCGATCCCGAGCTACTAATGCTGGCAACAAGCAGTGGCTACAGGGAACAAAGCCAAAGGAAAACCCAAGGCTGGTGCAAGAGTATTTGGTGCCCTAGGCGAACCTTTGGTCATGCAACCTCGTCCTCCAACTCTACCTCCTGGCGGCAGTGGCTCCAGAACAGTGCCCCCTTTTTTGGCAGCATTAGCTGTGGCCCAGCACCCCTGTGGGTCTCATGCCAGCAGGATTTTGCTGTCCTCACAACTTTGGTGCTCTAGGTGACCACGTAGTTTCCCAAAGCATTGGCTCAGGGATAAGCAGTTGTTTCAACTCCTGTTCACTGGAATCCATTTGCTTGTACATTCTCCTTCACAAGAACACGTACTATAGGGATGTGCAGGGACATTTCTTTTTTCAGTTTGTTTTCTTCATGTTTGCATTATTTTGTATTTATTTTCGTTTTCATTTTGTAGGCTTTTTTCTTTGTTTTTTTCATTTGTATTCATTTCTGAAATGCAAAGCGTATGTACTATTTTCCAAAAGAAATTAAATCAGGTACAAACTTAGGCCTGGATTCATCATTCTATCGCAGAATGGTGAATCCAGCGGAAACGGGGGGGGGGGGGGGGGGGTCGGGCCTACGAAAGCTGGCAGCCATTGCGCCACCGCGGCTTTCCCACCCAATAGCGCCACTGTGAAAGGTAGTGCTATTGGGCAAGCTACTGGCGACGATAACGTTTCTTACCTTATCGCAGCCAGTGAAGACACCGCGGAATCCGCCTCCTCGCCCTCCCGACTCCGCCCCTACTCCGCCCCTAGCAAGCTATCGCATGCAAAAAGGGACTTTTCACGTGTGATAGAGGCTTATCGCGTGCGATAAGCCTTAGAAAATGACCCCCTTGTAAGCCCTCTGGGGATAGGGAAATACCTACAGTACCTGAATGTAATCCACTTTGAAGCGCTGAACAAAAACTGTGAAAAGCGGAATATAAATAAAAAAAATTAATTTAAAAAAAATTGTTCAGTATTTTTGAGGGGATTGAGAAATGAAAATGCCCAATTTGGTTTGCAATTCCATTCGATTTAAAACAAACATTCATGGTATACTACCTAAACACTAACTAGAAACCCTTATGTCCACAGCAGCAGTTTGCATGACTCAACTCCATTTGCCCCCATTTGTATAGACATTGTGGATACAAAGTTGTCTGACTTGATCATTATATTCTCCTTCACATTCTGCTCTTTCAGACTCCAGCAAGCATTGAATATGGCTTTTGTCCTCAAAATGTTCATGTGAAGTGTTCTCTTCCTTTATTGTCCAAAACCCTTGGGCTGAATGCTGGTTTAATTTGGTACCCCATCCGAACCAATTTACATCTTTGTCAATGAAAAACAGTTAATCATGCCCAGGGGTCTCTGCACGGATTGGAAATTGTGTTTAATATGGTACATCGCCTTGTTAGGTGATTAAGTGGAAATAAATAAATAATGCTGAACAGCAAAAGCCTGGTACGCAGGAGATTCAGATAGCAAGCAGGCTGGGTAGCCTTCTGGTTGCTAGACAACTTCCTTATTCCCAGCACCCCTTTTAACTGAGCCTCAGGCAATCCTGATGCCCAGGGGTGTGGCTGTAAGGGCAATCCAACCCAGTCCTTGTCCCCTTCTGCTTCAGAAACGTCCATGTAGCTAACCGATCCAGTGGTTAGAGTTTCTGTCTTGCATCCCGAGCTGGCCCGAATCAAGCCTCATCAGTGTCTTGCCTTGAGACCATCCCCATTCCAAGAGTGACCACTCTGTGCCTGGTGAGATATTGCCTATGAAATGCCTGTAGCTTTGCCAAGACATTGATGTTCTCTGCAGTTTCCCAGAAGCATTCCTCTCTACTATAACCCTTCCAGTCTAATATGTGCATTAGGTCATTTTGGGTACTGGAGTCCAAGATAAACCTGTACTATCTGCTAATATTCCTTGTGCTCCCGAATCTCGACTGGGGGCTGAGGCACCTGGGGTCCCATCCAGACAGGGATTTACCTGTGAATGGTTTCAAGAAAGATGCATAAAGCATGTTTGTATCTGGAGGAATCCGGAAGCTCCATTTCAAATGTAACAGGGTTAATCTGTTGCATATAAGATCAGCTCAAGGTACTGATGGCCTAGTTTGCAGCATGGGCACATGAACCTCAAGGCTTTTACTGTTAAGTCACACTTTCTGGCCTATCATGTATGTTGGACCTTGACACCTCTATGACTTCCAACTGCTTTTTCTACTCCTCCTGGATCTGATAAAGTGTCTGGGTGACATCTGTGGCTGATGGGACCAGGAAGTCCAGAAGTACTGAGGGCAGAAACAGGGATAAACCCCATAATTTTGGAAAAAGAGTGATTGGCAGGTGAAGAACTGCTAAACATTGCTATAGGCAAATTTGGCATATGGTAGAAGCTAGAATCAGTCATCTTGGTGATGGTTTAAAAAGCACTTGAAGTACCTAATTGATTCTCCTGGTCTGCCCATCCATCTGTAAATGATGTCCCGTAAAGACACAGAGCTTAAATCTGCACATTATCTTTCAGAACTAAGAAACAAACTGGGTTCAAGGGAGAATTGGGGGATCGGGCATCCCCCAGTGGGCCAGTCGCACTGATCACGTGGTTATCTCAGTTCCTGCTGAGGGATTGCTGTGGAACTCAACGTAGCCTAAGGGAGGTGTCGGCAGGGGTCATGCGGCCTGAAGGAGGTCTCAGCAGGGCTGCAACAGAGCTCAATCCGACGCGGCCCAAACAAAGGCCTACAGGCTCGGCAGAAGGTTGCATCTGGTGGTTGCAGGGCCACTTTCTCCCACTTCCCCCTCCAGCAGTAAATGAGCAGCGCAGGCACGGCCAAGGCCCAGAAGAAAGGGGAATGCCAGAGAGGTGTGTGTGTTTGTGTGTAAGAGAGAAAGCGCCAGCATGTGTGTATGAAAGTAGAGGACCTGAATATGTGCATGAGAGTGAGCCTACATGTGTGTATGAAAGCGATAGAACCTGAATATATTCATGAGAGTGAGCCTGCATGTGTGTATGTATGAAAGCGAGAGAACCTGAATATGGGCATGAGATTGAGCCTTCATGTGTGTATGAAAGTGAGAGAACCTGAATATATGCATGAGAGTGAGCCTGCATGTGTTTATGAAAGAGACAGCGCCTGCATGTATGTATGAAAGAGAGAAAGCCTGAATATGTGCATGAGAGTGAGCCTACATGTGTGTATGAAAGCGATAGAACCTGAATATATTCATGAGAGTGAGCCTGCATGTGTGTATGAAAGAGACAGCATCTGCATGTATGTATGAAAGAGAGAAAGCCTGAATATGTGCATGAGAGTGAGCCTACATGTGTGTATGAAAGTGAGAGAACCTGAATATATGCATGAGAGTGAGCCTGCATGTGTTTATGAAAGAGACAGCGCCTGCATGTATGTATGAAAGAGAGAAAGCCTGAATATGTGCATGAGAGTGAGCCTGCATGTGTGTATGAAAGCGAGAGAACCTGAATATATGCATGAGAGTGAGCCTGCATGTGTGTATGAAAGAGACAGCATCTGCATGTATGTATGAAAGAGAGAAAGCCTGAATATGTGCATGAGAGTCAGCCTGCATGTGTGTATGTATGAAAGCGAGAGAACCTGAATATGGGCATGAGATTGAGCCTTCATGTGTGTATGAAAGTGAGAGAACCTGCATATATGCATGAGAGTGAGCCTACATGTGTTTATGAAAGAGACAGCGCCTGCATGTATGTATGAGAGAAAGCCTGAATATGTGCATGAGAGTGAGCCTACATGTGTGTATGAAAGCGATAGTACCTGAATATATTCATGAGAGTCAGCCTGCATGTGTGTATGTATGAAAGCGAGAGAACCTGAATATGGGCATGAGATTGAGCCTTCATGTGTGTATGAAAGAGACAGCGCCTGCATGTATGTATAAAAGAGAGAATGCTGAATATGTGCATGAGAGAGAGCCTGCATGTGTGTATGTATGAAAGCGAGAGAACCTGAATATGGGCATGAGATTTAGCCTTCATATGTGTATGAAAGAGACAGCGCCTGCAAGTGTGTATGAAAGAGAGAATGCCTGCATGTATGTCTGAAAGAGAGCCTGAATATGTGCATAAGAGTGAGTCTGCATGTGTGCATGAAAGAGAGAGACCCTGAATATATGCATGAGAGTGAGCCTGCATGAGAGGGAGTGAGCCTACATGTCTATATGAAAGCATGCATGAGTCCATGACAGAGTGAGAGCCTGCATATGTGTATGAGAAACAGAGCGTCTGCAAGTATGTGTGAGCGTCTGCATGTGATAGAGAAAGAGAGTGCCTATGTGTGTGAAGAAGAGAGAGAAAGAGGATAAAGACTGTGTGGCCTTCTTCACCCAAATCCACAACAATCTCTGGAAAATCAAAAGATGCCAGGTATTTATTTATTGGTATGGAGAAGGACTAGGGGACACTATCTAGGTGATGTGTGAGGTCTGCCACCTTCGGACCAGGCAGGCAAGATACCAGGCGGTCCTCACATCCACCAGCCACCCTGCTATCTACATTTCTAATAATTGAATCACCAACTATGATGGCCGGCCTAACCCTTCTCCCCTGGGCAGTAGCCCTGGGAGACTTGTCCTCAGTGCGAGAGGACAATACATCACCTGGAAAGCAGGTCCTTGCTACAGGATCACTTCCTGCCACACCAGGGTTTTGTTCTCCAACTGAGAGACCTTTCTGATCCAAGGCAGCACTGAGGCTGCCAGACTGGATTTGGGACATGGCCACTATGTCCCTGAAGGTCTCATCAATGTACCTCTCTGTCTGCCTCAGCTCTTCCAAGTCTGCCATTCTAGCTTCCAGAGATCAGACTCATTCCCTGAGAGCCAGGAGTTCTTTGCACCAAGTGCACACATACAATCTCTCACCGGCGGGTAAAAAATCATATATGTGACACTCAATGCAAAAGACTGGAAATCCCCCCTCTTGCTGCTGCACTGCTGCCTTCATCTTAATTTTGTTGAGTTCCTAGTTAAGTTTAGGATACTAAGGGAGTTGGAATTAGAGTACTTTAAATTTATAGATGAATTTACTAATTAATCAACTAGTGTCCTACAAGGGGATGACTAAACTTTCATTAAGGGCTGGTACAATAGTATGATTTAGATAAGGGCCTGATTGATTTTTAATGAGAAGGTGTCTCTTGGCTAAAAATCAAGGGTTGAGTGGGTGGGAAAGACAGACACTAGAATTAACTATCTCTGACTTGCTTATTATCTCAGACACACACAAACTCTAAAAAGTATATCCCAATATTTCACCTTTCTCCAAACTTTTATAAATCCAAAGATTTCCGAAAGCTATTCTTACCAATCCTCTTTAACCACCATTAAATTGATCTTCACTCAAAGAATTGAAGCTTCTGGTCCTCTTCTACTACAAACGGTGCGGGGCCTCTGGAAGCTGGGGCTGCAGAATCCAATCCTTGGATCGCTTGCTGTGACCTCTGGACTCCTCTCCCGGGGGATGCTGGGAACAGTATGAAGATGAGCCTTCCGGTCCTCTTCTACTGCTTGATGTTTTGTGAGGAGTGATTATGTTTGTTTTTCCATTGTTGCACTGTATATTACAGTTGGGCTTGTTGTGGTTACCAAAGCATGTTTGTAAGTGAGAGAGAACAAGTGAGCCAATGAGCATATGTTTGAGCAAGAGGACTATTTAATCCAGTGGGCCTGAGTGTGAGTATAAAAGAGAACGATTGAGCCAATGAGAATGTGTGTGATCAAGAATGAGTCATTGAGCAGGTGTGTGAACAAGAGCGTGAGTGTGTGACACAGTGAGCATATTTGGGGGAGACAGCATGTGAGCCAGTAAGCAGGTATGAGAGACATTGTGTGATCTAGTATGCATGTGTATGAAAGAGAATATAAGGGAGTTTGTGTGAGAATGAACATGTGTGTGTGAAAGAGAAGAAAGTTGTGCATATCTCGCATCCCTTACTAATCCATGACAATCTCAGAGTGACTGGAATCTAAAGTTCCTAGATATGGAGATCAGAGGATTTATTTTAGCTTTAATTTTAATTATTGGGGGGTTTTTTTTTGCTGTGTCTGCTATTTTGAAATATTTTATCAATGTTTGTGAAATTGAAAAAATAATGTTATATGTTTGTAATCCTTGGATGATCTTTTCATCAGTTGTTTTGAAATATTTATTCTTTTTATTAGTTTGGTTTTACTGTTATGATTGATGCTTTATATTTCTTGATGTTATCGTTTGATGTTTAGTAAGGATAATATTTGTTTTTCCATTCCATACAGTCTGGCTTGTTGCGGTTTCAAGTTCAGTTTTTGTCTGCATGTTTCTATTTATACTTTATTATCTCTTCTACATGTCTGACTAAGGTAAAGTATTCTGCTAAGCAGACTTGTGGGGTGGCCCCAACTGATTTGCATGGATGGAATGAGGGTCCTCAGCTTTGTTTACTCACTGCTGGTCCAGAGTATGCTCTGTTTCTTAGTTATTTAGGAAAATGTGAAATTTATTTTGGAGACATTTGGGCTTAATTCTGCCTGGTTTCAGAGTTGACTTGGTGTGTTGATTCATGCGCGGCAGAGAAGAGCACAAGGGAGTCAGATACCCCGTGAGCTGGTTTTGAAAAAAAATCCCCTGGGCTGATATTTTCTTGCAATCCACCCCTGACAGGGATCTATGGTGTGAGGTTCTGTGGGTTAGGGAGTTCACGTAACTGGAAGACCAGTTAGAAGGGAACTCAGTTTCCAAAACTGGGCAGACAGAGGAAGACAACAAAATGGGCCATTTTAGTAAACTGGCCCACCATCACAAGCACCACTATATCACACTCACTCCAGTCTAGTTTACACAAACAACACAATCAGTGACAATCTCGCAATGCTTGCTTATTTACATACACTTGAATTTGACAGAAATTAAATCCATAGAACCCTTCCTTCTCTTCCAGCCAAAGCTGGAAGAGAAGGAAGGGTTCATGAGGTACTGAGAAAGAAGGGAAGATACTGTGAAAGGTAGAGGAGAAAGGACCCCTGGAATCATTGAAAGAGGGAGAGGAGATCCATAAGACTGGGAGAGGTGGGATCCGATCAGACACCAAGAGATGAGACGAAACCTTGGTAAATATTGGAAGAGGAAGGATCAAGGGATATTGGAAGAGGAGGAGGAGCCCCAGGAGGCAATAGAAAAAAAATGAAAGGTCCTAGGAGGCATTGGGAGAGGAATGGTATCTATTTTAGGCCCCTGAGAGTGATCTATTTTTGATATCCCTAACCCCCATCTTACTTTACTGCATTCTGCTGTCCAAGTTTGTTATAGCTTTGATTCTCTCACGCTAGAGTCAGAACTGGAGAGGACCACAAACCACTCATAGACCTTAGGAGACCAATGTTGTACCCTCACGCAGAAGTTAGTTGGCATAAGCTCTTTCCTCCTATCCTCGTTCCTATTTCTCTCCCTTATTCTTACTCGCTCCCGGCCCGTTCTACGTCCCCTTTCCTGCCTGCTCCCCTCTCCCTGCTCCTTGTTCATTTTAGTTTTCCTTCCTGAGTTAATTGTAAACCGGCGTGATGTGTGCTACGAATGTCAGTATATCAAAAGTAAATAAATAAATAAAATAAATAAATAAATAAGTTACACCATTCAAAGTTAACTTATGCGTTTTAAGTCCACTTTGGAGAATGATCCTGGCAAAACTCTGCACACAGAATTACCCTTGCTATTTGGTGTACATGACTGTGCCAAAAAAAATTACACATGTACTTTTTAAAATCACACCCCTACCCACAGACACCACTCCCTGAAATGCCTCTCCCCTGTGCGTGTAAGGGAGCGCACATCCAGTGTGCATGTATGACCTTTTCACACTGGTATCGGTCCTGCACTGTGCTACAGCTTCATTTCTGCAGATCCAGTACTACTTCACCCACAGAAGGGCCCTTTGAAAATGACCCTCTGCGAGGACAACTTTCAAACCCTGCCAGGTGCTTTTTAGCCGCTCCACATACATTTTCAAGGAGAAAACTTTAGCGTTTGAAAATGGAGCCGGAGAAAGCCCGTGCACAGACCTTACTTGTTATGTGCATTGGGCACTTTTTGCAGCAAAATTATGTGCATCCGCATCTGTGTGCGACAATGCACAGACTCGTGCAAGTGCCAACCCCTCTCACTCTCCATCACCAGGAATGCCTCCTTCCTCAGCAACACACACACATGCTTGTACATGCAGAGAGGGTAGGCAATATTCAGAGAGCCCATTTCTACAAGTAAAACACTTTTACCCAGGGAAATGCCTTTGAAAATTGCCCTCTAAGACACCTAACTTCCTTATGCTAAAAATAAGGACTCATATTCTGTAGCTATGATAAAAACCCTTTTAAACATAGGGACCTTAGGGTCAGAGAGATGGCGCAGTGGCAAGGCTGCCATATGGAAGACTTAGGTTTACATTTTGGACTCACCTCCTACTCATTAAACCAGCAGGGGCTGCAAATGATGCAGAAGGGGGGGAGTGGAGGTTGTTGTAATAAATGGTTTATTACTACAACTTAGCATTTCTATAGTGCTACACAACATATGCAGCACTGTACAAACACACAAAAAGACAGTCCCTGCTCAATAGAGCTTGCAATCTAATTAGACAAACACACAGGACAAGAGACAGAGTATTTCATCAAGCAAGACAATGGTTAAATAAAAAAGAAAGTTAGTTAATGAAGCTAAAAGCAGACAATTAGGCATAAGATTTAAAAGCAGCCTCAAAAAGGTGGGTCTTTAGATGGGATTTAAACACAGCAAGAGCGGGAGCATGACGCTCCAGTTCAGGAAGACTATTCCAAGCACACGGCGCAGCCAGGTGGAAAGCACGGAGTCGGGAAGTGGCAGCAGACAAGAAGGGCACAGATAGGAGTGACTTATCCGATGAGCGGAGTGCACGAGGAGGGGTGTAGAGAGAGATAAGAGAGGAGAGGTAGTGAGGTGCTGCAGAGTGAAGGCATTTGTAGGTGAGAAAGAGGAGCTTGAACTGTATACGGGGACGGACATTGAGCCAATGCAGTGACTTCAAAAGAGGGGTTATGTGAGCATAGCGACTTCGGCGAATGATAAGTCGCGCAGCTGAATTCAGGACAGATTGCAGTGGAGCAAGATGGCTTGCCGGGAGGCCTGTGAGGTTTAAAGAAGGGGATGGAGCCTAATTAAGAAAAATCCTTGGTGGCTATGAAGGCCTATAAAGTTTTATTTTCACCCACCCACCACCCCTGAGGCATGTTCTGACTGGGCTGGAAGTTCAGATGTGATGGATGGTAAATCAGGCCTAAAAAAAAAAACAGAACGGTAACTGTAACATCTCCGTCCCCATTCTTAAATCTCCCTAGGAGTGAATATGCTTTAAATAAATCAGAGTTTCATGTTCTAAAAATACACATTCATTAACTGACTGACTGGTGTGTGTGTGCGCGTGCATGTGCACAACTGTCTCGTCTTAAAACAGAATATTCTTTGTTCTCTAATAGCACCACAAAATGTCATGCCCTGAGCTTCCAGGGGCAGGGGCTATCATCCTAGGGCCCTTTCTGTCCATGCTCTAGAGCACATAGGAAGAGTGGAGGTTAACCAGGCAGTGCCTATCCCTGGTCTCCTATTTCTAGATCAAAACTCCCTGACATTCTCCAGGCTTCCAAATAAACAGTACCAGGATAAACAGCATGACGTGGTCTGCCTGTGCAAACAAACACTGCCAGTGCTGTGTCTCCAAGCCTCTCCCCAGCCTGTACCAGCCAGCTCTACGTAAACCTAGTGAAGTTATGTCCCCAGTTCCTCACTCGCTTCCTCTCTGCACCCGCCCTGGCTTCACCCTTCTCGTTGCCCAGTTCCCCCTAACTGCCTTCTTCACCGCACACCAGTCTCCCTCTGCTTTCCCTCCTCCACACGCCCTTTATCCCCACCAGTAAAGGCACCTGGATGTCCAGTCAGCCTGAGCAAGGCCTAAGCTCCGTTCTTTCCCTTGGACACGCTGCCTTCCTCTCACCCACTCTGCCTCCGTCGTCACCTCGCACTTCAGTGTTTCACACTCTGCAAGAGACTTGGACGTCACCTTCAGTCCTACGTGGCCTTTGTCCTGAGCCCTTGCTGTTTTCCGCCGCCAACGTTTTCCGGTCTAGCCTGGCTTGTTCTCCTCTCTGGTCTCTTACAATCCTGCACCTTGGATCTCCCAACCCTTTCCCCTCTCTCCTTTTTTCACCACTCCTGCTTAGCCTAGCCCGTTCCTCATTTATTTATTTTAAAGGATTTATCTCCCCCCCCCCCCCCAGCTCTATCCAACGTTCAAAGCAGTGAACATCAAAACATCCATAAAATCTCTGAAAAACATAAAACTACAAGCACTGGAAACGTAAATCAGTAGTAACAGCAAAAGAGATGACTGATAACGTCTCTGCAGTCCCTGCCGGCTGCCCGTTCACCTGCTTTACCTTCTCTGTCCACCTTGCCTTCATCCTTTAATTTCTTCTGCCGTTCTTACTTGTCCCATCCCAAGATCTGCTCACCAATCCGCCGCTTCCCTGCGCCAAATCCTGAAGCATTTACAGTCACCGTGTCAGGGGGCGTCATTTGTCCCACATTCCACCCGGAATATATCCAGGGGCACTGAATGCGCGTGGACATCGGGGGTTGCCCATGTGTTCGGCGCCGCTTCTGGGATCAGGACGGCTCACAGTCATCAGTTTCAGGGCCAGCGCTCAGATTAAAGTTTCAGTTTTGTGGCCACGCAAGTGGCCAAAGGTCCTGCTGTAGTGCCTCTCTCAGCCCTGTAAGGCCCACCTGTCGCTGCTGAGTGCAGTTTGCAGAGTGTTTCCGTGTATGTCTGGCGACAGAGAGAGATTCTCGGCAAACGCCACCAGCAGGTCTGCTTTCCAGCACGCCCTTCAAGAATATTCATCAGATTTATTTGCCCACCAAGAGCGAGGCTGATGTGCAAAATTTGGTGGGCCCTATAAAGCAGGCCACGCCGTGGCCCTTGAGCAGCGGAGTCATGACCACGTGCAGACCTTTTCCTTAGAAGGCCTGTGTGGGTCAATGGCAGCGCCAGGTGCTATGGTGGTGCAGAGGACCTGGATTCATTGCCATCCTGGGTCAGGTTTTTCCATCCCTGGGCAGTTCTAGCCTTTGTGCAAGGTTACAGATTGTGGAATACCAGCAGACTTCCACCAAATTCTGCTGATTGCACCACATCATTAACAGCTGGTAGGGCGTGCAGGACATGGGGGCTGGGTCCTGGATTCTGTGCTCTCCAATGGAGAAAGGAAGCTTCTGCCTCAAGCAGATGCAAAGAAAATCCTATCAAAGTCTGCAAGGAAACAGAGTTAAGTTTCAATGTTCCCAGCTCCCTGCCCGTTTAAAAGTGCAGCCTGGAGCTCAGACCCCAGGAACACATAGAGGGGTAAACAGGGCTGTGTTCTCTCTGAATCTCCGGGGAGTTGGTTTTTTTTTACTGTTAAATGTTATGTAAGCTCCTATTTAATTCACTAATTTTGTGTGGCGAGCCTGGCGTGGGGGGTGGGTTTCAATATGAAGATGCGTTCAGTGTGGAATTTCTAAAGAAAGCTGCAAGGGAACGTGTAAGGCAAGGGAATAATCATTGCTTCGCTGGGTTCCAGCCTCCTGAGCTGCAAGAGCAGGGTTTCCCATGGCCTCTTCCCTGCCCTTGTGTGTGGCAGATAAATGCTGTGGCCTCACAATAAAGTAGGCTCTCGGACTCAGCCAGTGCCTTCTGTCTCACTGGACCCAGGAAGAGGCCGCCGGGTCAGCGGGCGGCAGCAGTAAGCTGGCTACATTTGCACGGCGGTGACGCTCGCTGGCCAGACTTCGGGTACATTAGGTTCTAGAGGGAGCCACACTGTGCGGCCTCTGGCTGAGGGCCGGCACTGCCGTGGCTGGAGCTGGGCCGGGGGAGAGGTTATAAAAGCCAGCGGGTATGGTGCGAATGAAGCCCGGTCGAGGCCGGTTCCACATGAGTTGGTAGCCCAAAGGAGCAGCGGGAAACCGCTGCCCCTCTCCACAACCCTGACCCCTCAACAGGAAGCGCTGTAGAAAGCCACCGGTACCTAATCCAGAGCTAGAATCGGGGGTGGGGGTGGGGCCTATCCCCTTAATCCCCGGAGAGTGCGGTACCATAACGCAGCCGATGCATCCGCAGGAGAGTAAGAAAGACACGCGGGGGGGGTGGGGTGCTCGGGGAGCACATCTTGCACACGCTGACACTGCCCTGGACAGCTCGGGCCCGTCTCCGTCATCTCGCGTCCAGGCCAAGAATTTCTTCTTACAAGAGCCTGTGCTGGGTGGAAGACGGCCAAGGCAAACATATTACCGCACCGCCCCCGATCCAAGGAGGAATTAGATTATACACCTGCAGGACTGAGAACGCTCCTTTCAGAAACAGGAAACAATAGGCTGATTTATACGGGCTTGTAAGAGGCCGAGGAGGAAACAAACCAAGTAAAAGCTAACCATCTGCGTTTCTGTGAGCCTGATGGGCTGCCCTGCTTTCCAAGAGCCCATTCCTCGGGGCAGCTGGGACTCTCCGACCTCCTCCGGGTCTCTCTCTCTCTCGCTCTTTCTCCTTGTACGTGGAGTCTGTACGCTCCCTGGCTGCCTGAGCTGAAGTCTGGGAAAGCAGGGAAGTTTTAGAAAGGGCCAATTGCAGCAACTGCCCTGCCTCTCCCCTCCCCCCCCCCCCCCCCCCAAAAAAAAACAAAAAACAAATAAGGCAAAAGTAGCTTTAGAGCACAACAGTACCAGTTGGCAATTTTTAACACACAGAATAAAAAAAAAAATACATAAGAATAATTTAATTCTTTCCAACGTCTCATACCCCTTATCTAAATTGTCCCCTCCCATCCCTTCTGTCTCTGACCTTTCCATCACTTGCCAATCGCCTTCTTTCTCGGACTCTCCCAGTATGTTTTTGACTTAAAATGTCGCTGACCAAACAAGAGCGTGAGACGTTCATCTTTGCTTCTCTGAAGCTGCCCTATATCCTTCTCGCTCCTACCTGACCAGCAGCCCTGGACCAGGTACCTTAGTACCTGGTCCAGGGCTGCTTAGTGCACGGAGAGCCTGGAACATAATGCTGTAAGTGCTATCTCCAGTCCCTGTCTAGTGATATCACCAGACAACGAGTGTTATCACCGTCGGGCCCGTCGGGCCCAGCTCACATCCTGCCATGCCTGGCCCTCCACTCCAGGTGAACTTGCGGCTCTGGCACTGTCGCCGCGCTGATCCTGGTCCTCCGTGCTCCACATGGCGGCTAGGACGCCGCCCACCCACGCTCCGACTCCGGTCCTTCCTAGGTGCGCATGCGCTATCTGTTCTCTATTTAAAGGGCCTTTGGCAGGTACTCCTGGGCCGTCCCCGACTGATGACATCATTACCTTGAGATATTTAAGCGCCTCCTTTGGCCTACGCAAAACTGACTTGGCAACGAGTTCCCTGACCTCTCTGGTACTTGTTCCTGTCTCTCCGGACCCTCGGTTCCTGCCTTGGATCTCCACTCTCTGATCTGGACTCTGGCTCGGGTATCCACTCCTCGGGGGCCTGCTGGCGCTTCCTTTCCGGAGACCTGGTCTCCAGGCTTCCCCACTCCTCGGGGTAGCCCCTGTGCTCCTCACCAGGATGTCCTGTCGGCTCGTTTCCCCGCTCCTCGGGGTAGCCTCAGCATTGCCTATCAGAGATCCCGTCTCTACGCTTCCCCGCTCCTCGGGGCAGCCTCTACGTCACTTCATCAGTGGCTTTACTCTACACTCCTCCGCTCCTCGGGGCAGTCTACATCACTACATCGGAGATTTTGGGGCACCCCCTACGACATTACACCAGAAACTCTGTTGCTACGCTGTCCCGCCCCTTGGGGCAGTCTCTACATTACTCCTCCAGAGATTCTATCTCCGCGTTCCCCGCTCCTCGGGGCCTGCCTAGCGCACCTCTGCATTGGAGGCTCCTTCTCTGGTATATTGGATCTCCAGACCTGCCAAGTACTGCGACTCCTCTGAATGGTGCCTCTCCGTCCCGCTCCTCTGAATGGTGCCTCTCCGTCCCGCTCCTCTGAATGGTGCCTCTCCGTCCCGCTCCTCGGGGGCGCCTCGCAGCACACCTCAGTGCTTTCACCTGTGATCACGTGGCAGTGATGCAGGACTTCTCCTTCTCTACTGAACCATAGTCATGTCCCTGCTGTAGCGGACCTCGCCTCCCGACTGTGGGGACCTGTGGGGTCCTACCCCTCAGGTAGCATCAACCTCCACCTCCGGCCAAGGGTCCACGAAGCCTAACAATGAGGCAGCCACTGTTTAATGATGTCAGCTAATGGTCCCACTACTTCAGCCATGGCAGGAATATGCGCTGAAGCTTGTATTCTGCTACTACTGCTTATGATTTCCACAGCACGACAAGATGATACACATAAAAGACAGTCCCTGCTCCCGGGACCTTACAATCTATGTTTTTCTGTTAAAAACTAAACCGTGCATTTTTCTTTGGATTCCGCAATAAGCATACAATCCTGCATCGAGTGTATTTTTCATACAAATGGACAGATGTGAGGGTAATTTTCATACAATCTTGCAGTAAGCACACTTGCTTTGTTGCCTCCCCAATAAATCAAGATCACCTTGTCTGAAATGCTTTGCTGCCCTGATCACTGGGGTGTTTGCTTACAGTGACAGTCCTGGGAAGATGGCCTTGTGTGCAGAACTGGAGAGGGGTGGGGAAGCGGATGTTATACTGTTTCTCCTCTCCTTACTAACCTGAGAGTGAAGGGGAGGCAGTGGCGCGGATTCACGTCTACCTGCCGGTATGAAAGCTGGCAGAGAAGGGCCTCCCTGTTGTCTCATAACCCTGCCAGAGCGCAAGACTGGAATTATGGAGACAGTGCCCGTTCAGGGCGGGAGAGTAGGAGGGTGGGGAGAGGCCCTGTCATGTTTGGAGCTGATGGAGGGGAGGGGAGGCACTGCATTTGACCTTTCTGCCAATTTGAGAGCGGAGAGGGGGGGAGGATATGTTCTCCTTTGCACGGTTTCTGATTTTCCTGTCAGTGCGACCGGCACAGGAGGTGGGGAAGAATCATTCAGACCCAGGGTTGGCTGGGGGGGGGGGGGGGGGGTTTACTGTTCTGGCCCTTCCTGCCAGTTTGAAACTGCAGGGGATGATGTATTCAGAGCTGCAAGTGCCTTGTGTCTGGTCTCCCTACCAGTGTGAGAACGAGAGCGTGGCACGATCAGGGCTGGCGGCAGAGCGGAGGTCACTGTTTCTCGTCTCCCTTCTAGCGTGGCAGTGCAGGGGAGGTGACATGTTTAGGGCAGCGAGCCCTGTTTCTGATCTCCCTGCCAAAGAGAGAGTGCTGGTGGGGGGGAAGGGGCATTACTCACTGCCCTTTCCTAAAAGTCTCCCAATCCTGCTGGGTGACTCGCCTATGAAATTCCTCCAGATGCCTGCTCCCATGGCAAGGACCTGCTTGCAGCCCTCACTGATGGTTCTACAGTTATGCGACCTACCCGGTGAACGGCATCATTTTTATCAAATTCCAGCTGGAAAAAAAGAGAAGTAGCCATGGTTTGGATTATATAGCTCCTCTCATACAGATAGGAAGTGATGAGGTGGGATTACAGCCACGGCACAGGAAGATAAAGTGACTAGCTTGTGGTTACAGTCTCGCTTTGTGATGAGAACATCTGGAATTCTGATTCCCAGGCCTGTGTTAATGACCTCGGCCCCATATTTCTTCCACCATTGCTATCCAAGTACACCTTTAAGTGTTTACAGTTCCGATATTTTGCCTGTGCACGTGTGGACAGTGGGTAGACCCTGTACGCTATCCATAAAGACCCAAAATCTTAATTATTTCAGTCCTTGCTTTGACCATGTTCAACAAGGCAATGCCTGAGAAGCTTCCTTTCACCTGACCTAAGCAAAATGGTTTTCTGAAAATGCGTCTCTGTCAGCATAAACAGTCAAAATGAAATCATGGGAAATTGAGGCCTGCTGATACAGATCTAAGGTCACCGGCAGAAGCCTGTTTCCCACTCTTTGCCAAGAGCTCCTCTGCAAGCCAGTTGTTAATGGCCAGCATTTGGCTGGAAGGAGGTGTCAGTGCAATGAAAGGGCTGCCACTGTGTGCCTAAAAGAGTGACTAATTCAAGGCGATTCTTCCAGGTTCAGACCTGCTCTCCCAATCTCATGTCTTTCTGCTTCCCTTCCATCCTCCCAAAGGATAATCTCGTTCCGTCTGTCTGTTTCCTTTTCCCAATCACCTTCCATGCATTGAAAGGGTTTCCCAGCACGCCTCTCCTCCTCCCCACTGAATATGTAATCAACCCCCTTTAGAAGTGGGGAGGGAACAGTACAACAGAGGAAAGATAACAGGGCCTCTGCTGCTTGCTGGTAGGATGGGGGTTGTTTTGCACAGCTGCGGCCTCTAGAGTAGAAGGTTAGTTGGTTCAGGTCCTGGTGGAGACTTTTGCTTCAGAAATCCTTTCACAATAACATGGAGTCCAATCAAGTAAAAACATTAGTCTGTGCAAGGTACGGGACTTTGCTCTGTAATGACCTTCCAGCTAACAAGATTTTACCACTGTGACCCAAGTTCCACTTGTGAACAGACCTCTGTGTCTTTAAACCAGTGCTTCTCCACCCAGTCCTCAGGGCACACCTAGCCAGGCAAGTTTTCAGGATATCCACAATGAATATGCGTGAGATAGATTTACATTTATTTATTTATTTATTTATTTGACATGTTTTGTATACCATCATTCGGTTTCGCCATCATAACGGTTCACAGTAGTTACATTAGTTAAACAAACGTTGAGTCATATTAGAGAATATTGTTACATCATATTTTTTATAGATAGCATGCACTGCTTCCACTGTGTGCAAATCTCTCTCATGCATATTCATTGTGGATATCCTGAAAACCTGACTGGCTAGGTGTGCCCTAAGGACTGGGTCGAGACGCACTGTTCTAGAGCAGGGGTGGCCAACTCTGATCCTCCAGAGCCACAAACAGGCCAGATTGTCAGCATATCCACAATAGATATACATGCACTGCCTCCACTGTATGCAAATCTATCTCATCATGCATATTCATTGAGGATATCTTGAAACCTAGCCTATTCAAGGCTCTCGAGGGCCGGAGTTGGCTACTCTTGTTCTAGAGGGTATAAAACCTTGATAATTATGTCCAGTCCCCGGGAGGAAGCTGAAGAGCCAGCAGCTCTGATGCTGTACTATTTTCAGCACAGAAAGCTCGATCTCACCCCCCTGCTGCTGAGTGTGGCCTGCTATCAAAAGTCCCCAGAAGGATTAGGCAGACTCCTTTCTAAAACAATCTTTTCCATCGGAAATTTCACCAGACTGCACATATGAAGGACTACGTTTAGAACTTTTATGTTAACTGCTGTGGCCAGTATAAGAAGAGCATAGTTAATGACAGCAGATAAAGATACAAATGGTCCATCCCATCCATGCAGGTTACTCCCATGCAGAAATGTTACATTTAAAGTTAACAGAGGTTACTCCATTTTTTTCATTTCCAGCCTTTAGGGATCCTCTGTTTTTATTTCATGCCCTTTTGAATTCCATTATCATTCTTGTCTTCACCACCTCTTCTGGGAGGACATTCCATGCATCCGCCACTCTTTCGATGAAGAAATATTTCCTGACATTGTTCCTGAGTCCTCCCCCTTGGAATATCATAGCATGAGCCCTACATCTTCAACTTTCTTTCCAAGAAGGAGAAACTTGGAAGCTGTGCTATCATCTCATGGGGGTAGGGACCACATCCAATCCGGATGCGATTTCCCCTAAACGTAGCTAATTTTGGCTTCCTGATAGTCTTATTTAGAAACAACTTTGGGAAGAGGAATGCATTAACTTCCCTGAGATTTGCCTGTGAATGTGGACTCTAAATATCCAGTAAATAAATCGATGCTGTTAAATCCACCTGTCTGACTCCAGGTTACCTCAGTTGCCTGGCCTGGCCTGGCCTTTCACCTGTGAAAAACAAGGTTGTGGTTTTTATCTTTAAGTAAAGTCCAAACCCGAGCTAGAAAAGGCATGTGCCACCCACAGAAAGGTCTGGTCAGCCTTCTCCAGAGAAGCATTCACCCAGCTGCCCAATATGCCATCTGCTTCTTTTTTTCACTCTTTAGTTATGCTTTCAAAGTAATACAATACAAGCAATAGCTTGAAAGAAAACAGATGAGGAAAACAGAAAAAAGACAAAGTTAACATTTTATACTGTACATAGCTCAAAGAAAGTCCAAAAAAAAAGGAGCAAGGAAGAAGACTCCTAAGGAACACCAAGATAAGTATAATTTAAGAAGCAAAGTAAGCTAACTCCTGGATAAATAAAACAAAACATTTCTAAAGCCATTACCTTACAGAACTGGAGTAGATGTAGGGGGAGAGTTCTCATTATGTTATCCTACTAAATGTATTATTAAATTGGATAATAACAGATATATTTTATTTGACTCATCTCAACTGTAAGTACTCTTGGACAGTAAGATTACACTGTTGCCTGTGCCATCTCGTTTGACCTTAAATAATTAAAAACCCAAGTATTGTGACACACCCCAACATAGGGTTACGACTTGGTAGACTTCAATGAGTACCTGTAGATAGAGCAGGGGTTATTCTACCCCGTAAGTCCTGATTGACTCTACAGTTGTTACACTCTGGTGTTTTAGTGTGCCCTTGGGCCTCAGCCCGGCCCCAGACGCATCCTGGACTGACCCGAGGGTTGACTTGGTTCAGCATGGCTGACGGGCTGACCTTCTGCCAGGCCTGCAAGCTCCCAAGGCCAACACAGGATGTTGGAAGTTGAATGGTCCTCCGACCATTCCAAGCCCTTTCGGACCTGCTGCGTGGAACAGCATGGAGCAGCAGGCCTGGCCTGAGGTGAGGGCAGACGGAGGCCTTGACACGTAGACAGGACTATGATGGATGCGATGGCATCAGAGACGAAGACACTTGGGTTGATGCAACGGCATCACGGACGGAGACACTTGGGTTGATGCAACGGCATCACAGACGAAGACACTTGGGTTGATGCAACGGCATCACGGATGAAGACACTTGGTTGATGCAACGGCATCACAGATGAGACTTGGAACTTGACAACAACTAGGAGGAAGGTCACTGGCACTGCCTCTCAGGGCGCCCTACTCAGCCCACCCGCAGGACTGAGTCGCGGACCACCCTGTCCCTCTACGCACCCTACACAGCCCTAAGAGGCTGGTCACGGACCATGAGGAGAGCGGGACAAGCGCGGGGAAGATCCAGGCAAGGAGGAACTCCAATGACGGAGCCAATGTCATCCAAAGCTTCACCTATGACTGGCGGGAACAGAGGCTCAGGAGCACAGGGACCAATCCCACCTGCAGGCCGCTCCATTCTCGGGCACGACATCATCCGAGAACCACAGCGCTACAGGAACAAAAGGCTCAGGAGCACCAGACGAAGATGCAGGGAAGAACATCCTGGAAGGCAGGCACATCAGGAGGTGAAAGATCATGACGGAACATCAGGACATGGTCAGGGACCTCAGGCAAGACATCAAGACACGAAGACGTGGTACAAAGGCAGACGAGACGAGGAGCTCCACGAAGAACAGAAGACCTTACAAGGCTCTGGCAGGCAGAAGCCTCCAGAGGGATGTCACTCAGATGCAAGGCAACCAACAGACTGACGGAGCAGCCCTTTATAGGGCTGAAGCAGGAAGTCCACTCCCTAGGTGGGGCCAGCACACTTCCTGTGTCTGGCCCTTTAAATCCAGTGAAGAGGCACGCGCCGGCACCTAAGAAGCAAGCAGGAAGCTGTGCAGGACCGCGGACAGCGGCCTGCACCGACGCACAATGTAGAGAGAAGCAGGACTGAGCCTGGACGCAGGCTCCGACGTCAGCAGCAGCTTCAGCCGCTGCAGGAGACCCCGGGGGCGGCTCCAGCCGCCACTCCGGCCTGGGGATGCGGCCTTTGCACTGCGAAGATGCAGATGGAATTGGCAGCGGTCCCGGCCATGCAAGAGAGCAGGAAAGTCTGCGGCTCCGGCCGCGGTGAAGAGGACGAATCCGGGCGGCCTCCGGGCCGCGTGAGCCAAGACAGACCGCGGCTCCGGCTGCATGGGAAGGCCCGACGGCAGTGTCCGGCCGCGTCGGGTGAAACAGGAGCAGCATGGTGAGTGAGTCTGCTCACAGGGAAGCCCGCGGGCAGGGAGTTCATAACAACAACTATACATTTATTCTCTCAATAGGTTTAAGAACATAAGATTTGCCATACTGGGTCAGACCAAAGGTCTATCAAGCTCAGTACCCTGTGTCCAACAGTAACCAATCCAGGTGACAAGTACCTGGCAGGATCGCAAAAGGTAAATAGATTCAATGCTGCTTATCCCAGGTATAAGCAATGGATTTCCCCACGTCCACCTTAATAATGGTTTATGAACTTTTCTTCCAGGAACTTGTTCAAACCTTTTTTAAACCCAGCTACACTAACAGCTTTCACCATGTCTTCTGTCAACAAATTCCAGAGCTTAATTATGCATTGAATAAAAAATATTTTCGCCTATTTGTTTTAAATGAACTACTTAGTAACTTCATTGCATGACCCCTAGTCTTTGTACTTTTTGAAAAACAATCAATTTGCATTAATCCATTCTATTCCACGCATTATTTTATATACCTCTATCATATCTACCCTCAGCTCCAAGCTGAAGAGCCCTAGCCTCTTTAGCCTTTCCTCATAGGGGGATTGCTCCATCCCTTTTATCATTTTGGTCACTCTTCTCTGTTCATTTTCTAATTTTGCTATATCTTTTTTTTAAGTACAGTAACCAAAATTGCACAGAATACTCAAGATGTGGTTGCACCATGGCACCATACAGAGGCAATATGATATTGTTTGCTATTCTCCATTCCTTTCCTAATAATTCCTAGTATTCTATTTGCTTTTTTGGCTGCAGCCACACACTGAGCAAAAGATTTCAATATGTTATCAACAATGATGCCTAGATCCTTTTCCTGAATGGTGACTCCTAATGTGGAACCTTGCATTGTGTAGCTATATTTTAGATTGCTCTTCCGTACATACATCACTTTGCAATCGTCCACATTAAATGTCATGTGCTATTTGCGTGCCCAATTTCTCAGTCTTGCAGGGTCATCTTTCATCTTGCATCCCACTCATTTTTTTGAAATTTAAGGTTTATTAGAGAAAGATAATACCGACAATACAAAACCATACAGCATCTGTGAAGCATGTACAATAACAAAATTGACAGTAGAATAGATGCAATAAAGACTTACAACAGATTCTCTGCTTTTCTCAGTTATTGTGTAAACATATCCCCCCCTTCTGTTCCCCTCACCCCCCACCCTTCTCCCCTACCATCCCTGGGAGCTCCTGCAAAGGTAGTATGAACAAATAACATAAGAGAAAATCAAACATAAAAGGAAATCATATCTTCTTCTGTTGTTGTTGCCATGTTAGGTATAAAGACCAGGTACGCTGAAAGGCCCCTATTTGTTTCCGACGGTGCGCCGTAATCTTACTAAGGGTACAAACCTTTGCCACCCGTGACTGAACCTGCAATAATGGAGGTACACCCTGAGACTTCCAGTGTAAAGCTATCTCACATCGAGCAGAGGTGACCACCAATCTAACAAAACGCTGTAAGGCCGTGTCGAGCTGTGGATAGTCTGAGTTAAGCAGGGCAACTATGGGGGTTAGAGTAATAGAAACATGCAATATGTCTGAAAGCCACACAGCCAGTCCCTGCCAAAACTGGGAAACAGCAGCACACTCCCACCACATATGATAAAAGGAACCTCGCTCCCCACAACCCCTCCAGCACCGATCCGAGGCCGTGGAATAAATTTTATGGAGTTTAGCGGGGGTATAATGCCACCGATAAAGGAGTTTGAAACTATTTTCCAAGTAGGAGGCTGAGATAAGACCCTTACACCCCACTGTAAAGATAGTGTCCCAAAAGTCGTCACCCTGCGGGAATCCCAGATCAGCCTCCCAGGCGGACAGGTATGTTGGGCGCGTTCCCATACCCTGAAGGAGCAGCTTATAAATTTTGGACATTAAGTGCTGTACTTTGTCAGCCGCTCGGCAGAAATTCTCAAAGAGACCAATTGGCTGGAGTAAATCCCGGGAAATATGGGTCGCTCTTGCGTAACTCAGTAGTTGGAGGTAGCGATAGAAATCCCCCTGAGGTAAGTCATGCCGGGCCTGGAGAGTGGAGAACGTCACCCACGAGGAGTGCTCCCAGAAGTGACTATAATTATAAAGACCCTTAGCCAACCAATCTGCAAAGACCTGCGGAGCTGTACCCCCCAAGAATGACCCAGAGTGAAAGGGGGAAAAAAGGACCGACCCCACCTTGGACCCCACCACCTGAGGCTTCCATTTATACCAAAGGTGTAAGGTACACTGAATCGTGTCCGGTAGGCCTTCCAATTTGGGCCCAGAGCTAGGAGGTTGCCAGAGGATATTAGTCAGCAGGTGTGGCCCGATAAGTTCCTGCTCCAGAATCGCCCAAGGTTTGCGGGCGGTGGTTCTGTGCCAATCAACAACAGCTCGTAATTGAGCCGCAACATAATACCGTAATAAGTTAGGCACTGCAAGGCCCCCCCGCACCCGAGGTTGAAACAATACTTTCTGGGCCACCCTGGGGTGCTTCCCCTGCCACAGGAATTTCATAATCCTGCGTTGCCACTTGAGAAGCAGTGCAGTTGGTATGACGCAAGGAATGGTCTGGAAAAGGTATCCAATCCGGGGCAGGATGTTCATTTTAAAAGTAGCAATTCGTCCCAGCCACGAAATGTGGTATCGATTCCACTCCTCCATTTCCCTGTACAATTTAGCGAGAAGAGGTGGATAGTTAAGCCTAAAAACATCAGAATGAGCCCCTATAAATATACCTAGGTATTTAATTTTCTCCTTTGCCCATTTAAAAGCAAAACGGGCTTTCAGATCCCGTGCCTGGTCCTCCGGTAACGTAATATTAAGGATTTCAGTTTTGTCCCAATTAATGGAGTAGCCAGACACTTGACTGAAGGTTTTAATAATCTCTACCACGGCTGGCAACGATTGCTGAGGGTCCGCAAGGGTCAGAATGACATCATCAGCAAACATCGCCAACTTGGAGGAATATGACCCCACACTAATGCCCATCACGTCCCTCGACAACCGGATCCGTTGGGCCAAAGGTTCTATAAATAGGGCAAATAGTAATGGAGAGAGCGGGCAACCTTGGCGGGTGCCCCGCTCAACAATAAAGAACGGGGAATAGCCCCCATTTACCTTAATGCAGGCCCTCGGTTTATCATATAATTTCTGAATCCAGGTAATGAAAAAAGGCCCAAAACCCATGGTATGCAAGACTTGAAATAAAAAAGGCCAGTGAACCAAATCAAAGGCCTTTTCCGCATCCATAGCCATAAAAAGAAAGGGGATATGATGGCGCTTAACCCACCAGAGGGAATCCAACAACTTCCGCACATTATCGGACGCCATGCGACCAGGGATAAAACCGGCCTGATCCGGGTGAATGAGTTGTGCTACATAACCGTTAAGCCTGTTAGCCAGGATTTTAGCCAGAAGCTTGAGGTCTATGTTCAGCAATGAGATGGGCCTATAAGAGCCACACTTGGTAGGGTCCCGTCCCGGCTTTGCAATGATCGTTATACCCGCCACATTAGAATTAGGATTCAAAACCCCCTCCTGTCGCAAGGCATTAAACATGGCCGTAAGTGGGGTAAGTAAATCACCGGCAAAGCATTGATAAAACCGGGCAGTAAACCCATCCAGCCCCGGGGACTTGCCAGCCTTAAGTTGCTTAATGGCAAATAACACCTCAGATTCTGAGATATCCTTGTCTAGCGTATCCCTGGCGGACTCTGATAACTGGGATAAGGGAGTGTCCTGTAAAAAGGATTGTATGTCCCTGAACTCTATAGAGTGGTTATGGGAATACAGTGCAGAATAAAATTGTAAAAAGCAGTCACGGATCGCATCATTGGAGGTAAGTGGTGCACCATGAGCACCTACAATTTTAGTAATAGTGTTTTGTAAGCGTTTGGCTCTCAACTTATGCGCAAGCAACTTCCCCGCTTTATTGCCCCCTTCAAAGTATACTTGTTCCGTTTGCTCCAGCTCATGCGCAATTTTGGCCGCATCCAGCGCCCCAAGTTGCGATCGGTAGTCAGCTAAGGCCAAACGGAGCACTTCAGTGGGGGTTTGCTTGTGGCGCTGTTCTAAGTCCAATAATTTGGCAGTCAGGAGCGAACGTTCCCGCTGGGTCTCCTTTTTAACCCAAGAGGCCCGAGCTATAAAAGTCCCCCTAAGCACTGCCTTTAAACAGTCCCAGTAAGTGATGGGCGAGATGTCAGGGTGAAGGTTATGAGAACTGTAATCTGTAAGTACCCGCCGACATTGATCCACAAAGGAGTCACTGTCAAGTAAGCTATCGTTTAGGCGCCAAAAGCGTTGGCCTTTGTCATAATTAGGGAAAGTCAGCTCAGCCCACACCGGAGCATGATCGGACCACGTGATCGACTCTATAACCCCTTTGCGCACATTTTGGATCACTCCCCTATCCACAAAAACATAGTCTATCCTAGTGTATAGGTTATGGGGGTTCGAGAAAAAAGTATAATCCCTCTGGGTGGAATGCAAAAAGCGCCACACATCTACCAGCTGAAAGTGGTCCAAAAAAGCAAGGAGGCTATTGCGGTCTCTTTTCAAAGTAGAACATCGCCCCCCCGAGGAATCAAGACCAGGGTCTAAGGGCAGATTGCAATCTCCCATCACCATCAAGTGACCCACTTTTTTCAAGAGGACCAGCTTCACCAGCGCATCATAAAATTTGGCTTGGTGAACATTGGGGGCATATACGTTAAGCAATGTATACGAGACCCCAGCAATATTAAGGACCAGCAATAAATATCTACCCAAAGGGTCAGCAACACTGTCAAGCAATTCAAAAGCAAAGTCCTTGTGAAATAGAATCCCCACACCTGCATATTTAGCAGCTTTAGAGCTAGCCGCCCAATACTGATGCGGGTAAAGGGCAGAGCTCATTAAATGCTCATAGCGCCGCTTTAAATGTGTCTCCTGGAGACAAGCAATCGCAATATCAGCATGCTGCAGATCTTTATATAGTAATTTACGCTTACGGTGCGTATTCAGTCCCTTAACATTAAAGGACTGTACCTTAAAGGTAGCCATCCGGACAAGTGATGGTGCATTTCAAGTGCCCCAGCGTATATAGAGCAGACAGAGATAAGAGCAGGAGAGGTCCCCCCATGAAACAAGAGACAACTAAACATAGTACCAAGCAGCACATAGCCCTCAGTGAGCCGGGCAGTAAACAACAAGGCAATGCACTCCCAGAGAGGAGATCCCCACTATTCCCCATTCCCCCCCCTCCCCCCCTCCCAAAGGAACCACAATCATCTCTTGGGTCCCCCATCATCTAGGGGTGAGTGAAGGCAGCTTCCCAGGTGCCGTCCCACCCGGCAGCATCAGCATATTATCAAACATATAACCAGTAACCAAACCCTCCACGTCCGGTGCGGCTTAACAAGAAACAGTGTCAAAGCCTTCAGAGCCAAAGCAGCCAGATCATGTAGGGGCTCTGTTCGCGATATCTGGATCCGGGGTGCGTCGCAGTCTCTTTCCCCCCTTTCCCATCCGCTGCCAGCGAGGTTCCTCCCTGCGGTCGGCACGTGGCGAGGAAGATGGCGGCAAATCCGTCACAGTATAGCCAAGGTCCTTCAAGATGCCCGCCGCTTCATGCACGGATTGTGCCTTGTGCGTTGTACCTTGCACAGTAAAGCTGAGGCCAAAGGGGAAGAGCCAGCGGTACCGGATGTTTTCTTTAATCAAAACAGCAGTAATAGGTTTCATAGCCTGGCGTTTCTTCATAGTAGTCGGGGAAACATCAGCATAGACTTGCACATCATGTCCCTGCAGCTGCACCTTCCCCCTCTGGCGCGCCAGGGCCAGGATCTTCTCTTTCACAGGGAAATCATGGAAGCAAGCAATCACATCCTTGGGTTGATTAGGAGCTCTCTGACCCTGGACCCTGTGAGCCCGTTCCAGCTTGACCACTAGAGACCCTCCAGAGCCTGCAGCATTTTGGTTTGCATCTTGCTGTAATAAATCAGTGCAAAGCTCTGTAATAACTTGCACACAGTTAGCAAAGTCAGAGGTCTCAGGAATGCCCCGAAAGCGCAGATTAGCCCTCCTATTCCTGTTTTCTAAATCTTCCAGTTTGGAGGAGAGTTGCTGAATTTCACTAGCCATTTCCTTATGGCTATTCTGCAGCGAGCTCATTTTATCTGCTTGAGATTCAGTGAGGGTTTCATACTCAAAAAGCCTCCTCCCCATTTCACACAGTTCCTCCTTCATTTCACCCACCGTTTCACGGATCTCAGATTTAAAAGAATTGAGATCGTGGCTGAGCTCCCCAAACCAAGCCTTAAACTCACCCCGAGTAGGGATTTCCGAATCAGGGAGTGCCGGTGCTGCAGCTGAGGCCTCAGAGATCGCTTCTCCCGTCACGGCGGCCATTTTGTTTTTTTCAGGAGAATTTTCCCGGGCCCGATTTCTGGTAGGAAAACTTGCAAAAGTCGGGTTTGGGGCCCGATTCGCCATCAGCAGCCTTCGGGGGTGAGCTTGGTGTTGGAGCCGCGTCAAAAGGTGGAGGGATGGCTACGATATTATCTGGATGCTATCCGGCATAGCCAGGAGCTCCAGGCTAGGCTGCCACTCGAGCCGCTGACGTCATCAGCCCCCCTCTGCATCCCACTCATTTAACAGTGAAACATCCTTGGATACTTTCAGTTGTGGGTGTGGGAACCTCAACTGGCAACTGTCAGCAGGGTATGCTAGCATTGTATATGTTTCTGTTCAGGTATCATAGCTACAGAGAGACATAAGAAGGGCCATACGGGGTTAGACCAAAGATCCATCAAGCCTGGCATCCTGTCCCTGACAGTGGCCCACCCCAAAAAGATTCAGTTTCTTGTTGCTCTCCCTCAGCGACAAATAGTGGGTTTCCTGTAGGCCCCTGTAAGTCCAAAGTGACCTGTCCTTGATCTGGGTGGTTGCAACTCCTGTGGCATTATTTGTAGGTGTCGCTCGTTTCTCCTGATAGAATCTCCTTTCTCTGAACTATGCATGAACAGAATGCAGCCCCTGGCTCTTTATATCACCTGGTCACCCGTGTGCAGGTGTGGGAGAAATCAAGCAGAAGAGAGGCAGTGGTATAACGTTTATTTATTTATTTGGCCATTTTATATACCGTCGTTCCAAGTGAACATCATAACGGTTTACATCATGACAAAAATATTATAGGTAGCCAATTACATTCACTTGGTGTATTTATATCTCATATATTTTAGCAAAAGACATACAGGGGTAGATTTTCAAAGGGTTACGCACGTAAGATACGCGCGGAACCCCCGAAAACTTACCCCTGCCAGAGGCAGGCGTAACTCCATCAAATAAGATAGGGGGGATTTAGGTAGGGCCGGGGGATAGGTTAGATAGGTGAAGGGAGGGAAAGGTGGGGGGATCAAAAAAAAATTCCCTCCAAGGCCGCTTCGATTTCGGAGCGGCCTTGGAGGGAACGGGGAAAGCCATCGGGGCTCCCCTATTCAATGTGGGGCCGATTTTAAATTTTACGCGCGCGGGGTACATTTGTGCGCGCGCATGTTATAAAATCGGGTGTACATTTGTGTGCGCCGGGTAGCGCGCACAAATGTACCCCACGCACGTAAAATTTAAAATCGGTCCCACATTGAATAGGGTGATCAGAGGTGGTGAGATGTACAGGGATGAGGTATTACTTTTAACACAAGATGCTAGAGGAATATAAGGTAAGGGGATGAGAGAAGAGGTTCTGTAAATATTTATTTGGGGTGGGTTGCAAAGTAATATGGTAATGAGTTCTTTAGTTAGGTTCATAATGAATTGTCCATGTGGAAACAAGTACTGATTTAAGGAAAGGTTAAGTTAGGTTATATGCATCTTGAAATAACCACCTTTTAAGGGCCATCTGAATTTCTTTGTTTCAGTTGTCAGACTTAGGGGCTGATGAAAAAATGTTGCGCTGAAAGCAGGCATTGAGTGTTCAGCGCTCGTTTTCCTAACGCCCCCCAGGCACCTCTCCTGGGAGCGTGATGCAATATTTAAACTAGGGCTCGTGCTGTTGAGGAGGCACTAGGGGTGGCTGTCTGTCGGTTAAGAAAACGGACGCTGAATTTATCAGCGTCCGTTTTCCTAACCAGCGCACATGCACAGGTTAGGAAAATGGACGCTGATAAATTCATCGTCCATTCTCCCAACCTGACTACCAGCACTGGAGTGTATAAATAAATATTAAAGTGTCAGGCACTTAATAGTAATTTATTCACTCCTTCACTTATTGCCAATTGGTCCCTTCACTGTCACATGTCAGTGAAAGGACCAATCCCCTTTCAGAAGGCTGTCTTGAAAGGGGATTGGTCCTTTCACTGACAAATGTCAGTGAAAAGGCCCAATGGGCAATAAGTGAAGGAGTGAATAAAATAAGTGCCTGACACTTTAATATTGATTTATTCACTTGTTTCATTGTCGGCAGTCAGGTTTGGAAAATGGACGTTGAATTTATCAGCATCTGTTTTTCTATCCTGTGGATGTGCCAGGGGTTCAGGAACTGGACGCTTGTGAACTGAGTGTCTGCTTCCTGCACCCAACTGCCGTGCTTTTTTTTTTTTAATTTTTTTAAAGAGTTGTTTCTCCTACTTAATATCCGAACGATATTAATATCCGAACGATATTAAGTAGGAGGTAGTACAGAAAAGCAGTTTTTTCTGCTTTTCTGTACTATTTTTCAGAGCACTCAGCAATTAATTCCTGCTCTGGGCAGGGGTCAATTTCTGATCGTTAAAATGTGCGTCCTAGATGCACATTTTTTTTTTGCATTGGGAGTGAATAGCTAATAGCGCTCATCACATGCATTTGCATGTGATGAGCGCTATTAGTTTCACTCTGCGTTGGACGCGCGTTGTAGAGGCGTTAATCCCCTTATTGCTCGGCTTAGAGTCTCAGGCAGAGAGTTCCAAAGATAGGGCCTGCAATGGAGAACATATGGTCTCTTATTTTTGTCCGGTGTTTATTCTGTACTAATGACACAGTTAGTCATCCTTTATTATGAGATCTTAGTGATCTATGTGGCATGTATGGTAGTAGTGCCACCCCTACCAGGCCAGGGTTGTCAGAATGGAGAGAGGAATGGATTAATGTTAAGGCTTTGTAATGGATTCAGGATTGTATCGGTAGCTAGTACAGAGCTATCAGTGATTGCGAGATGTGATCGAATTTCTTGGATCCTGTTAGGAGACTAGCTGCAGCATTTTGGAGAAGTTTTAGTTTTTTTATAAGACCTTTAGGTACTCTGAGTAGAAGAGAGTTGCAGTAGTCTTAAGTTTGAAAAAATGAGTTTGTAGTACCGTGCGGAAGTCTACATGAATCAGTAATAGTTTCAGTCTATGTAGTAATCACAGTTTATCATAGCCTGATTTGATTAATTTGTTTACGTGTTTTTCCATTGTTAGGTTCTAGTCAACCTGTATTCCTAAGTCCCACACTTGGTCTGAGGGTGTGATATTGAAGTTACCTAGGTCAAGTGTCTACGGGGGTGTTGTTGGAGGATTTCTTCTTAACAAATTATTTCAGTTTTTTAGTGTTTAGAGATAGTTTGAGGTTGGATAGTTCATGTTGAATGGCCTTCATGTGTGATGCCATCATCTGTACTGTATTTACAACAGAAATGGTACGGTATGTAGAACTGAATGTCATTGGCATATAGGTAAAAGGCGATTCCTAGATCGGATAATAATTTACAGAGTTGAAGCATGTAGATGTTGAATATAGAATTGCGGATAGTGCTGAACCCTGGGGGACTCCAATGTCGATTGGGAAGGTGTCAGACATGTGGTTGCCCAGTTTGACTTGAAATGTCTTTTTTGGTAAGAAGGAGGTGAACCACTTCAATGCATTGCCATCAATTCTGATTTTTCTCAGCTGATGGCATAGAAGGGTATGGTCAACAGTGTCGAAGGCTGATGAGAGGTCAATTAGCACGAGGAAATAATATTCGTCATAATTAAATCCTTGTAGTATGGGGTCCATTAAGGATACAAGTAAAGTCTCGGTAGAGCAATTTTTTCTGAATCCGAATTGGTCTGGATGTAAAATGTAAAGTCTTCTAGTTGTGATAATACGGCTTTTTCAAGAATTTTGGATTAGAAAGGGCAGGTTTCATATATTTTTATTTAGTTTCTTTATTTCGTTTTTTATATTCTGCTTTTTCATACTTTTTAGCAGATATGCCCATTTAGCTTTTGCCTCTTGTTTCTTGACATCTTGCAGATTTGGCCATTCGTATGTTCAGAGGCCTGGTAAAGAAGTTACATGGAATGAAGTAGACGACCCATTAACAGCCTTGCTGGGTTTTCTCCAGTGAGTGTGGGAGGGGGATCATCTGATAGCTACACAGAGACAGCCAAGGTGATTTTTCTTTAGTATTTTATCACTTTGGAACATCTACTCAGCTATACCATGTGTTTGTGGGTAACATAGGCTTGTATTTATTTGCTCAGAATCCTTTACATAGGCAAATTCTTTGAAAAGAGTTGCATACATTGCAAGCCATTGCTTTAGGCTTGGTGCAAGGTTTCTGGCTGCCCTGTGAGGCTTCAAAATTGGCCCCAGCCAATCTTCCCAACAGTGAGGCTCACGGGGCTCCTCCCTGTGGGCGGTACCACCTCTCACCTCAGCTCAGGGTCCACATACCCACAAACCCTAACAGTAGGACAGCAGATGAGAGTGACAAATGAGGCACAAAGGGAAAGCGACAGAAGGGGAATGAGGAGAGAGGGGAGACAGAGAGTGAGAAAGTAAGGAAAAAGAGGGGAGAGAACTGGTATGGGGGTAGGGAAAGAGAAAGATGGCTGGGTGGGAATAAAATGGGAATGAGGGGTGAGAGATAAAATGTAGATGAGATGCAAAAGGATGCAAGGTATGATGTATTGAAGGGGGAAGGCGCCAGAGAGAGCTGAAAGGAAAGAAAAACAAGGAAAGGAGTCATGAGAAGCTGGAAGTTGTCTCTGTTAGTGAGAGTGGGTAGACCCTTCCTTGGGGAGGCTCAGTGTTAGGCAATAGGTTTATAGCACAATCAAATGAGCGGTGAGGAGATAGGGTGTCCGCAGCTTTCTTCGAAAATACATCCGCGAAGGAGGAATACTGCAGCAGAAGACCCGGAAGGGACATCGTAGTAGCTAGGCAAGGTATTGGGGACTCGGCCGCCAAGCACTTTTTGTGCCAGGAGTTGCCGCATTGGGACAATTGCAGAGTGGTCCAATCAAATTGCGAGGTGTGTAGTTTTAACCACGGCAGTCCAAGGACCACCGGGAGTATAGCCTTGTTCAGTACTAGAAAGGAAATGATCTCCATATGCAGAGCTCCAGTTTGGAGTCGGAAAGGGACCGTGGAGAAAGTAACTTTGCCTGGTAATGGTTCGCCATTAATGGAGGAGAGTAGTAATGGTGTTGGTGTATGAACAGTGGAAATCCAAAGGTGTTCCACAAGTTGCCTTAGGATAAAATTTCCACCAGCCCCAGAGTCCACAAATGCCAGGGTGTGAAATTCCTGAGTGTCCGAATTAATTGAGACAGGCAGAGTTAACGGAGTAGAGGGTGAGGTCAGGCCTAGGAGAAGTCCTCCTGCAGAACCTAGGCCTGGAAGTTTCCCGGACAGAGTGGACAGGCGTGTACCGCATGACACGGTTGACCACATCTTTGATGATGACGCTTCTCTTTTGAGGATAGATGACTACAGCCCATCTGCATCGGTTCTTTCTCCTTGGTGCTTTGTTTAGCAGCGGTCTGAGTGGACGACATTGGGCGACTGCGTGGAGCACCTGAAGCCATCTTCTTGGATCCTCTAGCCTCATGTGAACGCTCTCGAAGATGGCGGTCAATGCGACTGGTGAGGTCTATAAGAGAATCCAACGCCTCAGGGAGTTCTCGTGCTGCTAATTCGTCCTTGATATGCAGGCTCAGACCTTCAAGGAATATAGCTCTCAGGCAGCCCAGGTCCCAGTGCAATTCTGACGAGAGAGTCCTAAACTCGATGACATAATCAGTCAGCGAACTGGAACCTTGTTGCAGATGCAGGAGCGTAGACCAGGAGATGGTTTTTCAGCCTGGGTCGTCAAATACGGAGCAAAACAAGGCGAGGAAGCCCAGCAGATCCTGAAGGATCGGATCCATTCGCTCCCAAAGGGGTGATGCCCAGGCCAACGCTTTTCCATCCAGAAGGGATAGGATGTATGTTGTCTTGGAAACTATATCAGGGAAATATGCAGGTTGTACAGAAAAATGCATGTTGCACTGGTTCAAGAAGCCCCTACACAACAAGGGGTCACCTGCGAAACGAGGGGCTGCCGGCAAAGGCACTGTAGGTCGGAATGGTGACTCATGTGAAGCGGGGCTTGGCTTGGCAGGTGTCGAGGTGGAGTCCAGCCAATTGCTTAATTGATTTATGGCATTAGCCAGAGTCTCCAGAATCTTTTGCTGTTCTATAATTCGCTGGGCCAGGCCAGGGATGGCCTTGAGCGCCGAGACCTGTGTCGGGTCCATGGACTTGGCAATCTGTTAGGGTTTGTGGGTATGTGGGCCCTGAGCCGAGGTGAAAGGTGGTATCGCCCATGGGGAGGAGCCCTGTGAGCCTCACCGTCAGGAGGCGAGGTCTCAGCTGATGGGTATACAGGGCAGCAGGAACTGGAGAGAGAGAGCGACACTGCCCGCGGAGCGGGGAGTGTAGTAAAAAGTCACACAGACGCAGAGGTGCCACGAGGTCTGTGAAGTGGGGTATATCCAGAAGGGGATTCTTTGTAGAGATAATCCGGCAATGATCCACAGAGCGGGGTACACCGTTGAGGGTCCTCTGTAGAGATGATATGGCAGTGGTCCACAGAGCTGGGTACAGCGATGAGGGATCCTCAGTAGAGATGATACGATAGAGGTCTGCAGAGCGGAGTACTCACAGTAGAGATGCGGTGGTTCCAGAGGAAGCCCCGGGGAGTGGGGCAGGCAGCGGTCCTAGGCGCAAGGCCCTCCGAGGCGCACATAGCCAGAGATGAGGAAAGGGCCCCCGAGGAGCGGGTACCCGGGATGTCTCACACCGAGGAAACAGGAGCTGGAACGGGAAGTCCATAATGCATGAAGCGGATTCAGCAATGAGGGAACTTGTTGCCAAGTCGTAGGCAGATAGGGCCAGCCGGCTTAAGAGTCCATGGAGAATGACGTCATCTGGGGGGGGGGGGGGGTGGCGCCCCCGAGGTTCCTGCCATGGCATGCATAAGACTGGCCTGGAAGCGTGCGCCTAAGGAACTCTTGAGGGCAAGATGGCAGTCGGTAGCATCCACGCCATCCAGGGAGACCCGGGAACAGGAGAGGGCAGGCTGGCAATAGCTGGCGGAGGCCGCAAGTCTACCCCATGGAGTCAGTGCAGTGAGGCAAGAGATGAGCAACAGCGGTCGCAGCCGTCTGCGACCAACGGGCATAAGACCTACTTGTGCCTTTCCCCCATTCAGCGAAGTTATTTTGCAAGGCTCATTACAATAAAAACCAGCAGGAGGGGAACCTTCTTAAAGGCGCCAGATCTCTTGGGAAACCTCTGAGGATGCCGCAGTTAGAAACTGCCCAAGGAGTTGGGATTGTCTCCTAGGTGTCTGTCTAAAGCGCTGCTTGTACCCTGGTAACGCCATACAAATTTCAGCCACAATAATAATAATAATTATTATTCCCATCATATAAAAAATTACGAATAGTTCTGGCAAGGAGGACGGATTCTTTATTAAGAAGAATAAATATGGTTTAAATGATCCCTTAGGCACATTTGAATTATGTGAGCGCTCACGCATAATTCAAATGCGCCTCTCATTTCCCAGAGAAATATTTAAGAACAATCAGTCTTTACTCTGAATTTATTCACTTATTTATTTGGGACAGGAAACATCCTCGTCCTAGTAGGGCTAAGCTGTGAAAGAGTTGGCAAGAAGAGAAGACAGATATGCCTTGTCCAAAATTTTATTGCTGCACTTGTCATCTGGCTCCTTGTGCTAGAATAAATATGGGGAGGGCTATTTCCACAAGCCACTTACCTGGGTAAATATCTAGAGATGTGAATCATTTTTGATTTTCGTATTGACCTTCATTTTCGGCCCACCTCGGGAAATTTCGTTTTCCCGTGGTTCGGGCCTTTTTTTTGGGGGGGGGGAAAACCCGATCGTTTTTCGTGTCCTCTGAACCATGCCGAATTGGACAATTTCGTTGAAATTGTCCAATTCGGCAAAAACGAATGCACATCTCTAGTAAATACTGATCTATGCAGGTAAAATGTCTGAAAGTTGCCCTTAACCCTTCATCCACAGGTACTTTTAGCCAGGATAAGGCAAGTTGTTCCTGAGAGCATGTCTTGGGTGGGGATTAGGAAATAGCGCGCATGCATTGCATGTCCAAACATACGCTAGATATTTGCAGCCAAATTTAGTGCATGGAATAAGCAGGTGCAAAAGTCCGCCAGCCAGCTGTACCCCTGGGCCATTTTGAAGGGAAAGGGGCGCGCAGATTTTCCCATTGCTAATTTGTGCAAAGTCTGCGGGTGCAAAGTGCCCGCAGACTTGGCTCCCCCGGGCAGACTGTTTTGAAAATTGCCCCCAAAAGGAGAAAGGCCTCACTGAGTCAACGTGGAGGAAGCACTGCTGGGCCTTTCGACAGTATCGGATAGTGTCAGACATCTGGAGAGTTAAACAAAAGTCATTATCCAGTTATATGGGCAACCAAAAAAGATTTGGTGGGAAGTGCATACAGTTATGTAAAGCAACATCAGAGATAATTGTTAAAAGCAACAATTTGGAAAAACCATAATATAAAAATCAATGGTAAAGATAGGGATTGGAAGGAATGGGACTTGGCTGAGATACAATATCTATCTATGAACTTTTTCAAAAGAATACTTTGAAGTCCTTCTTGGAATTACAAATTGAATTTGGGTTACATAAAAGGAATGTTTGAAAGTTATCTGCAGATTAATGATTGCCAGTGCCAATTTAGCCATTGGGGCAAACTAGGCAGTTGCCTAGGGTGGCAGATTCTGAGGGAATGGCAAAGAGCAGTAGCAGTCCCAGCAAAACAATGGGATCTTGACAGCCACAAGAACTCAAACAGCCATTAGCACTTTTAATCGCTTTTTGCCTTCACATCTTTCATGTGCCCACGTAAACAGCCACACCAAGTAATATTTTTCACCATGGTTTCTTTATTTTTATGTTTTAGGGTTTTATGGTTTTTAAATTGATTTGCTTTGCTTTGTATCTACACCTCTGATAATACCTAAATTGCTAGGTTTCAGTTTTCTTCCAGGGCTTAGGAGGAATGAGGTTAAATTTCTCCTGGACAGGGAGAGTGAAGAGAAATTATACATGCTAATTTATTGGCTCTCCTTCTCTTCTCTCTGCCAACCACGGTCATTGGAGAAGGAATGTTTCTCCTGTTAAGTCTCTCTTTCCTGCTTTAAGACTTCCATACTGTAACTTCTTGTTTGCTCAACTCCCTAAATGTAGCAGCCTTGGAAGCTTCCCAGGAGAGATGGTGGATTAAAAAATTTGGCAACCCTAGAGGGAGGGGAAAGGGAGAGAGGGAGGCATGAGAAGAAGGGAGGAGAGAGGGTCAGAAGGAAGCCTCAGAGGAGTGCAGGGAGAAAAAAAGCAAAAAGAGAACATGGGCAGAAAAAGGCAATGAGGAAGGAAGGCGGGGCGAGGGAGAGCAAGAGCGTGTTTTAATCACTTTAGGATACGTTTTCAATAGGGCCTCTAACTCCAAACGTACAGGAGTACTTTCTAAACCGCACAAAGCCAGCCAAGGTACTCACATCCACTGGGTTTGAAGATCGGCTCGTTAGGCAGCTGGAAACACGTGCGTATGCTCACATGGTGTTGAATGATGGCGTAAAGTAAATGCATTAGCAGTGCGCCATCTACATACGGACATTTTTTTTAACTTTAATGTATGCACATAATTCAGAATTATAGCCCTGGAATGGCTCTTTTTCCAGCATCTAAAAGTACGCTTGCTGTAAAAATGTGTGCAAGCTTTTCAGCAAAAATCCGCTAATGCTACAAATATAGCTCCCTATGTTATGCGCCCAAGTCCCAGCTGTAGTTCTCCCCTCCCCGCCACCACCCTTCCTCCGCCCATGGTAGGAACGGAGAGTTGGAAAATTTCTTTCCCCAACAGGCAAAAGCTAAACTTCAAGGCCCTACTGGGGTCTCTCCCTCAAAAACCATGGGTGATTAATGTCCAGACGCCAGACTGCACACAAGAAACAAGACTTTACTCAAAGCTGGAAAGAAATCCCAGTGTTCCAGTCATTATCCACTGCACCTCCAGGAATGATTCCCTGGCTTTAAACCCCTCCACGGAGTGAGCATGGCCCAGGCGCTGCTGCCATGGCTCCAGAGGGCAGAGTTACCTGCACTTTTGAGATCCTGGGGTTACTACTGGGGATGTCTGAGCCTCCCACTATCCCCAAGCAGATGTTTCCTCCGGCACAACGCCTTCCACAAGACTCCCCACACTCGGAGATCCTAATTCCTGCAATGATTCTCATGCTCAGACTGCAGACAAGACTCCCCTCCTCGTCACTCGGTGTACCTGGTGAGTACACTGATAGAAAGAAGGACACTTGTTCAGTGAACTCTCTTTCTCCTTCAGCATAAGAACATAAGGCTTGCCACACTGGGTCAGACCAAGATCCATCAAGCCCAGCATCCTGTTCCCAGCAGTGGCCAAATCCAGGTCCCAAGTACCTGGCAGGAACCCAAGGGGTAGATAGAATCCAAGCTGCTTATCTCAAGATTAAGCATTGGATTTCTGTAACTACCTTAATAATTATTAATGGACTTTTCCTCCAGGAACTTGTCCAAACCTTTTTTAAATGCAGTTACACTAATAGCTCTCAACACATCCTCTGGCAATGAATTCCAGAGCTAATTACGTGATGAGTAAAAAAAATATTTTCTCTTAGTTTTAAATGTATCACCTATTAACTTCATTGTATGTCCCCTGGTCTTTGTATGTTTTGAAAGAGTAAACAACCAATTAACATTTACTCAACTCCACTCCGCTCATGATTTTATAGATCTCTATCATATCTCCCCTCAGTCGTCTCTTCTCCAAGCTGAAGAGCCCTATCCTCTTTAGCCTTTCTCCATAGGGGAATTGTTCCATCCCCTTTATCATTTTGGTTGCACTTCTCTGTACTTTTTCTAATTCTGCTATATCTTTCTCGAGATGTAGTGACCAGAACTTCACACAATACTCAAGATGAGGCTGCACCATGGAGCGATACAGAGACATTATGATATTTTCTGTTTTATTCTCCATTCCTTTCCTACGGTAATAATCCCTAGTATGCTATTTGCTTTCTTGGCTGCTGCTGCTGCACACTGAGCAGAAGATTTCAATGCATTTTCAATGATGACACCTGGATCCTTTTCCTGAATGGTGACTCCTAATGTGGAACCTTGCATTGTGTGGCTATAATTTGGTTACTCTTCCCTAAGTGCATCACTTTGCACTTGTCCACATTAAATTTCATTTGACATTTGCATGCTCAGTCTTTCAATTTTGCAAGGTCTTCTTGCAATTTCTCATAATCCTCTTGTGGTTTAACAACTTTGAATAATTTTGTATCCTCTACAAATTTAATCACCTCACTCATCATTTCCATTTCCAGGCCGTTTATAAATATTTTAAAAAGCAGTGGTCCCAGAAGAGATCCCTGGGACACTCCACTATTCACCTTTCTCCATTTCAAACATTTTTACCCTTTCGCCCTATTTCAGTTTTCTATCTTTTAACTAGGTCGCAATAGGACACTGCCCATTATCCCATGACTTTTTAATTTTCTAAGAAGTCTTTCTTGAGGGACTTTGTCAAACACCTTCTGGAAATCCAGATATACTTTATCAACTGGCTCACCTTTATCCACATTTATTTATGCCCTAAAAAAAAAATGTAGCAGACTGGTGAGGCGAGACTTCCTTTGGTTAAATCCATTTTGGCTTTGTCCCATTAAACTATGCTTATCTATATGTTCAGCAATTTTGTTCTTTATGATAGTTTCCAGCATTTTGCCTGGCACAGATGTCAGACTCACTGGTCTGTTGTTTCCTGGATCGCCCCTTGATCCCTTTTTAAAATTTGGCATTACATTAGCAACCCTCCAATCTTTAGGTATCAGCCTATTAGATAAAGAGCTGGCTGCTGCTTTAGGGATTCCAAACACCCTGGGGACATTCCCTTGGGATGGGTCTTTCCTTGATCCTCCCCTGGAACCAAGAATTTCTCTCATTCGGGAAGAGACCTCCTGCTCTCGCTGCCTTACCCAAGGCTTTCTCTCTCATCTCTCACTAGGGGGTCACTATTCCTCTCTAAGACCATTCAGGAAAAAATAATTACAGTTCCTATACTAGGATCATTAACCTAGGGCAGGGTTTCCCAAATTTGTCCTGGGGACCCCCACAGCCAGTCGGGCTTTCAGGATATCCACAATGAATATGCATGAGATAAATCTGCATATACTGAGTCTCCATGGTGTGCAAAGTTTTCCTTTCCACTCCCTGGTGGGTAAGGGCCATATTCCGGGAATATTTTGGGCTTAAAGGCATTCATTTGTAGGAGTCTTGTGAGACGCCTGAGCCTTTCTTGGATTCAGGGCACGGAAAAACCTGTGTTGGGGATGCCCAGGGATAGGTAAGACCTGCATATCAGAGGGGGCGACCTGCTGCAGAGATAAACCCTGGTGTTTGCATCGGTTTTCGGGGACACTTCCTTGTTTTGAAGATCTGGGGGGAAGATTTGGCTGCCCCTCTTCCTTCCCTGTAAGGATGTGTGAAGCTGCTATTCGAGATTGGATTCTACCCATCTGGGATCCTATAAAGAAATCTAAACCCATAGAGCCCAACTACCTGTGAGTGAAAACTAACTAACTGTGAGTGAAAACTAACTACTGTGAGTGAAAAAACTTTAAGAACATTGAGGACACCCATTCAGAGTCTTCATACCTGGGGAGAGAGAGAACTTAGCTCTCTGTGCAGAGACAGTACCTTTATATTTTTCACCAGTTTGGAAGGAGTTTCCTGCCCATCCAAGGGATACCATTCAGGCCCCCTTCCCTCACCCATTAGATCCCCCTTGTCCCCGAGGGCACCCTCTTCTCCCACATTAGGTCCACTGACCCCTTCCATAATGACCCCCCCTCCTCCCTCCCCTATGAGTGTCGTCCCCCCTCTCCACAGCAGATAGGCCTGCAGCCAAGAGAAACCATGGGAAAAACTGAGAGCCAGCAAAGAGGGAGACCCAGTAGCTAATTCCCTGTCTGGAAGTTGCCTTCCTCCCTGGCCCAAGGACAAGGTTTCCATACCACCATACATGGCAGTCGGCAATGATCGCAGGCTTTCTCCCTCTATAGGTCTCGAATCTTCAGCAGCACGCAGCTACATCGTGTGAACAATGCACACACTTTCACCCGCATAAGGCAGAGGTGTTCCCAGGTGAAGGAGTAGGTCAGGAGAGATAGTCTGGCCCAAATTCAGTACCTGCAGATAAAACAGACGTCAAGCTCTGCGGGTACTTTATCCCGTGGCAATAGTCAAAGCTAAACTACGTGCATCGATGTGCTTTATTGGTGCAAATCCTGTGGGTAGAAACCACCTGCGGTATTTACGCCATTGTGGGGAGTTTAATTAGATGCACAATGTACATGATCTAGATATGCAAACCCTAATAGATATAAGATTTCCCAATGTAAGGGAAAAAAATTGTGTGGGGGAATAAATGCCTTTCACAGTAATCAATCTCTTCTGTTCTGTTTTTTTCACACAGCCCCAGTACTTTTCCCAGCTCTCTTCTCGCTTTCCCGCACAGCCCCATGACTCTTCTAGCACAGGCAGAGCACGCACATCCCCAGCCCTTACAGCTCCATTCCCAGCCCTCTTCCCTCCCTTCCCTCAGCCAAAGCCCTCACAGTCCTAGCCCTCTTTCCCCCCACCGTCCCTGTTCCCACACCCCCTCCAGCTAGGATTTGCAATTCCCCCAGCTCCCCTCTCCAAGTAAGATCTGTGCTTCTCCCAGTTGCCCCCCCCCCTCCCCTTCACATCACCAGGTAAGCTCTGTGGTCCCCCTACACTAGGCTCAGCCGACAGAGCGGTCCTTACTGCTGTTATCAACTGTTTCCTCAGGGTGGCAGCAATAACAGTGCCTTTTCCGCAGGCAGGCGAGTAGCCGCACCACCAATCCCTGCTCCATTAAACCGTGGGAAATGAACCGTGAGCAGATTTACAGGGGAGCGGCACCAGAAGTCCAGCTGCTAAAATCAGATAATGGTCTCCTCGTCTGCCGAGGCTGGGAGGTAAGGGGGTAACAAACAGCTGCATGGATCTCAGAAGCCCCAGGTTGCAGACCTCTGGCCTAGGCACATGGCCCCTGGCTGAGTCCTGCTGCTGAGTTGTCTGGGCTAAGTGAGATGGGAAGGGATATGGAACAAGGTAATTGGCACGGCCCGGTGGCAGGGCACATGCAGAAGGTCCCCAAGTCGGATCTTCCACTCTCCTGGTCGGCTGGTGCTGCAGATGCCATGAACATGTTCACAGCCTTTGTGGGTGGGGAGAGGGGAGGGACTTATGGTCACGGCCTAAGAGTGACACCGAGTGGCTGGATTCAGGGCCCAGGATTGCAGGGTTCTGGAAAGAGGCCCGGTGCATGGTACCCGGGCCCGGGACTGTCGCAATGATCAGAATAGGTAGCTTGGGGGAAGGGAGGTTGATGTAAAACATGCAGGGGCGAGGGGGGGGGTGCGGTTATTCCTGGGTAACCTCTGTTCTCACGCTGGTTCTGACTGAGCTGTAAGTCCAAAGGAGCAGGCGGATATTGCCAGGTCCAAAAAAAAATAGTAGTTGTGTATGAGGGCTGCTGGTGCTCTCGGCCAACAGAGTCTGCTTCTGATTGAGTTGGAAACCCATGGGAGGAAGAAACAGCTGGGCCAAAAAATGTTAAAAAATGACCAGCAGATCAGTGGTCATCTCACATAACCAGCAAAAGTAAAGGAGGAGCCGCTTATCAGTAGCACTGGGCAAGCCCTGCAGCTTTACAGTTTCGGTTTTGGCTCTCCCCCCCCCCCCCCCCCTTACCCAAATGTTGTTTTTGTGTTATGAATCCAAATTTTTCAAGGTCAATAGTTACAAATTAAGTTCTAAAATATGACCTGTCTTGCAAGCTGGCAAATACATTAGGAATTAATCGTGGCATCTACTTTTCTCTCCCACTCCACAAATCATTCCAGGTGCTCTCCACTTGCTCACATTCTTGACCCTCTCTGATCTCGTCTGCAGCTCAGGTCCCGCATGCGAACACAGGAGGAATTCTTCATCTACACAGTTGGTTTCCCCGCCCGAATAATCCTTCTCTTTGAGGGGGGGGGGGGGGGGGGTCACCCATTTTTTTTTTCCTGTGGGTTTTCTTAGCTCCCCTCGGGTCTTTCTCTCTCCTCATTTGTTTTCCAATGAAGGCTCTCTTTTGTTCCCCGAGACGTCCCTTTCTCATCTTCTCTCTCTATCTCTCTCCCTCTGTCTCTCTTTTTTGTTCCCTTGGGATGTTGCTCTCTCTCTGCTTAGTACTCTGAGAACATCTCTCTCTCTCTCCCTCCCTCTCCCCTTCTTCTTTGTTCACCAAGGCTGTCTCTTTCTCTCCCCCTGTGTTTTGTTCCCCCCAGAATGTCTCTTTTCTTGCTCTCTCATCCCTTCCCCTTGGTTCACTGAGGATATCTCTTTCCCTCTGTGCCCCCTCTCTTTTGATCCCCTGGGCTCTCTCTCATTGGGCTTTCTCTGGCTCCAGTGACACCCCCCCCCCCCCTCTATTATGCTTCACTTTTCTCTTAGATTCAGATTCAGGAAACTTTATTGGCATGACAATTTGTACATGTGCTGCCAAAGTACCTCATAGAGGAGTCAACTTTCAAAGGCAGTCAGTGCTGTGCTTGTTATCTAACAAACTAGCAGCTTAAGAAAATACTAGAACAGAAACCACACTGATCTTGTGAGGATATAAACAGCCACCTTGTTTTACTGCAGGAATTAAACAGATGTAACCCCAGCCCGGTGTGCCTGTCCTGGATAGGTGAGACCTTAAAAGAAGTTATTGTTGGTTCGGGGCTGGATTAATTCCTGACTAGCTCTAACAAGCTCTCCTTTCCCTCAGGGTCGGGATCCTTTGTTGGTGGTGGTGGGTGGTGGGCGGGGGGGAGTTTTACTTTCATGGCCCAGAGTAACAGGGGTGTCCTTTATACACATTGCTTTTTTCTGTGGTGTTCCCTTGGGAGAGAGGACCTGTCCTCATGGTGAGTGCAGTAGGTGCCAAAGAAATACTCCGGAGCCACTGAGTTAGTGTCCGAAAATAAAGCCTTTACTGTTGAAATTTGGTGAAGAATACGCAACAATGTAATCCACTGCACCAAAGAGTCTTTTACTTTTACAGTCTCTTTCCTCAATCTGTGCGGGAATCTCTGGCACCAGAACCAGGGCAACGTCTACCCTCTGGGATTGGAAAAATAGAGTCCCCCGGGGGTGAGGAGAGTGCTCTGGGGAGAAGTGATGGGAGCGGGAAGGGGATTAGTGGAAGAGGGCTCCAATGGAACAGGAGAGTGTCTTAAGGGAACGGAATGAGGGAGCTCAGAGGAGGGAGACCTAATGGAACATAAGAAAATGCCATACTGGGTCAGACCAAGGGTCCATCAAGCCCAGCACCCTGTCTCCAACAGTGGCCAATCCAGGCTATAAGAACCTGGCAAGTACCCAAAAACTAAGTCTATTCCATGTTACCATTGCTAGTAATAGCAGTGGCTATTTTCTAAATCAACTTAATTAATAGCAGGTAATGGACTTCTCCTCCAAGAACTTATCCAATCCTTTTTTACACCCAGCTACACAAACTGCACTAACCACATCCTCTGGCAACAAATTCCAGAGTTTAATTGTGCGTTGAGTGAAAAAGAACTTTCTCCAATTAGTTTTAAATGTGCCACATGTTAACTTCATGGAGTGCCCCCTAGTCTTTCTACTATCCGAAAGAGTAAATAACCGATTCACATCTACCCATTCTAGACCTCTCATGATTTTAAACACCTCTATCATATCCCCCCTCAGCTATCTCTTCTCCAAGCTGAACAGTACTAACTTCTTTAGTCTTTCTTCATAGGGGAGCTGTTCCATCCCCTTTATCATTTTGGTCGCCCTTCTCTGTACCTTCTCCATTGCAATTATATCTTTTTTGAGATGCGGCGACCAGAATTGTACACAGTATTCAAGGTGCAGTCTCACCATGGAGCGATACAGAGGCATTATGACATTTTCCGATTTATTAACCATTCCCTTTCTAATAATTCCCAACATTCTGTTTGCTTTTTTGACTGCTGAAGCACACTTAACCGATGATTTCAATGTGTTATTCA
This sequence comes from Rhinatrema bivittatum, assembly GCF_901001135.1. Classification (NCBI taxonomy): domain Eukaryota; kingdom Metazoa; phylum Chordata; class Amphibia; order Gymnophiona; family Rhinatrematidae; genus Rhinatrema; species Rhinatrema bivittatum. The sequence goes on along the minus strand of NC_042622.1, from coordinate 209,334,028 downwards.
CTATGACACCTAGATCTCTTTCCTGGGTGGAAACTCCTAAGACAGACCCTAACATTGTGTAACTATAGCATGGGTTATTTTTCCCTATATGCATCACCTTGCACTTATCCACATTAAATTTGATCTGCCATTTGGATGCCCAATTTTCCAGTCTCACAAGGTCTTCCTGCAATTTATAACAATCTGCTTGTGATTTAACTACTCTGAATAATTTTGTATTATCTGCAAATTTGATTACCTCACTCATCGTATTTCTTTCCAGATCATTTATAAATATATTGAAAAGTAAGGGTCCCAATACAGATCCCTGAGGCACTCCACTGTCGCTCCCTTCCACTGAGAAAATTGTCCATTTAATCCTACTCTCTGTTTCCTGTCTTTTAGCCAGTTTGCAATCCACGAAAGGACATTGTCACCTATCCCATAACCTTTTACTTTTCCTCGAAACCTCTCATGAAAATCCAAGTATACTACATCTACCGGTTCACCTTTATCCACATGTTTATTAACTCCTTCAAAAAAGTGAAGCAGATTCGTGAGGCAAGACTTGCCTAGGGTAAAGCCATGCTGACATTGTTCCATTAAACCATGTCTTTCTATATGTTCTGTAATTTTGATATTTAGAAGGAGAAGGAGGGTATCTTAAGGAAGGAAGAGGACATGATGGAGGAGGAAGAGGGCATGGAGGAAAGGGAACAGGTAGGAAATGGAAGGAGGGGCTGATGGGGAAAGGAGAAATTGTGTTGTTTAAGTATTCTTGAATTGTTTGTCTTTAATTTTCTGGCTTGGTTTTATGCATTTTAAAAATAATGTATGTTTATGTTTTAATAGTGTTTAACTAAGAATTGAGGAGGGACAAAGTCCGATGGGTGAGAAGAAGATGCTTGTATTTATTTATTTATTTATTTATTTTAATCATAGCACTTTATATTCCATCAATCAATCCATAGATCTTGGGGAATAACAATGTCACATCCATAATCACAAGTAAACAAAATCAAACAAACTATAAACACAAACAACAAATTTAAATAAAACAAGTACTAATAAAATCACAAAACACAACTCATACATAAACTGGCTTGTGCAACACAAGTGCTCAATCACACAGTAGCTACCAGTCACCAAGGAGCATAAAGTCTCTAACCAAGGTAACCAGGGAGGATCAGGAAGGAAATGCCAAGGAAAAGAAATAGGCTTTAAGGATTTTTGTGCAACGTATGTAACTCCCTGTCCATCTGGGGTCACCTTCTCAACTTCGGAGAGCCCGGGGTACGTCAGCAAAGTGAGGAAATCAGATCTCCTGGGTCATGGGCTGGGGACATGCGGACCTATAGAGCCAAATTGAGCCGAGGACACTCACACCAGCACCTCCACAAATTCACTGTTAACTATAGAGGGTGTGCTCCAGCAAAAGATAATTGTTTAAAACAAACTGTTCAATCAGTCCAAAAATTGTAGAGTTCACACTTCCATAAAAAAATCAGCAGTTTCAAACTCAATCCTTTTCCAAGAGTTCAGAACAAATCACAGTTCTATGTAGAAATCTCTCTTCAGTCTTTAACTAGGCCCAGCTTCCTTGGCATTCACAACAGTTTAAATCCAATTTATTAATCACACCTTCTAGATCCGCTGCAAGGCAACTCCCTCCCTCTTCTGTAGGTGGGATGCAGCTCCGCAGCCCTGCTCAGGGACTCCCATCAGGCACAGGTTCCTTTCTGGTCTTCAAGGCCCTCCTTACAGTTCCCTTAACTGAGTCTCTTACTTCTCAGATTAACTTCTTTAGATATCTCTTCACATTTCCCGGGCTTCCTGAGACACCTGTGGGGTTTCTCTAACCCAACTCCTCCCCCTTTCTCCTGTAACCCCCAGGAGAGGGTCACGGCTGCCGCCTTCTCTGGCTTGGTGACTCTGAGGAAGCCCTCTCCCACCTTCTAAGCAGGGTACTGTCCCCTTTACAAAACCCAGCCCCTAAGGGTAGGGCCAGTCTGTCTGTCAGAGTTACAGTAACACTTCCACTGACCATTGGATGACCTTTTACTTTCATAATACCCCTTGCCAGTTTCCCTTAGGAGGGAACACCAATCTCTTAAATGTTATACACTCTGCACCTTCTCTGTGCCACACAGGGGCCACTCATAGCAAATCCTTTTCTCTTTTAGTGTGTATACCGTTTGTTAAATAAAGTGTATTTAAAAAAAAAAAGAAAAAAGGAAAATCTTTCTCTGCTGTGACTTCTTCTGGGAGATTATTCCACAAGAGCCAGCAATTCTAAAAATCCAGGATTGGATTTAGGGGCTACCTAGTGGTTAAGAAGGGGGATCTGATGGTCAAGGGAGGGGGCCAGATGAGGAAGGGAAATTTTAATTTCTTATTTAATTAATTATGGGGAGGCATATTTAGTAAGCTGGCCAATGGAGAGCCGGATAACTTGTTCCAGATATTTAGAGGGATAAACATTCTGATGAATATTCTCGCCTAAAGTTATCTGGCTTCATGTAGCCAGTTAGTTTAAAACCCTAACTGGCTAGGTCTGAATATTACTGGTTAGGTGTTTTAGTCATCTGGCCTTGTGTAGCCAGATAAGTTAAAGTTACTACTTAATCAAATATCTTCAAAGAATTCTAGTTAAGCGGCACTGATACACTGGTTGGGCGGGCCTATGGCCCATTTCCCTCCTCCACCTCCTCCAATTACAAATGGCCCTGCTGGACCACGCACCCCCCATTCCACCAAACCTCTCCACTGTGCAGAAAGATGATGCGGAGTCTGTAGGTCATCCTCCCCCCCCCCCCCCCCCCCACCTCTTCCGCCTTTTTTTTTTTAATTCTAAATCTGTGTCTGTCCTGCCCTCCACCAGCCTTCCTTTATTTATTTATTTATTTATTTATTTATTTATTTTTATATACCGATGTTCCTGTAAAGAATACATATCGCACCGGTTTACAAAGAACTGAACAGTCGCCTCCAGGGCGGAAATACATTAAAACAGTCGCCTCAAGGCAGAATACATTAACACAAGTATACAGGAAAACTATTAAAAGAGAACTTTCATAAACTCAATTAAATGTAACTGTGAACCATAAATCAGGAACCATAAATCAGGAACATATGTACAGAGGTAGGTATATCGTCTGTCGCTTTAGCCATCTGCAACTTCTTTGTTCCCAGACTCTCCCCCCAAGCCCAACTAGAAGTGAGGTGTTCTCTTACCTGCTCCTGCCGCTATTCTGACAACAGGGTATAATTTGTGTGAGTAGATTTGATGGGATACATTTTAAAATTGATTTATGCATGTAAGTCAGCTTTGAAAGTTGGTGTGACTTATGCACGTATTTCCTGGATAATTTATGCATTATTTTATAAAACTACACCCAAAGGCTGAAAAGGAGCCATAGAGAGGTCTGCTTTACAGGTAGTGGCAACCACAACATCCCTGAATTGTGCACTTGCCATGCTGGGTTTGCAACTGGTAATTCTGTACAACTTCTAGGTTGAAGTCTAAAAGTCATACCTGCTGGAAAGTTGAAAGTTACATACTGGGCAGGAGCTAGTTAGCATGTTAGTTTCTCCCTCATTGCCTCTTGCAGAATTGCACCAGGTCTCCAAGGGACAAACCTCTAGATGGCTTACAAAGCATACACAACTGGTTTCTTATGCTGGTTGGCAAGGGCGTAAAGGCACAAAGTGGTATTATCACACAGGGTTCCCTGGTTATACTGTGAAGGGGCCACATCTAATACACTTTCTCCCAGGACAAGCAGGATGGTAGACCTCATATATGGGTGACATCATCAGATGCAGCCCTGTCATGGAACACTTTTGTCAAAGTTTCTAGAACTTTGACTGGCACACTGAACATGACCAGCATGCCACTACCCCTATAGCCACCAGGGGTCCCCCTTCAGTCTCTTTTTTTCCACGCAGCAGTTGCCTCGCAGTTTAGGAGCTCTGTGAGAAATTTCTCACAACTTTCCTCATGGAACTATTTGAAGTTTATCTTCTTAAAAATCCCCCATCACGCGCCGTTCCCTCCAGCGCTCAGTAAGTGCTTTTTCTGGTACTTGCGGTCAGTTCCCGGTGGCTTACTGTTCCAGTGCCCGACGGTCATCAACCATACGCCCACCAAATTTTTTTCATGGCAACCGGGTTTAGAAAATGCTTCGAGTTTCCGAGGACTATGTCCATAATGGACCCACATGAAGTCTGTGTTTTGTGCCTAGGCCCCTTGCACGACGTTCGTGCGAGGGGCCTAGGCCCTAGTTGCGCATAAATGACCCCAAAAGCCGTTGTGCTCACCTGGACAAAATGGAGCAGTTATTTCCTACGAAACGCACTGCTCCATCGATGCCAGTTCAAGCGCCACCGACTGTGGAGGGTCCATTGACCTCGGAGATGATTCACCAGAAGCATCGTGGTCAGGGTTGACCGTCTGTCACCGACTCCATCAAGGACATCATATCATTGTCCTCAGTGCCGGGGAAAGACCGGACCGAGCACCAAGGGAAACATCGCCACTGGCACCAACGGGTATCCCTAACCGGTGCTGGTACCGATACCGCAGCGGCATCGACTTCCATCGAGCCGCCTGCAAAGAGGGCCCGGGGAGAGGAGCCCCCATCCTCCTCTAGATCCGGGACCCCTAGGCGTTTCCCATCAATATCGGTATCGGGCACCGAGCTTCCATGGGCCCCCTTGGAAGCTCCGGTGTCACCTAACCTGCCTCCTACCCCAATTGCTGTGCCACCCATGCCGGCTTCCCGGGAGGAATTGGACTGCATGGTCCAAGAGGCAGTGCTGAATGCCCTATGAGGCTTCCAATCGCCACCGGTGCTGGCCCCCATACCAGCACTGGAACCGGCTCCCTCGATGTTTGCACTGCTCCTCGAGCGCCTCAATACGCTCATCGGTGCTTTGCTGACCGTGCCACCGGACACACTGGCACCGAGTCGTCCATCAAGGCCTCCGCAGGTCCCGATACCACTACCGGGTTCCTCGGAGGAGGAAGAATTGGTTCCCGGCCAGATCCCTCCACAGGAACCACCGATGCCGGAACCCATACCAGGTCCATCGGGGCTATCGGTGCCCAAGCGCATCCCATTTGCCCCGGTGCCCTCAATGCCGGCACCGATTTCCATGGTGCCAATGCCACATCCATCGATGCCTTCACGCCCTTTTGGATTTGGCATACTTCCTCCATCAGGAAGTCCTCCAGGGGATGAGGAAAGCCCCTTTGATCCATGGGGAGATGCATCTACAGATGATTCTTCACAAGCTTCTGAGGAGTTGCTCTCGGAGCCTTCACCCCCGGAAGAGAGGCGAAGATCACCTCCGGAAGACCTCTCCTTTGCCAATTTTGTCAAAGAGATGTCTGAGACTGTCCCTTTTCCACTGGTGACAGAAGAAGATTCTCATCACAAGATGTTGGAGGTCTTACAATTTGTAGACGCTCCAAAGGAGATAATGGCATTACTGGTGCAGGAAGTCCTTCTTGACCTCTTGCACCATCTGTGGGCCATCCAGGTACTGAACCTCCAGTCAACAAAAAGACAGATGCTACGTACCTGGTCCAACAAGCCCCAGGTTTTCAGAAAAGTCAGCTGCCACACCATTCTGTAGTTGTGGAATCAGCTCAGAAAAAGGCTAAACAATCATGTCCACATTCCTCTGCTCCTCCAGGTAAGGAACAGAAGGCACTAGATGCATTGGGACGAAGAGTTTTCCAAGGGTCCATGTTGATACTGCGAATAGCCACATATCAGTTATACATGACCCAATACAATAGAAATCTCTGGAAACAAGTCCAGGAGATTGTGGAGACGTTGCCACAACAACAGCAAGACGCCTTGTCTTCCATCCTACAAAAAGGATTAGAAGCAGGCAAACACGAAGTCAGAGCTGCCTACGATTCTTTTGAAACAGCATCCAAAGTCTCGGCAGCAGGTATCAGTGCTAGGCGCTGGGCCTGGCTCAAGGCATCAGACCTACACCCGGAAGTGCAAGACAGACTTGCAGATCTACCCTGTATAGGAGACAACCTGTTTGGGGATAAGATCCAGAATGCAGTGGCTCAGTTAAAAGGCCAATCATGCGACTCTGCGTCAGTTGTCAACTGTCTCCACAGATATTCCCCTCTGTAGGGACACCAGGAAACAATTCTACCGGCCACGCAGATATTTCCCTCTTGTGTCTCGTACACGACCAGCTCAAGCACCTCAGAGGGGACAGGCATTTCAAGCAAGAACATCTAGGTCACAACCAGCTCCACAAGCTGGCCCTGTGCCGGAGGCCTCGGTCCTGCCCCTGGACCAGCACCCCACCCCCACCCCTTCCCGCCCCTTTTTCAAAGCCCTGGGACATATGCGCGCTCTGGGGTTTGCGCACGTCACCGAGCCTATGCAAAATAGGCTCGCCGCGCTCAGGGGCACTTTCTCGGGGACTCCTATGATAAAGTAGTACCTTTGCCTACAGAAACGATCCCTTAGGGGGCTCAAGATGGCCGCCTGGTGAGACGTGTCGGTAGGAGCTCTCCGATCCGATTACCTGATTTCTGATTTACCCTGATCCAGATGCCTCACATGAAGAGGAAGGCGAAAGTGAGGGGAGCTGCTCTGAGCTCCTCTCCTGTAGAGAGCTTACAGCCGCGGATTGCGAGCTTCTTTTCATCGACAGTAACGAACACACCGGCAGAGTTGGTCGTGGCGGGGACGGCTGATGGGTGTACAACGTCCCCTCTGACCCTTGACATCACGCTAAGCCCCGGCGCTCCAAGATGGCCTGAACCGCCATGCAGAGGAGCGAGAGGAGAGCGGGCGGTGGGAGAGGATACATCAGATGTTCTCTGCGGGACTTCGAACGCTGCCCTGTTTGAAGAAACCCCGCATGAGATCCATGGGAATGAAGGTCCTGCGCTACCTGATCCAGGTATGGAGAATGGAGGGGGATCTGGACTGCAGGAACCGGTAGGAATAACAGCGATTTGCCCATCGCTCCCAGCCATGGGAAATGGAACAGGCACCGCTATGGGGTTAGGTGAAGTTACTCCTAGAATGCCTGAATTGGAAGGTAATATTCAACCACCCTCAGAGATGAATTTAGAAACCATATGGGCAGCCATAAAATCCTTGGAAGCTTCTATCGTTTCCCTATCTAAGATTACACTGGAAATAAAAAAAATCAAGCGATAACAAATGTGAATATGTTATCTCAGCAAAATAAGAGGAGAAGTCCCGGAGCAACGAATGGAGGGAAAAGGTGCAGCACAATATGGTACAAACTGACTTGATAAACAATAGAAAGCTGGAAAATATAGAGAACTCTTTGCGTTCCCACTACTTGAGATTTCTGAACTTTCCTGTTATTAATTTGATTTCTCCTATGGAATTGTTTAAGATGTATAATCTCTCAAGTTTTCAAGATCCCAGAATCAGCCAGACCAGTGGTTACCAAGGCCTATTACTTGCCTTCAGAAAAAAGTACTGGTGAAGAAGCGGAGGATCAGTTGCCGGTTATGGACATCTCTGAGGTCCTCGAGATGTCTCAAGAGACTTTAGTTGCTAGAGGAAGACCTCTTCTAGTATCTTTTGCATTTTTATTAGATCGAAATAATATTCTAAGGCAATTTTTTCGTAATAGGTTTGTTTCATTTTATGGCCAAAAGGTCTGGTGTTATCCAGACCTAACTAAAGTTACTCAGTTTAGAAGAAAGAAATTTCTAACTATGCGTTCTGAAGTGATACAGATGGGGGCACAGTTTTTACTGCGCTACCCATGTAAATGTTTCGTTAAATATCAAGATCAGAATTATATATTTTTTACCCTTCCCAATTAAGGGTGTTCTTGGATTCACGTACCTAATATACACCTAGCTTGGCTTGGTAAATGCAATGTTCGATAAATCTCACTAAGTAACCTTTTTCTTGAAATTTTTCTTTGTATTGTCACACTCTGATTTCAGAGCCTCTATATTTCTTTTATTTAAACAGTGCTGTATATAATTACAGATGTATATGAATCTGAAATACTATTTTTCTTTTCTTTTTTTTTTTTTCTCTTTGGCGCTGTAATTTCTCTACAACATTTTTGCTTGTGATTATTGAAAATGCTGATAAATAAAAAAGAAAAAAAAAAGAAAAAGAAATGATCCCTTACCTGATAATTTCCTTTTCCTTAAACTAGACAGATTAATTCACGACCGGTGGGTTATGCACCTCTATCAGCAGATGGAGATGGCGCAAACTGATGTCACAGTATATATACTTCTGCAGTGACATCAGCCTGCCAGTATTCTCTTCAAAAGCCAACTGTGGACAGACTAGCAAAAACTTGATTAATAACAGATAACCATTTTAGTACTCAGCCAACAGGAAATACTGAGCCCAGACAAAGAATGTATCAACACTAGTCTAGGGACTGGATTAACACTTACTAGTAACCCCTGGAACATGTAACCATGCAGGAGGACCATAGCACAATCATTCAGCAGCCAAGGGCTGTCTGGTTTAAGGAAAAGGAAATTATCAGGTAAGTAGTAATTTCTCATTTCTTAGCACCCAGACAGATGAATTCAGGACCAGTGGGATGTACCCAAGCTACTCCTGAATTCGGCAGGAGGCTGCCCATGGTCCTGTCAAAACCGCTCATGCAAAGGCTGCGTCCTCCCGGGCCTGCACATCCAGACGATAATACCTGGAAAAGATGTGTAAGGAGGACCACGTCACAGCTCGGTAAATGTCGACTGGAGACAACAATCTAACTTACGCCCATGTTACTGCCTGAACCTCATACTTATCTGTTACTCTTGGCTCTTAGTAACATTTTGGTTCTATTTCCCTTCCACCCCCACCATTAATGTAGAGAGCAGTGTTGGAACTGCATCTAAGTGAAATATCTAGCTTAATTAGTTAGGGGTAGTAACCGCTGCAATAAGCAAGCTACACCCATGCTTATTTGTTTACCCAGACTATGTAATTCAGTCCTTGTTGGTTGTTGTCTGTATATAGATCCACTTTTCTTCATTCCCCCTGCCGTTGAAGCAGAGAATTATGCTGGTTATGCATTGAAAGTGAAGTATCAGACTTTCTCCCCTGCCGTTGAAGCAGAGAGCTATGCTGGATATGCGTGAAGTATCAGACTTTCTCCCCTGCCATTGAAGCAGAGAGCTATGCTGTTGAAAGTGAAGTATCAGGCTTATTGGGGTAGTAACCGCCATAACAAGCAAGCTACTCCCGGCTTTTTTGTGAATGCAAATCCTTTTTTCCACATTTCCTCTTGCCGCTGAAGCTTAGAGCAATGTTGGAGTCACATTAACCGTGTGTATGTTTATTAAATAAGGGTATTATCTCCAGGCAGTAGCCGTCATTCCCGCGAGCCACCCACTCTTCATTCACTAGATGGAATACCTGCCTTGTCCCTGTTCGGCAACCGGCACCGGCAGCACCGCCTGCAGACTTAACAACCGCTGAAGCGTTTCCTGTACCGCTGCCTGCTTGTTTCGGGAAAGACAGCGTGACTCCAGAAAGGCTGGCCTGAGAAGGCGAGCAAATTCTAAGGAGTAACCTTTTCTCACCACGCTCAATACCCACCGGTCGGATGTTATTTTGGTCCACTCCCCGTAAAAACGGGCCAGCCTGCCCCCGATTACCAGAGATGAAGAGTGGACCTGCCGGATCTCATTGGGAGGACTTACTGCCACCCACACCCTGGGTGGCTCCGCCTCTAGATGACCGCACAGTCCCTTGAAAGGACTGCTGCCTATGCGAAGCCTGTCGAGGTGCCAAGGTCCCTGAGGATCTTGCCGGATGAAAATGCCTTGACTCCCGAAAACGAGGCCGAGAGGAGAAAGACTTTCTGATCGACTTCCGATCCTCCGGCAGTCTATTTCCTTTCGTCTCCCCTAGCAACTTCATCAGATGATCCAGATCCTCACCAAACAAAAGCTTTCCCTGAAAGGGCAAATTACAGAGTTGTGATTTCGACGAAAGATCAGCTGACCAATTTTGCAACCACAAATGACGTTGGGCCGCTACCAGCAATACCATACTGCGAGTCGTGGTTCCTACTAGGTCATATAAGGCAACAGTGCCATAAGCAACCTCGGCTTCCAGTCGAGCCGCCTAGGCCGGGGACAGGATCCCACAGGCAGTCTGTTCCTGTGGCTTCTGGATCCAACACAAACATGTGTTGGATCCTCTGCATGAGGCTGGCACAGACCGCCGCTCTCAGGCCTAACCCCAGAATCTCAAAGGTCCGCTTGAGGTGCACCTCCAGCTTCCAATCCTGAACATCCTTCAGAGCGGATGCTCCAGGTACCGGGATGGTCATCTTCTTGGTGACCGCCGAAACCGCCGCATCCACCTTCAGAACCTTAAGAACATCTAAATGCTCCTGCATCAGTGGATAAAGCTGGAACATGGCCCTGCCAACTCGCAATCCTGAGTCTGGGGAATTCCACTCCCTGTCAATCAACTTCTGAATTTTCTTACGAATCGGGAAGGCACTAGGAGGTCTCCTGATACCATCTTGCACCGGATTAACCCCTTCTGCATCTGAATCCTCCAGAGTGAGCTTAACCCCCAACTCCTCTATCACCTGGGGGATAAGTGAGTGCAGCTCCTCTCTTCTAAAAAGACAGATCACTCACGGATCATCGCCTTCAGCCTCCAGAGGTCCGCTCCCGGCTCCGTTTTCGCATCTACTGGTCCCTTATCTGGTCCTCATCAGGATCGGCCTCCGAATAGATGTCTACCTCCTCCTGAGACTCATATGACTCCTCCGAGTGCCGATCGTCCCTCGCGGGGGACGATGTGCGGTCCCGCGGACCCCTTAGCTGAAGTCTTCTTCCGCTTTGCCGAGTCCGTCGGGTCAACCTGTATACTGCGCTTCCCCTCCTGCTTAGCCAGGAAGGCTTCGTGCATGAGCAGCACAAATTCAGGCGAAACACCCCCCCCCCCCCCGGGGGACCCGTAGGGCACTTGGGACTGCTAGGACCTGCACCATCCCGATCCTCCAGCCTCTGCTGGAACTTCGAAGACAGAAGAGACGGCAAGGGCCCCCAGAAACCTCGGAGCGGCACCCCCCTATCTGGTTCCGCCTCCGCGGCCATAGCCACTCCTTCCTGCGATCCTAGCACCGCCGCCACCGTTCTTGCACTGCTCTGGGACTTTAACATTTTCCCTGATGCCCCTTCCCCCCTTCCTGCACATGCTGTGCAGAGGAGCTCATTAAGAGGAGCCACTCGACTCCCACAAGCTCAGCAAACCTCCCCAAGCTGCTTTTCTGCCATCCTCCAATCCCTCCTGCAATTTTTTTTTTAAAACACAATCACCAGCAATACCGCTGCGAAACATGCTGTGACATGGCTGGGATCGCGAGGGGGAGGGGCGCACCATGCGGCCGCGGGTGCCATTAGACCCAGCAGAGAGCATCTAGCCTACAGAAAACGTTTCCAGCTGGCACGCTCAGCAGGCCGCAGAAAAATGGCCAAAAATCGCGCGATTCAAAAGGCAGGGCAAAGACAATGCAAACCGGAGGAAAATGTCCCCAGCCAGGGCCTAACTCCGCCGACAGCACTCCCACTCCGCCCGAGCACAAGCAGGCCCGCCCCCGACTGCCGCCGAGTCGACTGCCTGACCGGCAGCGCAGCTGAAGCTAGAACTGCCTCTGCCGCAAAACAGCAAACCCTTTTTTTTTTTTTTTACTCAGAGCCTTCAAGGCCCCTATCCCAATAAAAAGAGGGTTAATAAAAAGCAAGGGTACTTCATAAGAACATAAGAAATTACCATGCTGGGTCAGACCAAGGGTCCATCAAGCTCAGCATCCTGTTTCCAACAGAGGCCAAAACCAGGCCACAAAAACCTGGCAATTACCCAAACACTAAGAAGATCCCATGCTACTGATGCAATTAATAGCACTGACTATTCCCTAAGTAAACTTGATTAACAGCCGTTAATGGACTTCTCCTCCAAGAACTTATCCAAACCTTTTTTGAACCCAGCTACACTAACTGCAGTAACCACATCCTCTGGCAACAAATTCCAGAGCTTTATTGTGCGTTGAGTGAAAATGAATTTTCTCCGATTAGTCTTAAATGTGCTACTTGCTAACTTCATGGAATGCCCCCTAGTCCTTCTATTATTTGAAAGTGTAAATAACCGATTCTCATCTACTCTTAAAGACCTCTATCATATCCCCCCTCAGCCGTCTCTTCTCCAAGCTGAACAGCCCTAACCTCTTCAGCCTTTCCTCATAGGGGAGCTGTTCCATCCCCTTTATCATTTTGGTAGCCCTTCTCTGTACCTTCTCCATCGCAACTATATCTTTTTTGAGATGCGGCGACCAGAACTGTACACAGTATTCAAGGTGCAGTCTCCCCTTCTTGAGCTGGTGGAGGGGCTGTGGGTCACTCCGAGGGAACCAGACCACTGGGTCCTGGGATTGCAGGCTGAACTGGCCAGGGGTATCCAACCCCCCATTCGCCCGGCTCCACCCGAGGGATGGCCCTTTTACAGAAACCTGCCACCTCAGGGAGCAAGTTCTTCCTCAACAAAACCAGTCAGTCAGGACTGCAGGGTTAGCACCTCTACCATCTGCTGGAGACAGAGAAATACTGAGGGACTGCAGGTGGCACTCTCGAATATGTGGCAGTGCCCAAAGTTTTGTTCTCTACCTCCATCTGCTGGCAGGGATGAATAAAAACCACTTGTCTGGACTGATCTGGGTATGTTCAGGAATATTGAGATACGCCTCAGACAGATCCAGGGAAGTCAGAAATTCCCCCTACTGCACTGCCATTATCACCGAGTGCAATGTTTTCATGCAAAAATGAGTAACTCGTAAATGACGGTTGACCCCTTTGAGATCCAGGATGGGACGAAAGGGGCCCTCCTTCATGGACACAACGAAATAAATGGAATATCAACCCATTTTTTTCTTGAGACGTGGGCACTGGAACCACAGCCCTCAGACTGAGGAGCCTTGACAGTGTACACTCCACTGCCTGCTTCTTCTGCGGGGAGCAACAGGGAGACACCATGAACACGTCCTGAGGAACACTGCAAAACTCCAGCGCATATCCCTCTCGTATCACCTACAGGACCCACTTGACTGATGTGATTTCGACCCAACTCTGATAAAAGAGAGAGAGGCACCCTCCTATCTCCTGTTCCCGGGGTGGGTTGGCAAACTTTCGTTGGGAGGCTCGGGAAGTTCCACTAACCAAGCCCACGCCCCGCCTCAGCTATCTGGGACGAAAGGACTGAGACTTACTGAAAGGTCGAGTCCTCGAAAGGTCACTCCTCTGTAGGGTCGAAAACGCTTGGAACACCTGGTACGACCCCCTCATGCCAGAGGGATGCGGCGTCTGCTTCTTCTCCTCTGGCAACTGAGGAACCGGTGATTTGTCCCACTTACTGACCAGATTCTCCAACTCACTCCCAAACAAGAGTGAGCCTTTAAAGGGCAATTTCATAAGATTAGCCTTGGAGGTCACATCTGCCAACCAATTTCTCAGCCATAACTGACGCCTGTCCGCTTTACCGAAGCCACCCCCTCTGGTTGAGGTGCAGACCAAATCACAGTCCGCGCCTGCTAAAAAGGTGGCAGCTGGCTCCATAACTGCCCTGGAATTCACTCCAGAGTCATCAACCTCCTGGGAGAGAAGTAAGCAAGAAGAGATCTGCAAGGTCATCGCCACTGCTTCAAATGCTTGCTTAAGGATGGCCTCAATTAATCCTATCATGTACATCCTTCAAGGCCACTCCTCCCTCCAAGGGGATAGTTGTCTGCTTAGAGAAGGCACAGGCAAGCGCCTCCACTTTCGGAAAACGCCGACGCTCTCTCAGCACTGGATCCAGGGGGTGCAGGCCTTCTAAGGACCAACCCCCTTTGAAATTTGCCTCCGGGACGTCTCACTCAAGATCAATCAATTCTTGAATGGCCTCCATAACAGGGAAAAAAATAAGAGGCTTTACGCAAAGCAACAAAAATGGGATTTTTCTTTGGCTCAGACATGGAATCTGCCCCAGGTATTCCCAGCATCTTCAGTGTCTGGGAAATCAGAGGTGATAGCTCATCTCTATGAAAGAACCATAATATAGTCCTATACGGTTCTAGTCCCGGAGGATTTTCCCCATCCTCCAGAGAGTCAGGATCGGCCTCATCATCATTTATTTATTTAAACGGGATTTATATATCGCTTTTACAACTAAAAGGTTGTGCAAAATGGTTTACAAATAAAATACAATAATAAAAGTCACGTAAAAACAAACAATAAAACAGGTATCAATAAACAACTGTAGGAAGGTGAGGGATAATAAAAGTGAAGGCTCCAGAAATAGTAATTTGATACTAATTGTCAGCTTATAGTGCCATCCAGATTCCGATCAGGAGGATCTGCTGCCAATCTAAGTGTACTTCGTCGCTTAACAGAAGTACCAGACGAGTGAGAGGCCACCGTGCTGTGATACTGACCTGACAGGATTGGACGGGGCTGAGGACTGCGCCTGAGGAAAGGATTGCAATCCTTGAAAAATATTCTACCCAAGAAAAGGCAGAAGGAGCCATGCTAAAACCAGCAGGCACCTGTGCTGCGCCCACTGAGCTGCCATCCCCCGCTGACGAACCAGTCAAGGGAGTTCCAAGGTCAAGCTTCCCTCCTGACATGTCCTTACCCAGGCCATCATCAGGCTAGGAAGAACCAAGCTTAGTAAAATCAGAGGAGGATAATTCTCCCTGAGCCTCTAAGCAGCGCTGGCATAAGTTAGAGGGCACTCCAGGCTGAGATGCCAGAATATGACAGGCAGCACAGAGGGAAAGGCGCTTAGGTTTCTTAGCGATAGGCGCCATTAGACCATCAGTACACTTAACAGGTGACTGAAGGTGTGCATCCAGCTGAATTCACACTGCAAAATTTAGGTACACACAATTTAGGCGTCCCAAGGCTAGGCGTCACAAAACTAGGCACACTTCTGCTGTGCCAAATTTAAGTGCACAAACAATGCGTCCCAGATTGTACACACAGGCAGCACGCCCAAAAGAAACTGGGTGCACAACTCGGACACACAGCCAGTTGCACTTGCACGCACCAACGGTCCTGAAGAGAGCAGCCTAACGTGCAGAGAAAAGCACGCAAAAAACACCACCGCAGTCTACCACACGGAGCACTAGCAGTGGGGCGTAGCCCACCCGCGCTGCTTAACCCGCCAGGCTGCTCAAGTCCCTTGACCTCCCACGGGAGTGGGAACTGACGTCGGAACGGCGCACCAAGCACGGAGACCAGAGGAAGGGGAAGGCCTACAAGCAACCCTTCTACTCTATCTCTATCTTTCTCCTTTTTTTTTTTTTAACCTTACCTGAGCTCAGCCTTTCCCGGCTGAGTACAGTCTCCGGCTGCGGTGGGACAGGGCATATACCGTCACCGCCACGCTCGGCTTCCTGCACCTGCTGCCTTTCAGCTGTTTTAATCAGCTAAGTCCACGCTGGCTGGAAACCAGCTACTGGACCAAGGCACTCATCTGAGGGACTACGGAAATCACCTCAGGAATTCTCAACTGGGGGAGGGACCATTTGGTATCACCGCAGGAGAGTGGGGCAAATTAAATTTCCTATTATTTCTCCTCTACAATTTGTAGCAATCCCCAGTAGGGAAACGCATGTCCACCATCTGCTGGAGATGGAGAATATTGGCAGGCTGATGTCATTTCAGGAGTATATATACCAGTGATGGCTAACCTATGACACGCGTGTCAGAGGTGACACGCCGAGCCGTTTTGGCTGACACGTGCTGCGCCGTTTTGGCTGACACGCGCTGCGCCGAGCCTTTTCTTTTTCAGCTGCGCCGAGCCTTTAAATGTGTTTTTTAGTTTCCCCCTACCCTCCACCAATGCCCCCGGGCGCAGGGAGGCTCATGCGTCGCAGCGATGAGGCTCAAGACAACGCGCTGATGCTCCTCCTTCCTGCCTGTGCGGCCCCGGAAGTAAACGTTGCCGGAGCCGCGTGGGCAGGAAGGAGGAAGCGAATCAGCGCGTGCAGAAGAGGAGGAGCCGCCGCGGGTCGCTGCGAATCCCAAGTCGCAGCGGCCCAAGAAGAGGAAGAGGCCCGGTAGCAGGGCTGCCGCGGCCCGAGAAGATCAGGGCCGCTGCAGAGCCCATCCTGCGGCGACCCGCAAAGAGGAGGCCCAGAGGTGAGAGAGAGGCTGAGGGCCCGTAGAGTGCGTGTATGAGGTGAGTTGAGAGAGAGGACCTGAATGTTTGCAGAGACAGCATGTGAGAGCCTGTGTGTGTGTGTGTGTGTGTGTGTGTGAGAGAGAGAGAGAGCATGTGCCAGTGAGAGCCTGTGTATATGAATGATTGTATGAGAGAGCATGTGCCAGTGAGAGCCTGTGTGTATGAATGATTGTATGAGAGAGAGCATGTGCCAGTGAGAGCCTGTGTGTATGAATGATTGTATGAGAGAGCATGTGCCAGTGAGAGCCTGTGTGTATGAATGATTGTATGAGAGAGAGCATGTGCCAGTGAGAGCCTGTGTATATGAATGATTGTATGAGAGAGAGAGCATGTGCCAGTGAGAGCCTGTGTATATGAATGATTGTATGAGAGAGAGCATGTGCCAGTGAGAGCCTGTGTATATGAATGATTGTATGAGAGAGCATGTGCCAGTGAGAGCCTGTGTGTATGAATGATTGTATGAGAGAGAGCATGTGCCAGTGAGAGCCTGTGTATATGAATGATTGTATGAGAGAGCATGTGCAGGTGAGAGCCTGTGTATATGAATGATTGTATGAGAGAGCATGTGCCAGTGAGAACCTGTGTGTATGAATGATTGTATGAGAGAGAGCATGTGCCAGTGAGAGCCTGTGTATATGAATGATTGTATGAGAGAGAGCATGTGCCAGTGAGAGCCTGTGTGTGTGAGAAAGAGAAATGCATGTGAGAATGAGAACCTGACTGTGTGTTTGAGGGAAGAAGATGGAGAAAAAAGAAACAGAAAAAAAGACAATATAAAAGGAATTGGCAAAAAAATAAGAAAGGGAAGGTGAAAAAAAAGCCTGTGACCAACCAATTAGAAAACTAAGATCAGACAGCAAAGGCAAAAAAAAAAAAAAAAGTACTTTTTAGTGATTGGCACATGTACTCTTTGGGAATGTGCAAGAATAGCACTTTCTCAAAGGATCTCACAATGTACGAGATCAGCATGGAGAAAGTGGAAGCCCACGGGGCCTGCACAGAGGAGGCAGCAGAATGGACTTCAGTGTCAGTAGCAGCAATCGGCACCTCCGCAATAGCCACGCGGCATCAGTGACAGTGGCAGCAGAGGAATGAGAGAGGTTCTGAGGTTGCTGGCAAAAGAAAGAGAGGGGGGGGTCTACCTTTAGTGTGTGAATGTGTTTGAATGGGACTCTGCCTGGGGGTGTATGTGTGTGAATGCATGGGTGCCTGCCTGGGGGTCTGTGTGTGTGAGAATGAATGTGTGCATGCCTGGGAGATGGGGAGGGAGTGTTGTGAACATGAATGGGAGCCAATAAAAGAAACCGACTGACAGATGAAGTTTGTAACGCTTGCTTGGACTTGAAGTGTACGAAATACCAACCTTCAATTGAAGATTTAGCCAATGAAATTCAGCAACAAAAAAGTCACTAAGCAGGTAAGGTAAAGAATTATTTGTTTTTGCTTTATTAATAAATACAGTATATATATTAAAATTATAACTTTGTTGATTAGAGCTACAAATATCACAAAATTATGGATTTTTCTAGAAGTGACACACCACCCGAGTTATGCTCGGTTTTTTTATGAATTTTGACACACTGAGCTCAAAAGGTTGGCCATCACTGATATATACTGTGACATCAGTTTGCTCCGTCGCCATCTGCTGGTGGAGGTGCATAACCCACTGGTGCTGCATTCATCTGTCTGGGTGCTAGGAAATGGAATGATTTCAAACTCTTTGCAAGGGAATGTTAATGATGTTGCCCACTTTCTTAAACATTTTCAGACTTTGCACTACACAGCATGTTGGAATTTACCATGATCTTGCACAACTACACTAATTTCAGCATGACTTTGGAACCAGGAGTGCATGCTCCCACTCTTACATAAAGCATGAGCCCTTGACCCAGCTGCTACCCTCTACCTGCCACTGTGCAGCTGGTGCTTAGAAACAGGATTCTAGACATTACACCTGGAGAGAAAGAAAACACATTTTCTTGAGACAGCTTTTATGGAGAAGAGGAAATGAGGAGGTGTATTTGCCACATGGCCTCCTTTATTGTGCATTCTCTCTCCACCCCCTCCAAGAACGCTGGAGTGCTCTGTTCTTGATCAAGATATTCCGTTACTAAAGCAAAGTGCCTCTTTTCCTCTTTTATATCATGCCAAGTGACTGCCATATGACTAATTGTCGAGTGTTTACTGTCATTGTCAGGGGAGACATTAGTAGAGATTATCTCAAAGTAAAGTTATTCTGAGCCGAATCCCATAGACAAATATTATTGCAAGAAGTCACCGGAGACTCGTGGCATGCAGTCGCTTCATCTACTCCCCCCCCCCCCCCCCCCCCCCCAGTGCTTAGAAAGCCAAACTAAAAATAATATTAAGATGTAATCTGCAGCCAAAAGAATGCAGCGTAGGGGTGGTGGGAGCAGAACGTGAGCAACTGGGGATTTATGGTTCAGCCAAACTTTCAGGTCACAGTGTCAACATTAAGGAACAATCTATCATCTGAACCTCAACGTAAGTGTAAGAAGTCTCGTGCCTGCCTGAGTCTAAGATCAAGGAAATCATCAGTATGAAAGGATTGGGTCGGTCTCACAGCTCCAAGATAGGATAAATATAGGTGCATAAAGCACCACGGCAGATAATGGCTGCAGGGCCCAGCTGGTCTGCCCCTTTCCTTTCCTGTTGTAATAATGACGCAGAACCTAACTGATCTTTGGCTTTGCAGCTAAGGATCCTCTGTGGTCATCCCAGGCTTTCCAGAATTCTGTTACTGTTTTTCTCTCCACCATCTCCCTGGGAGGCTGTTGTCTACATCCATCACACTTTCCATGAAGAAATATTTTTCAAGATGGATCCCAAGTCTGACCTCTTGTTCTAGAACTTTCTGTGAACAGGTTAAAACAAATTATTAACTAAAAGTTACCTGCGCTGCAGAAAGCAGTGCTAGGCAGGGCTTGGCAGAGACAGCATGCTGCTCTTTTGTTTTGGTATTCTCTCCCACCCCCCAACCATCAGATGTTTAAAGCCCAGAGCAAAGGAGCTGCTGCTTAGTGTCACCATGATGTCATAGCCTGGACTCTTAAAGGGGCCAGATTATATCAGCACCGCAGGGGAGGCACAAAAGTAAAAGAAAAGAGATCAAAGTAAAACAAAACTAAGATTAAAATAAAGGCATTAGGGGAAAAGGACACACAGCAGAGGGCACTTATCAAGCTCCTGCAGCAAGACAAGCTCCTACAGCCCCTCAGTGACAAGCTACTGCAGCCCCCCCACTCCCTGGGAGTGATAGAGGCACATGGGAGCACAGAGCATAGCAGGGACAGCAGCAAGGGATGCTGGGATAGCCTCTGCAGCTCAGAGAGAGAGAGTCCTAGAGAGAAAGATGAATCCCGGTAAGCAAGCCCATGTAGCTCCCAGGAAAAATAGTTTTAAAATTAATGTTTAGACCAGACTGAGTGTTGGGGTGACCAGTGTTAACCCCCATCACTTATGCAAGGCTGGTTTGGTGTGTTTATGTGACCAGGGAAAGCCCCTGTGCTGGGACTCCAGTCTAAGCAGAAGTCTATTCCAGGTTTCCCTGCAGGCTTCCTTCATGTGTATTGTACAACTCAAAAGCATGGGGGCTAGACTCCTGGCTTTAGTCAGTAATTAGCATAGCCTATGAGCACTAAAAAATAAGGTGACTAGCCCCTAGAACCTTGTTTTTGGACAATATAGCTATTTTTTTAAACTTTTTATTTATGAATTTTCATATTCATACAAAGAATCAACTGTGCATTTGAAATACAACCTAAAGAAATAGCCTCCTGCCGATATGAAAGAAATGATCTTCTTTCTTGTGTTACATGTGAGATATCAGGAAGTATTTAGACCAATTGACCATAAAAAAGTGAGGATTTGTTTCTAAAGTGTCTATGGATAACATTGCTAACATCTGGAGAGGACATAAATGTAACCAGCAAAATAGCACATCCAAAATTTCAGGTGAAGAACTCTCTAAAATATTGGTCAAATTAGGAAAAGCAGGCTGAAATTGAACATTAGCATTACCTGCAGTAGTTGTAGAAAGGATAGATAATTTACTAATAGAAGGCAAATGCTCAGAGTCAAATTTTAGAACTTCAAGGAAATATTTCTCTTTTTAATAATATCA
This sequence comes from Rhinatrema bivittatum, assembly GCF_901001135.1. NCBI lineage: Eukaryota > Metazoa > Chordata > Amphibia > Gymnophiona > Rhinatrematidae > Rhinatrema > Rhinatrema bivittatum. The sequence goes on along the minus strand of NC_042622.1, from coordinate 209,313,661 downwards.
GAAATTTCTCCAAAAATCTTGTGGAAATTTAATAAACGAAGATTCAAATGCCTTGAATAGTTTTTCAATTGCTCAATTCTTCTTGACAAGGAATTTCGGTCCTTCACTAAAGCAAGTTGAAGAGCTTGAATATCTTTGAAATCTACTTTCAGTTATTTTTGTGGTAAGAGATACCACATTGCCATCACGTTTGTCCCCTGTCTGCTCCACTGTTAAGGAAAGAGAATCAATCTTTGAAGAGCAAGCACTTAAAGAGTTACCAAAACCAGCCATCAACTCCCATAATGAATCCAGTGTCACCACCTCGGGTCCAGCAGGGGCCACACAAATCCTACTGCTAGTTGGTAAATCCTCACCCCTAGCCAAATCCAGGGGTGGGGGCGGGACACTGTCAACGTCATACCCAGCGCAGCCGGGGCAGAATATCTCACAGGCATGGGCTGAGTAGATGGAAAAAACTCTCTCCCATGGCCATCTGAAGACAGTTCCTCTCCCTGCGATTCCATCTCCAATGCCACACACAAACCCCCTCCAACACGGTCGCACCAGCAATGTCATAGCTGGGGGCCGCAACATTGAGAGACAAAGGAGATCGCTGTGCCAGGGGAAGCCTTCAAGCGGGCTAAGGGACACCTCCACTGCAGATGCCAGCAATGCTCCTTCCATGCAGGCACCATCAGGCTCCTCAGCCAGTGAGGCGATAAAATTCGTAATCATCTGCTGAGTTGAAGGGAAGAGGACTTCGAGGGGAAAAACCCTCACCCTACCCTTCCATTTGAAAGGCATCACGCAGGTAAAAAAGAACGAAGTAAGATCGAGGAAATAGCTGCTGAACACTGCCTCTAGCGTGCCGCCATCTTGGATCCTGGACCCGCAGCTAATTTTTAAAATATAAGGAAAATTAAATAGAAGTGGCTAACATATCTGCCCTGTTACCAGGAAGGCCGAGAGTGGCAGTTCCAAGGAAAATAAAGAGTTTAAAAAGTGGCACTACTTTATACTGACATCAGTGAAGCAAGGATTTGGGGAAGTAAGCAGAGGGCAGAAGGTTTTAGCAGAGAACAGGACTGCTGTTGGTCAGCTCTGCCAAGCCCAAAAAGTATTTGTAGTGAACCTAGCCTGCACCCTAAGGGGAATAGCCAGAGACCAGTAACCCTGCTGTTACTGAGTTCCTGTGTCCCTGGGAAATTTGAAAGAAAGAAAAAGAAGATTTGATTCTAGATCCCAGAGAGATTCCTGTGCCCTGAAGTTAAAAAGAAGGGACAGAGTAGTTAATAGCAGAAACAATTGAACAGGAGCGTGGTAATTGTTTTTGCCTGTTCTAATTAGAGGGGAATGGGATTTTGTGTGTCCACTATCTGCTGTTCCCCTAATAATAAAGCCAGGGCCTTCCTGATTATCATTTATTTTCTTTTGATAGATAAAACAGTTTCACCAAGCTGTTAGACACCCGCAGCAGAAAGACCTTTAGTTTGCGGAAGATAACATGGTGCCAGAGAGGTAGTCTTTGTTTTTGATTTGGTATAGTTAGGTAGTAAGTCCACCAACAGAGGACCGGACGCCAGCGACCTTAGGACCCATCACCTGGAGGAGACAGTTGTGCCAGAGACCATCACATCAGAGATTGTATCACAATGGACTGAGCTTAGATCCCAGATAACTGTGTGCATACACCTCCAAAAAAAAAAAAAAAAATCACACCTTAGGTCTGACCAGACTAGCAAGTTAGCAGAATCTAATTGAGCTCAATAGGAAAGTAACACAAAGGGACAGACAACACTGAAAGTGGACAGTAAAAACAAAAGTCAAAAGGTTAAACAAAGTAAAGTGAAGACCAACACACAAAAGAATAAAAGTAATATTTAACTGACTTGGAGTTGAATCCAGCAGAAGGTTCTTGGAAGCAAGAGAATAGAATTGTTTTTGTTTTTTTTCATTCTTTATTTATCAATTTTAGATTTTTACAAACCATAATTTGCAAATATGTTAAACAGGGAGATCTAAACATCAATTTCCTGAGCAATACATAAAAATCATAGATCTGTCCAAAAGAAAAAAGGATACATGAATTGACATATGTTCTCCAATTATCCATAAATCAATATAGTTATAACCAAATATTGAAGATCCGATATAAAGGGAGTAACCCAATGAAAATAAATAAAAAGAAAAATACTGCACATCTAGGCTTCAAAATATCTCTAAGTTATGGGGGATGAAGTAATGGGGGATTTAGTTTGAAGAAATTCTCTCACTTGCTCAACAGTAAAGAAAACATTCATTTCTGCCCCCCTCTTCAACACACACTTACATGGAAACTTTAACATGAAATTATAACCAAGGGTAACTATCTCAGGGCGTAGAGCTAAAAATTTTCTACACCGTTCTTGTGTTATTGGTGAGAGGTCAGGAAAAATCTTTATATTTGCATTCATAAAGGTAATTGGAAATTTCCTAAAGTAAGCTCTCATGATACTTTGCATATCTACTGAAGTTAACAAAGAAACTAGAAGGGTGGCTCTATCTAACTCTAGGTCTGAGCTCTCTAGGATTTCTGTTAGATTTTCTTGCAAGTTTAACCTATTAGAGTTTACAAATGTTTTAGGTAAAAAATAACATTTGTTAACTTCAGGTAAACTGCCTTCCTCAAATCCTAGGACTTCTTGCAAAAACCTTTTAATGGAAACATATGGGATTTCTCCCAATATACGTGGAAAATTTAAAACTCTTATATTTAGGTGTCTATTAGAGTTTTCAAGTGCTTCCACTCTTCTAGTGATATATTGTCTATCTTTCGCAGCTACAGCCTTAAAAACAACATTTTCATGCTCTTTCTGTTGTAGGTCCGAAACTTGTTTAGTTAGTACGTCAACTTTCTGTTGAATTTCATTTGAATTTCGACTGTTTTGAGAAGCGAGATATTCAACCTTGGAGTTTAAATTGTTCAAAGTTGTCGCTACCCCCACCATCAAGTCCCATAGAGCCGCCATTGTAACAACCTCCGGGCGTTCAGGAATCCTTAGGGGCACAACTTTGGGGTTTGTCTCAGTCAGTAATTGCAGGGTATTACCCGTTGGACTTACCCCTACTGCCCCTGCTGCTGCTGTGGCATTAGATGTCTCCGCGTCATTCAGCTCTCCCGATGCAAACTCTTGCTCAGCAGCAACCCGAGGAGCTAGAGATTCAGATGGCTTCTCTGCCAGCAAACCGGGAGGGAGTTCCTCTTTTTTCGCGCCATGTAGAAACATCAGCCCGGAGCATTGTTGAGGGACTGACCTGAGTTCTGGGCTCAGCGTTGTCTCCTCCGGAGCTGGAACTTCTCCCTCAGTTCCATGCTCCAAGGGTTCCTCGACCGCTGGTACAATTGAAGCTTGCGAGGTAAGAAACCGAATTATTTCCTGCTGCATAACCGAAGATGGTGGGGGTGTTGAGGGATAAACCCTTGTCTTCCCCTTCCTTTTCGGAGGCATGAGAAATTGATTGTAGGAAAAAAATCTCGAGAAAGCAGGACCTGTCTCGGCTCCTACACGCTCTGTGCAGCCATCTTGGATCTCCTCGAGAATAGAATTGTTAATATTGTTTTTGAACTACCAGAAAAGCAAAATTTGGAAAGCATTTACAATTTCTAATTGTTGTTTACTTGTCTATGGTTGACAAAAAAATTTTTTGGAAGTATTATTCCAGAGATACACCCTTCAGAACTTGAGTGCTTGTATTGTTTACTACAAGATTGCCTCTAATCATTTTCTTTTTAGTAAAAATAAACTTGTCAAACTTGTTTATCATCAGTTGTTTATTTCCAAGGTCCTTCAGGTAACATCCTCCCTCAGGACGGTTTCCCTAAATTTCTCCCTGCTTCCCCTCTCTGCTCCTGGGAGACTTTGCTGGGTGGGTTCTGGACCCCATTCCTGTGCAGGAGACCCAGTAGGGAAGAGGGCATCGAACAGCCCACCCTGTGAGGTTCCATCTAGAGGCCTTGCAACACGGCACTTTTAGCACCCCAGCAGCCTCAGTCACGACAGCAGGAGAAGGTCTCTGCTACAGGGGGGCGCTGTTTAGATTTTGTTACCCTGAAAGAGGTTTCTTTGTCTATGTTATACCTTTGAAGTATTTTAATGTGTCTATTATATCACCCTCTTCTTCTCTATGCTATACATATATAGGATCTTATAAGATACATTTTCAAAGGGTTTAGGTGTCTAACCTTTGGAGTTAAGCCTCTAAATTGGTCAGTTTTGAAAATTTACTAGGGCTGAGTCCCTAAATTTAGGACCTAAAAAGTAGGTGGCTACAGGGGCAGAGTTAGGACAAGAAAAAACATTAGGAGCTTAGCAGTGATTTTCAGCACTAGGCACCTAACTTAGGATCCTAAATCTAGACAAATGACTAGCAGGTCAAAATATAGTCTCCTAGATGTCCAGTCCAGAAAGCAAAATTAGTCAGATAAACTTATCTGGCTAACAGGGTCAATTTTCATTAGGGCCTTATCGTGGGCATTAGGGCCGTAATGCGCGCGATAACGCCCACAATAAATAACGCATCATGAGATGCATATGCAAATTTTAAAATGTTTCCCAAATGGGAGGAGTTTGTGTGGAGTTAGGGTGGAGGTAATTAAAATGAAGGGTGCTTAGCATTGCGTGCGATAGTGTAACGTATGTTATCGTGGGTTTTAACACCAGAAATAACCACATCTTTTTTCCTAGTGTTATGCTGTGCATTATGCCCAAAATGGGATTTGCACTAAAAATCGCACATCCCGTTTCAGGCAGGAGAGGAGGGAGGGGAGGGGAGGGGTGAGAGAGAGAGAAAGAGAGCGCCTCTGGGGAGGCACACATATTAGTCAACTTTTTATACTACTGTAAGAGGGGTAACTAATAACTCGGGGTGAGGTTTTGGTGGTGGCCTAGGTTTTGGGAGCACTTTTAAATGCACAGTCAGAGGTACAAACAGTAGAGTACACATCAGTGAAGATTTGATGTGATTTAGAGTGATGAAAGGTACACAAAGATGAGATTTGTACAATGGATTCTCAACCTAGTTTGATGCACTCTCTACCTAGCTGTTCTCTCAGCTAGGTTGAGAGTACAATATACAAATCTCATCTTTGTGTATCTTTCATCATTCCAATTCACATCAAAACTTCATGGATGTATACTGTGCTTTTGTACCTCTGACTGTGCATGTAAAACTGTCCCCCCCCCAAAAAAAAACCTTGCCCACCACCAAAACCTCACCCCTAGTTGCCCCTCTTACAGTGGAATAGTTTAATTATATGAGAACCTTATAAAGAGTTTCTCTCTTTCTCTCTCTCTCATCACAGGTGAAATATTTATAGCAAGATGATAAATGTAAGTCTAAGGTTAACTTGGAGTCAGGGCCGGTGCAAGCCTATTTGATGCCCTAGGCAAACCTTTGGTTAGTCCCCTCTTCCCCTCAATTTATCTATTGACAGCAGTTCCAACACAGTACTCCCTCCTACCCACAGCAATGGCTCCAGGTCTTTGGCAGTATAGGCTCTGGTTCAGCATCCCTCTGGACCTCTAACTGGCAGGATTTTGCCAGCCCCCAAATCTTGGCACTCTAGGCAACTGCCTAGTTTTCATAATGGAAGAACTGGCCCTGCTTTGAATATCAGAATTAGCCATATAATTTAGCTGGCTAACTCAACTCTTACCAGTTACGCCCCAAATTGCCCCTTAATTGGCTAAATTCTAACCAGCTAACTTATTAGCCGGCTAAGTGTCCAGCTATTAATTTAGTCAGATAAATTCCAAATTATCTATCTAAATGCTTCTGAATATGGATCTCCTACATTTTAGGTTCCTAAATTTAGGTGAATTTTCAGCTGAAAACTTAGGTTTCTAAGTTTGGCTGGAAATAGGTTCCTAAATTTAGGCATTCAAATTTATTTGAACATTGGTCTCTAAGTCTTTATTTCATAGAGCTTATGGCACAGGATCTCCATTATATTGGCAGCCTGTCTTTGAAGTGAATGTACTCTGTATATATCCTTAAGAACATAAGAACATGCCATACTGGGTTAGACCAAGGATCCATCAAGCCCAGCATCCTGTTTCCAAAAGTGGCCAAACCAGGCTACAAGAACCTGGCAATTACCCAAACACTAAGAAGATCCCATGCTACCGATGCCAGTAGTAGCAGAGGCCTTCCCTAAATCAACTTGATTAATAGCAGTTAATGGACTTCTCCTCCAAGAACTTATCCAAATCTTTTTTAAACCCATCCACTAACTGCACTAACCACATCCTTTGGCAACAAATTCCAGAGCTTAATTGTGTGTTGTGTGAATTTTCTACTATTAGTTTTAATTGTGCTACTTGCTAACTTCATGGAGCACCCCCTAGTCCTTCTATTATCCGAAAGTGTAAATAACCGATTTATATCTACCAGTTCTATACAACTTATCCATAGCGTGGCTGACTTTCAAACCTAGATCCGGAGTGTCCCACTCCCGGAACAAGAGGTCAGTTACCGACATATGAAAGGGAAAAGAGCGAGCCGGACATCTTAGAACTAACATCATGGGATCCACCACTCCCATACATGAATCCTCCTGCGGGACTTCAATTCCAAGCTCTTCCAGAATATTCGGGATAAGCGGACCCAATTCATCTCTCCAGAACAAGCGTGCCACCTTGGGATCATCACCGTCCACCGCAGAAGCACCTCCCTGCTCAGGCACTAGGGGCTGACCATCCTGGCCTGCGTCTACCCCCTGAAGGTCTTGCGGAGAAGGGTCTTCTCCATCAGATAGATCCGACAAAGACGAATAATCCGGACCTGCCATGGATCTGAGAGGGCGCTTAGACTTAGTATGCCCCCCCACCGGCGGGGACTTGGGACGCTTACGGGAGGAGGGAACCTCAGAGACCTTGCCCCTCTTGCGTTTGGACGCTCTCCGTGCCTTGAACATCTTCTAGACCACTCATGATTTTAAAGACCTCTATCATACCCCCCCTCTTCTTCAAGCTGAACAGCCTAACCTCTTTAGCCTTTCATCATAGGGGAGCTGTTTCATCCCTTTTATCATTTTGGTTACCCTTCCTGTACCTTCTCCAGTGTAACTATATCTTTTTTGAGATGCGGTGACCAGAACTATAAACAGTACTCAAGGTGTAGTCTCACCATGGGGCGATACAGAGGCATTATGACATTTTCTGTTTTATTCACCATTCCCTTTCTAATAATTCCCAACATTCTGTTTGCTTTTTTGACTGCTGCAGCACTCTGAGCCGACAATTTCAATGTATTATCCACTATGATGCCTAGATCTTTTTCCTGGGTGGTAGTGCCTAATATGGAACCTAACATCGTGTAACTTGTGCATGGGTTATTTTTCCCTATATGCGACACCTTGCATTTGTCCACATTAAATTTCATCTGCCATTTGGATGCCCAATCTTCCAGTCTCGCAAGGTCCTCCTGCAATTTAAACAATCCGCCTGTGATTTAACTACTCTGAATAATTTTGTATCATCTGCAAATTTGATAACCTCACTAGTCGTATTCCTTTCCAAGTCATTTATAAATATATTGAAAAGCACCGGTCCAAGTACAGATCCCTGAGGCACTCCACTGTTTACTGTTGCGTCGGAGGTGGACCCTTGGGCCGAGGTGGGGTAAGGACCTACGGGTCCCCACCATTGGCAGGTGGAATGGGCTGATAGAGGCCACTGGAGCTTCACCTATACAGCCCTCGTTCCCGTGAGTTGAGCCTTTGGATGCCGGGGCCGGCAGGACTTAGGTGGGCCTCTGTGTGTAGTCGAAGTAAGAGTTGGTTCAGCCCAGAGACAGCAGGTGAGAGATGGTACAGTGGGTAATGTCCTGGAAACTTGGGCACCAATGGAACGGAGGCAGATAGAAGATGCTCAAGCAAAAGCAGGCCGAAGCCTGAAGAAACCCCGTCCAAGGAGTATGCTGGAGAGGCATCCAAGAGCAGGCTTGAGTCAGGGCCTGCGGAAATCCGAAGGCAGTGGCAAGCAAGGCTGAGGTCTGATCACGGAGATAGTTAAGAGCGTAGTCAGGCAAGGCAGAGGTCTGATTGCTGAGATAGTCAAGAGCGTAGTCAGGCAAGGCAGAGGTCTGATCACGGATATAGTCAAAAGCGTAGTCAGGCGAAGCAGAGGTCTGGGTCTGGAGATAGGCAATAGCGTAGTCAGGCTAAGCAGAGGTTTGGGTCTGGAGATAGGCAATCGTGATCAGGTGAAGCAGAAGTCTGGTTCTGGAGATAGGCAGTAGCATAGTCAGGCGAAGCAGAGGTCTGGGTCTGAAGATAGTAGCATAGTCAGGCGAAGCAGAAGTCTGGTTCTGGAGATAGGCAGTAGCATAGTCAGGCGAAGCAGAGGTCTGGGTCTGAAGATAGTCAGTAGCATAGTCAGGCGAAGCAGAAGTCTGGTTCTGGAGATAGGCAGTAGCATAGTCAGGCGAAGCAGAGGTCTGGGTCTGAAGATAGTCAGTAGCATAGTCAGGCGAAGCAGAAGTCTGGTTCTGGAGATAGGCAGTAGCGTAGTCAGGCTAAGCAGAGGTTTGGGTCTGGAGATAGGCAATCGTGATCAGGCGAAGCATAAGTCTGGTTCTGGAGATAGGCAGTAGCATAGTCAGGCGAAGCAGAGGTCTGGGTCTGAAGATAGGCAGTAGCATAGTCAGGTGAAGCAGAAGTCTGGTTCTGGAGATAGGCAGTAGCGTAGTCAGGCGAAGCAGAGGTCTGGGTCTGAAGATAGTAGCATAGTCAGGCGAAGCAGAAGTCTGGTTCTGGAGATAGGCAGAGGCATAGTCAGGCGAAGCAGAGGTCTGGGTCTGAAGATAGTCAGTAGCATAGTCAGACGAAGCAGAAGTCTGGTTCTGGAGATAGGCAGTAGCATAGTCAGGCGAAGCAGAGGTCTGGGTCTGAAGATAGTCAGTAGCATAGTCAGGCGAAGCAGAAGTCTGGTTCTGGAGATAGGCAGTAGCGTAGTCAGGCTAAGCAGAGGTTTGGGTCTGGAGATAGGCAATCGTGATCAGGCGAAGCATAAGTCTGGTTCTGGAGATAGGCAGTAGCATAGTCAGGCGAAGCAGAGGTCTGGGTCTGAAGATAGGCAGTAGCATAGTCAGGTGAAGCAGAAGTCTGGTTCTGGAGATAGGCAGTAGCGTAGTCAGGCTAAGCAGAGGTTTGGGTCTGGAGATAGGCAATCGTGATCAGGCGAAGCATAAGTCTGGTTCTGGAGATAGGCAGTAGCGTAGTCAGGCTAAGCAGAGGTTTGGGTCTGGAGATAGGCAATCGTGATCAGGCGAAGCATAAGTCTGGTTCTGGAGATAGGCCATAGCGTAGTCAGGCGAAGCAGAGGTCTGGGCTGGAGAGAGTCAATGGCGTGGTCAGGCGAAGCAAAGTCAAAGTCCATGTAGTCAATCCGAGGAATGAAGCAAGGTAGGAACGAGGAGACAGGAACCAGGAACAACGAGGAACAGGAAAGCTGGGATGAGACGAATCTCTGGGAGGCAACGAGTACTCGAACAACAAGGAGACCTGTTGCAAAGGCAATGCTAGGGAGCGGAGCTTGAACTTAAATACTGTAGCTGAATTGACGTCATCATCCGGGGCTGCGGCTAGGTTCCTGCCACGGTCCCTACTTAAGGATCAATGGTGCGAGCGCGGCGCGAGTAGCACCGTCTCTCCTCGGGCCACGCAGAGAGGCCCGATGAGAAGCGGTAGCAAGACTGGGAACGCCGGGGACTGTGGCAGGGCCGGAGGCACCGGGGGAGGCCCGAGGATGGAGCTGACGGCCCACCGCCACCAGCGAGGAGGAACCAGAAGCTGGAGTCACTGTAGAAAGGTGAGGGGGCCGTACCGCGGGTCTGCCGTGGAAGGCACGCGTAACATTTACCTTTTTCCACTCAGAAAATTAACCATTTAATCCTACTCTGCTTCCTGTCTTTTAACCAGTTTGTAATCCACAAAAGTACATCACCTCCTATCCGATGACTTTTTAGTTTTCTTAGAAGCCTCTCATGAGGGAATTTGTTAAACACCTTCTGAAAATCCAAATGTACTACATCTACCAGTTCACCTTTATCCACATGTTTATTAGCCCCTTCCTTTCAGAAGTGTGATCTCCAGAACTAAACACAGTAAACATAGCAATTTTCAAAAGCCCATTTACATGCATAAAGTTCATTTACACATGTAAAACCTATTGACAATTCAATGGCTTATATTGTAGCAATTTTCAAAAGCTCACTTACACACGTAAAGAGCATTTACACATGTAAAACCCAATTTTAAGTGTGTAAATCCTTTTGAAAATTACTCCCTTAGGGTTTGTTTCTTACAGTATAATTTTTATTGGATTAGACTGAAAATAATGAACCTTTTTGATTTGTCTAGATTTCGTAATCCTTAAGAAGGATTTTATCCATTAAACATATTGATTAAGTGTTACACAAATATATAGCAATTGCTTTAGTTATTCAAGATGGTTAGATGCACTTTTACAGTTTGTAAAGTAGCACAGTGGTTACTGCCAAAAGTCAATACATATGGATGAGGGCCCAGGATAGCTTTGATAGAAAGATTTCCACTGGTTTTTAATAAAAGTGAATAGTTCATCTTTGCATAGAGATATCTGTATGTTTCAGGAATGCTTAAAGATAATCGGTGTCCAATCAATATCCAAGTTCTTTGTTTCAGGGAAAGGCTGAAGGTAGACTGTCTGATGACACTGCCAAATAAGGTTGTATAACCTAAGCACATTTTTGCAATGCTTGCATTTCTCAGTCTTGAAGCATAGTGGAAAATCCAAAGTCCGTCCTTTCATCTTTGGTTCAGAGAGAACAGACTCTTGTATATTTGTAGAGTCCTCTAGGTCTCCACTAGCCATTTTCCCTCCTAACTGAGCTTAGGATAGGATTTTGTAGAGTTGAGTAGTTTGCCAACCATCTCTGCAACCACCTACACAGAGGTTTGTCTGGACTGGTCAGCAGTTTCCCATAAAAGCCGTCGGTTTATGTGTAGTGTGATTTTTTTGAGTTGCAGTTTTGAGAAATAGGAGAGTTTGAAGGAGTGTTCCCTGTTTATTAGGCAGCCTGATACAGGAAAAATTGTACTTTTCTTAGAGTTTGGGGGAAAAGGGGAGTAGCTGGAGGGATTCTCTCTATTGGGTCCTCAGCCTGGAACCAGGAGAAGAGACTGCCCTGGCTGGCAGTCCACAGTCTGGAAGGGATTGTCTTGTGAGAGTGAAAGAGCAGTTTTTGAGAAGAGCTGTTTCTTGTCTGAGAGTTTTGCTTTCTTGGGAACCTGTTTCTGCCTAAGGAGGCTCATCACTCCTGCCTTGAGAGGTCAGGATAAGATGCTGCCCAGCCAAGGGAGGGACAGCAGTGAACTGACAGAGAAGAAAGGAGATCTAGAGAAGGGAACAAGGAATGAGGTGATCAAATTTGCTGCTGATTAAAAAAGTTATTAACTCACAAGAGGACTGTGAGAAATTGCAAGAGGATCTTGTGAGACTGGGAGACTGGGCATCCAAATGGCAGATGATATTTAATGTGGACGAATGCAAAGTGATGCTTATAGGGAAGAACAACCCAAATTATAGCTACACAATGCAAGGTTAATTTAATAGAGGCTGCAAGTAAGCCTAGGTAAAGAGAAGTACAATAGTCCAAAGATGGGAGACCTAACGCTTGGGCATCAGTAAGGAAATCAGAAGAGCAAAAAAAACAAGGCTTCACAGAATGAAGCATTATGCATTTTAAAAAAGGAAGATTTGATTAAAGAATTAATGTGTTGCCGAAGTGTGAGAGAGGAATCCACAATTATACCTAAGTCCTGAACATGCAAGAAAACAGGGATAGTCCGACCATCAAAGCTGAAAGATGGGGGAAAGCCAGCCACTTCAGACTTGGCTGTGAGCAGGATCTCAGTTTCCTTGATGTTCAGGGCTTAACCTCTTTAAAGAGAACCAGTTATCGATTTCAGTCATACAGTTTGAGAGCTTAACAAAGACTTCTGCAAGGGTAGATGTTACAGGGAAGAGGAACTGTATGTCATCAGCATGCATACGAAATGATACACCAAGCTTTCTGAGGACAACGCAGAGGGGCAAAAGATAAATGCTGAAGAGCATAGCAAAGATGAGCCTTGAGGTTCATCGCTTATCAGGACCCAGAAAGAGCGAGAAGAAAGGTATGATAAAAAAACCCAAAATGAAGAAACACCCAAAGAAGCCGAACATCCCAACACCATGATCCACCATGTCAAATGCAGCGGACACATTCAAGAGCATCAGTAGAACATTAATATTAGAGTCAAATCTGTCCTACTAAAACCGAATCAGATTGGAGAAGCCAAGACTCAGTGATACATAAGACATCAGGCAATTCGTCTCTAAGGAGATCCACCAATATCGGGATTTTTCTTTCGAATTGCCTGCCCATTGATTAAAAGTAGCGAGAGAGTCCTCACAGAAAAGGCTCGAGACAAGAAATCACTTTGACAATTAACGTTAATATTATTACAGACATGGTTCAAGATCTTAGTAAAGTTACTCTGCATGGACTGTAAGTGAAGAAGTGGTGAAGATTAGAGATGATGCCTCTGACCTTTAGAAGAGGAACTGGTGAAAGTTAAAGCTGACATATTACACCTTTGGGAGAAGATTCCAGTAAAGTTCAAAGGTCATGTGTCGTAAGGCAGCTTAGGCCTTACCATCAGGTGAATGGTGTGCTGTTTTTTTAACATTAAGAATTTTCCAGTAATGGGGGGGGGGGGGGGGTTTCAAAGGGATGTAGGTGTTAACGATGAGGGTTCTTCCCCCTAAAGGGAAGGGCAGGCAGTATCTGCGAGTATAAATGGTGCTCCAACGAGCACTGGGGTGGAGTCTTGAGGAGTTTGTCAGAGGAGTTTGACAGGAGTCTTTGGGACTTAGCTTGAGGAGCTTCTGAGGAGTCTGCTGAGAGGAACTGAAGAAAGTGTTTGGTGTTCCCTAGAGTCTGGTAGGGCATCAAAGGACGGTGTTGCTATCCTGGTATTCCAGCAGAGGTGTATGGTAAAGGGAGAACATTTCTGAAAGAAGTGGGGAGAACCTGGAAATTTGCAACCACTAGAGAGGCAAGAGGGAAGAACTGTCCTGGGCCATCCTGCTGAGTGAGTACTGGGGAACTGTTCTCTCTGGGCTCCTTGGGGTGCCTTAGAACTGAGTAGACTTAAGCAGTGCCTGTGTGAGTGACTCTCAGTTTTTTTTGTGTCTGCCTTTCTGCATTGTTTGGGACCGAGTCTGTGGACACTTTCCCTGTATTTGTTAGACTTTGGATTCTGTATTGTTTGAGACTTTGCCAATTTTTTTCAGTAAGCTTTATCCTGTTTGGAGCATACTTTTGGTGTGGACTTTTCGTTTTTGTGCCTTGTGAACTCTCCTGGTTGGCCTCGCAGGAGCATTCCTGCCCTCATTCCATGGGGCCGAGTATGTATTTTTTTTTTGTTCCTCACCCTGTGCGAGTGAAACAGGGCCCTGCAGGAGTGGGAAGGTGGCCATCTCCCTTGAAAAGGGGGGTTACATATCTGATCTTTGAAAGAAACAGGTGAAGGTAAAGAATGATACGTCTGACCTTTGGGAAGGGACTTGGCTAGATATCAAATGAGATGTGAATGATCTTTGTGAGAAGCTGACAAAAATGAGAGTGATGCATCTAATATCTGGGTGAAGATGCCTGCGCTGCAGGGCACAGAGGAACACTGCAGCGCTTCTTAGCTCCTGCTCTCTCCATTTTCTCTCTCTCTCTGAGGCAGGGACACTGTAACATTGCTGAGCCCCTGCCCTCCATCTCCAGTCTCTTTGAGGCAGGGATACTGTAGCACAACTGAGCCCCTGTTATCCTCCTCCAGGCTCCGAGGCAGGGATCTCCCTCCTCCAGCCTTTCTGAGGCATAGGCCAGCTGATGCTCTACCCCTGCCCTGAAGGAAGGTGTGGGAGGACATGAGAGTTCCTGCTGTCCTCCCCAGGTCCTCACTGCAAACCTCCTGGCCTTTTGAGAGCTGCCAGGGGCATACGTCTAGACACAGCAAATGCAGGAGGGGGGGAATCTAGCTGGCAACTTTAGGAGCCCACTTCTATAAGTTGCTATAGTGCCCAGTATGGAGTGTGACTTGCCAGCTGACGCAGGGCAGGCGCTGCTGCCCCTGCAGACATATTCATGAAGCCCTGCTAGGGAGCTGTACACAAGATATTGTTATGTGTCTAAGAGTGACTCATGGTAAGAAATGGAGCTATCTGATTGGCCAATGGCACTCTTCAGCCTTATAATGTGTTTTAGCATCAGAGGATGGAAGCTCTCCCAGACTGCTCTGCAGGGAAAGGAGACGTGATAAAGCATCTTTGTCTGGGTTTTTATGAGCCATGATGTTAATTAACCTTTGACACAATTTCTTTCCAGAAGATAATAATGTTGTAAACATGTTTTCTAAATGCGCATGCCAAAGCTTGCTTTTTTTTTTTCTTATACGAAGAGACGTGCATATTTTATGCTCCCCACAGACTGTGTAATGTTCTGTCTGCCAGTTTGACGCTTCTAGCCAACCTCTGGCGTGCAGATGGAACGATCTTTGAATTGCAAGGATTGTTGTGTCTGCCTGTGGTGTCAGAGAAGAAGGTGCGGGTCCAATGGGACGGACGCACGCTTCTGGCATTAGCCCGCTAGACCCGAGGCTCTTAAAACATACCCCTGCAGTGTGTCTGAATATGGCTGCCTGCGCTCACTGGGTGTCTATATTTAGCTGCTTAAAATGTGGGCGTTCCCAAAGGTGTGGGTGGCTGTAGGGCTTAACCAGCTAGCGTGCATTTTCAGCACTAGCCAGCTCAGGCCTCGATGTAATAAGACATGCGTAAACAGTGTGCATTGAACTTCAGCATACACTTTCTTTTTTTGCACGTTAAAAAAAAAAGAACTCCCGATGCAGTAAATCTAATCGTATGCAAATGCATCAGGAGTTTTAAAAAGTGCATGACCCTAGAAATGTGTGCAAAAAAGTGAATAGCGTGCAGAAATCATGATTAATGTACACAAACTATGGCTTATGCTTATAAAACATGATTTATGCACACAAAACCAAGCTTTAGGTGCACAAAACATGGTGAATGTGCACAAAGCATGATTTAGGAGTATAAACCATAGTTTATGTGCATTGTGTGCAGAAAACAAGATTCTGCACATAAAAGTTGTGCTCCTAAGAGTTGTGCACACAGAACATGAGTTAGGGGCATAAGTTGCCTTATAAACATTGTATGGGCACCACTTAGCAGGATAAGTCACTTATCTGGCTAAGTAATAAAGTATTTAGCCAGGCAAGTCGATGATGGGGAGTGGGCATAACAGGGAGGAGTTAGCCGGAGAAGTAGTTCAGAGTTAGCTGGTTAATTTATCCAACTATCTGTGGTTGGCCCACAGGACTGTCCTAAAGTTAGCCGGATATTCTTATCTGACTGACTTTAAACTAGCTGGGTGTATTCAGCAGCGATGCAGTGCTGCTGAATATACCGCACTAGTTAGCTGCCTAAGTTTATCCGGCTAACTAGTAAGGCTGCACAGCAGCTGAATATGGACTTCCAGAGGTCCACATTTAGCCACTGTCCAGTCAAATTCACAGACTTTGCAAGGGGAAAAAAATGGACCATGACAAAAAAAAAAAAAAAAAAGAGAAGTCCACATGACAAAAATAAACATCCATTCCAAAAATAAGGGGGGACTAACCTGCAAATATACCTAGACCTGTATTTAACTAATGGCAGCATAGTCAAATGCTGCTATTTGTCAACAAACTGAAAAAAACCCTCAACCCTCCATATCAAGATGAAGAGGCTCAGTTTTGACCCTAGGTAGACAACTATAATCACGTAGCGTATCACATTTATAAAGATTTTTTGTTGCATCTAAAAATCACTCCATACATTCCATAATAAATTGATGATCACACAGATCATAAGCAATCTCAAGAATATTTTAGCTTTTATGAAAGAGAATGATGCTGAGCTGAAGCTTTCTCTACCGGCCCGGCCCAGCCCAGCCCAGCTTATGAACGTGGCAAACACCAGCCAAGCCAGCTGAACACTGTTGGGGGGGGGGGGGGGAACAAACCAAGCCCATTCTGTCTTCCTGCGAAGTCAGAGACAGAAAGAGAGGTTGTCCAATAGCCTGCACAGCCGCAGAGTACACGGGCCCTCCTAATGCACGCACCTTAGGAATTGTTTCAAAGAGAAACCGCCCGCTTCGTTTCGCTTTGAGAACCGTCATGGGGCAAAGCGCACATGTCAAAGGCGTCTGCATGTTTTACACTTAACTGTTTGTGGGGAGGGGCGGTGCAGGGCCCCGTGCTACCTGTTTTGCTGCCCAGTTCAATCAATTACTGTGCTGCCCCATCCCCTCATCCCGTGGATTTTAATGGCGCCATTCCCAAGCTTCTCATGCTTCCCCAACAATAATATTTTGTGTCTGAACGTAGTTTACAGGTGTGGTGAGGCAGAGTTAGGCAACCAGAGTGGTAGGTGTTTCTGGGACATTTCTTCCCGGTAGCGCCAACAGTACATTTGCAGGGGGGGGGATGTTATCTTGTGGACTGTCCCATGGAGAATTGTAGTAATCTGCTCTCCAAATATGGCGTGGCCGGAGACTTTGAACTGCATCCCAGGATATTTTACGCCAGGGCTGGTGCAAAGGCCTCAGACACCTAGCTGAACCTTACAGCCCTGTGCTGCCCTCACAGCCCCCAGCTTCACCACACACAATTAAAAGTTATGCATTTATAATAACAGATTGTACATGGAAACGGACATTCAAAGTACATAGTCTTCTGAGGTGAAAATATCACTTACAACCTGTAATATTATTTGTACACGCATGGCTATGGTGCCAACAGGGCTGGTGCAAGGGTATTGGGCACCCTAGGAGACCCTTGCGCTGCCCCTGGTCGCGCCCCCACCCCCCCCCACCACCTGTTTCGGGGCCGACTGTGCGCAAGCAGCACACAGTCTCTATTTCTCTTTGCCGCGAGCGGGATAGGCCCCACCTGTGGCACTACATGGCTGCTCTTTGGCGCCCCCTACAGCTCGGCGACCTAGGCGACCGCCAACGTTTGCTTAATGGACGCGCCGGCCCTGGGTGCCAACCAGAAAGCACTAAAAAAAGAAAAAATAGCACTTGGAACCCATATGGTATTAGGCCTATTGTAATGCTTTTGGGTGTGGGTTAGGCCCTCAGAAAGCCATGAGTAAATCAAATTACAATTACAATATAGTAAATCTCCCATACCAAAAGAGTACTAACTGCCAGCACTCAAACAGCAACAATCCTCCTGATGAAAAGGCAACACTGCAAAAATTATACCAGGCCCTAAAACACCAAGACACCTCCTATTGTTGCCAGAGGACGTGGTTAGTGCAGTTAGTGTAGCTGGGTTCAAAAAAGGTTTGGATAAGTTCTTGGAGGAGAAGTCCATTACCTGTTATTAATCAAGTTTACTTAGGGGCGGATTTTAAAAGGCGCGCGAATAGCCTACTTTTGTTTGCGCTCCAGGCGCAAACAAAAGTACGCTGGATTTTAGTAGATACGCGCGGAGCCGCGCGTATCTGCTAAAAACCTGGATCGGCGCGCGCAAGGCTATGGATTTTGTATAGCCGGCGCGCGCCGAGCCGCGCAGCCTACCCCCGTTCCCTCCAAGGCCGCTCCGAAATCGGAGCGGCCTCGGAGGGAACTTTCCTTTGCCCTCCCCTCACCTTCCCCTCCCTTCCCCTACCTAACCCACCCACCCGGCCCTGTCTAAAACCCCCCCTTACCTTTGTCGGGAGGCGTAAATCCCCGCGCGCGAGCGGGCCTCCTGCGCGCCGGGCCGTGACCTGGGGGCGAGTACGGAGGGCACGGCCACGCCCCCGGACCGCCCCGGGCCGTAGCCATGCCCCCGTACCCGCCCCCAAAACGCTGCTGACACGCCCC
This sequence comes from Rhinatrema bivittatum, assembly GCF_901001135.1. Lineage (NCBI taxonomy): Eukaryota > Metazoa > Chordata > Amphibia > Gymnophiona > Rhinatrematidae > Rhinatrema > Rhinatrema bivittatum. Next base: position 209,295,685 of record NC_042622.1, on the reverse strand, counting down.
CGAAACGCTGCGACGACCGGGCCCGCCCCCCGACACGCCCCCCTCGGAGAACCCCGGGACTTACGCGAGTCCCGGGGCTCTGCGCGCGCCGGGAGGCCTATGTAAAATAGGCTTCCCAGCGCGCAGGGCCCTGCTCGCGTAAATCCGCCCGGTTTTGGGCGGATTTACGCGAGCAGGGCTCTGAAAATCCACCCCTTAGGGAATAGCCACTGCTATTAATTGCATGAGTAGCATGGGATCTTCTTGGTGTTTGGGTAATTGCCAGGTTCTTGTGACCTGGTTTTGCCTCTGTTGGAAACAGGATGCTGGGCTTGATGGACCCTTGGTCTGATCCAGCATGGCAATTTCTTATGTTCTTATTAGGAAAATAAGCCAATCTGCTGTGCATCCCTACACAGAAACTACATGCTAGCAGACTACCTCATCTCGATTACATATGCAGAATACAGACAGACCCTCACCAAATACAGAATAAAGAGACCATAAAGTATAAACATAAAAGTGCAAGCAGAAATTGAACTGGAAACCTCAATAAGCCAAACATAGCATGCAGTGCAACAATATAAAAACAGAAACATTAACATTCCTTATACAACATCAAACAATAAAATCAAGAAATATAAATCAGTAATAATACCATTCTAATAAAAAGAATAAATATTTCAAACAGCTAACAAATAGAATAACATCTAATTGTGGATTAGTGAAGCTGGGCGCACAAACCTTCTCCTCTCTCTTTCATATTGTCACAGTTTCACCTGCTGTGCTGTCTTGCTGTACCAAGCTTAAGCTTGCTGCACGGTCTTCCCTCCTCCAGGAGCCCTCAGCGAGCCTTGCGCACTACCTTGCAGTTACTTCCTCACTGATACTACTACTCCCAAGCCTCAGCCCTACTTTTCCCAGCCTGCTCAGTGCCTCTTCAATGGTTCATCTCAGCAAAGTCAGCATGGCTTTACCCAGGGCAAGTCTTGCCTCACAAATCTGCTTCACTTTTTTGAAGGAGTTAATAAACATGTGGATAAAGGTGAACCGGTAGATATAGTATACTTGGATTTTCAGAAGGCGTTTGACAAAGTTCCTCATGAGAGGCTTCTAGGAAAAGTAAAAAGTCATGGGATAGGTGGCGATGTCCTTTCGTGGATTGCAAACTGGCTAAAAGACAGGAAACAGAGAGTAGGATTAAATGGGCAATTTTCTCAGTGGAAGGGAGTGAACAGTGGAGTGCCTCAGGGATCTGTATTGGGACCCTTGTTTGGGTACTTGCCAGGTTCTTATGGCCTGGATTGGCCACTGTTGGAAACAGGATGCTGGGCTTGATGGACCCTTGGTCTGACCCAGTATGGCATTTTCTTATGTTCTTATGTTCTTTCTGACCTGGCCACACTTTTATGGTTATCTTGTCTTGCCTTGCGGCCTACCCAGGCCTCCTACATTGCCTTGTTGCCTTCCTTGCCTAGCCTTGTGCCCTCCAGGCCTTCTGCCTTGCTTTGAGGCATTTATTTGACCTCTCTTCTTGCTCTGTGGCCTCTCTTGGTCTCTTGCCTTGCCCTGGGCCCTTCCAGGCCTTCTGGCCTTGCTCTGTGTCCTCTCAGGTATCCCTGCCATGCTCTGTACCCTCTTGGGCTTTTCTATCTTACCTTATGGACTCTGAGTCTACTAGGATTTCTTTGCCCAGTCTTGTGCTCTGTTGGGCTTTCTTGTTTCCTGTTATCTGTCTAGTCAGTCTTGTCCTTATCTAGTCTAGACCTGTCCTTGTTCAATCCAGTTCAGCCCTTGTCTGTTTCCCAGTCCTTGCCCTTGTCCCTAGTTCAGTCTTGTCTGTGTCCAGCCCCTGCCTGCCCTCAGTACCTGGCTCCAGCCCTCAGCCAGTATCTATATCCCTCCCAGCCACTACCTGTTTCCAGTCCTCAGCCAGTATCTGTATCCAGCTTCCAGCCTGTGCCTGCCCTCAGCTTCCAGCCTGCCTTGCCTTGTCCAGCCAGCCCTGCCTCGTCAGCCTGCGCCTGGCCTTAGCTCCCAGCCTGTACCCAGCTTCCAGTCCATGCCCTGATGTTATACAGAAGACAAGTCCTACCAGCCCCCAGAACCCAAGGGTTCAACCTGTGGGGAAGCGGGTTGGCTAGGCAGAAGACCAGCTCCAGTCCTGGTCTGAAGCCCTGTACTGCCTCTGTGGGGGTGCTGACTCCAGCCGGCCAGTCCATCACACACACACACACACACACACACACACACGTTCATTCTCTTACTCACATATACATGCTCTCACACATACATGCTGTCTCACACACACACACATGTTCATTCTTCACTCGTTCATTCTCTTGTAGACACAAGCTCTCACATATTCAAGCTCTATCTCTCTCACATACACACACACACACATTCTGTCTCACACATACACGCACGCACACATACACATATTCACCCTCACACGTTAATTCTCTCTCACACAGGTACACATACTTGTTTTCTCATTCAGACTGGTCTCTCCTCTTTTTTGGCTGTGAGCTGCTTGAATTCTATAGGCAGATGAGCCTCTAACTTTCTTTGGCTGCCTGTGGCCCTGAGGCCTCTCCTTCAGCCTCTGGTGGGTCCTTTCCTTTTGGGCCACAGAGGGAGCAAGGTTGAGCTTAGCTAGCACTGCGTCTGCTAGCCGTTGGTGGCTGTGCAGCCTCTCTTCTCTTTTGGCCACCGGTGGGTTGGGATCCATTGGCGGCTGCGAGGTCTCTCTATTCTTTCAGCTGTCGATGGGTTGAGCTCTGCTGGCAGCTTTTCTTTTTCTTCAGCTATCAGCGGATTGGGCTCCACCGGCAGCCTTCAGCTTCTTTTATTTTTTGGCCACCGGCAGGTTGGACGCCAACAGTGGCCAGGCAGTGGTTCCTCTTCTTCGGCTGCCGGTAGGGGGGGCTTCACCAATGGCCCCCGCAACCTTTCTTCTTCAACCACTGACAGATTGGACTCCACCAGCAGCTCCACGGTCTTTCTTTTTCTTTGTTGAACCATAGGACTTCCTCTTCTTTGGTGGTGCTGGGCCTCTTCTTAAGCTTGGTCTGCTGTGTACTGCCTCCACCACTTCTGAGTCCCTGCCCTGTGGAAGTTCACACAGCTTGCAGAGTGGGATCTGCTGGCACTGAGGGGGGGAGAGAGAGCAAAATAGTGCCTATGTGCTTGAAAATTGATTGCACACGCATTTATTTCCTCCCTTGGCCTAAACATTGCCATAGGAACGCCTCTTTTTAATGCAGCTCAAGGTACACATGCATACTTTTAGCCAAATTGGAGGACAATTTTAAGTCAGGCCATTTCATCCGGTTGAATGCCTTTGAAAACTGGCTTCTGATAGTGTTGTCCTATTGGATGGGTCATGCTATGTCTGGCTCTGTTGTCAAAGACTGAAGCTTTTGTCCCATGAAAAGGACACACACTGTGTCTGCTTGTGATGTCAGAGATGAAAGTACTATCCTATTATGACCCAAGTTCCACTTAGACCCAGGGCTCCTTGATTATTTTGATGTAAAATGTGTATGTGGCCTCTACTTCCTAACCTCCACCTTCATTTTCTAAGGATGGATGGTTCTGTAGTGCTAGGTTGTATGTCACTTTACCTTTACATGGAGGTGGAGTAATCGATAACCTCTAGAGGGGTTGCATCCCTGGTGTTTTCTCCATTGAGGAGGAGTCTTCTAAAAGAGGCTGCTTTTGGGACTCAAAGGAACAGGATCTATTATGGGATTCTGTTAAGTTTCCAAGAAGGCTTCTGGTTTTCACAGTTCAGAAGTGGCCTTACTTGCCTTGCCATGCCATGGATGATGGAACCCTAAGATACAACTCCTAGGCACTAATACCTAGTTTCTCCTCAAGGAATCTTAGAAGGAAATATGGACACAGCCATTTGCAGGATCCAATTTTCCTTTCTGGGATAATTTTCAACTTGATGAACTCAGTGTTCCTGAATGAGTAAACATCTGCTGATCGTGATATGCAGATTGGATGTCTATTTTGTTTCTGGATTAGAGAAATCCTTTTGTTTGTTTTGCTGCTAAGAGATAGAGTTATTATTTGAGCCCTGGCTGAGTGTGCTGTTGTCTCTGAGATTGGAGCTTGTATTTTTATCGAAGGGAGGTGGAGGAGGCAATTTTCAGCCACTAATTGTACCTAGGTAATGGCTAAGTTACCTGGATAAAGTCATTTGAAAATCGCCCTTGTTTTTTACTTGTGATGTCAGCGTAAATGTGGCTGTCTATGATGTCAGCTTGAAGGTTCTGTCCCATTGGAGACAGCACAATGTGGCCGTCTATGATGTCAGCGTGAAAGTTCTGTCCCATTGGAGACAGGCACAATGTGGCCGTCTATGATGTCAGCGTGAAGGTTCTGTCCCATTGGAGACAGGCACAATGTGGCCGTCTATGATGTCAGCGTGAAGGTTCTGTCTCATTGGAGACAGGCACAATGTGGCCGTCTATGATGTCAGCGTGAAGGTTCTGTCCCATTGGAGACAGGCACAATGTGGCCGTCTATGATGTCAGCGTGAAGGTTCTGTCCCATTGGAGACAGGCACAATGTGGCCGTCTATGATGTCAGCGTGAAGGTTCTGGCCCATTGGAGACAGGCACAATGTGGTCGTCTATGATGTCAGCGTGAAGGTTCTGTCCCATTGGAGACAGGCACAATGTGGCCGTCTATGATGTCAGCGTGAAGGTTCTGTCCCATTGGAGACAGGCACAATGTGGTCGTCTATGATGTCAGCGTGAAGGTTCTGTCCCATTGGAGACAGGCACAATGTGTCCGTCTATGATGTCAGCGTGAAGGTTCTGTCCCATTGGAGACAGGCACAATGTGGCCGTCTATGATGTCAGCGTGAAGGTTCTGTCCCATTGGAGACAGGCACAATGTGGCCCTCTATGATGTCAGCGTGAAGGTTCTGTCCCATTGGAGACAGGCACAATGTGTCTGTCTATGATGTCAGCGTGAAGGTTCTGTCCCACTGGAGACAGGCACAATGGGTCTGTCTATGATGTCAGCGTGAAGGTTCTGTCCCATTGGAGACAGGCACAATGTGGCCGTCTATGATGTCAGCGTGAAGGTTCTGTCCCATTGGAGACAGGCACAATGTGTCTGTCTATGATGTCAGCGTGAAGGTTCTGTCCCATTGGAGACAGGCACAATGTGGCCGTCTATGATGTCAGCGTGAAGGTTCTGTCCCATTGGAGACAGGCACAATGTGTCCGTCTGTGATGTCAGCGTGAAGGTTCTGTCCCATTGGAGACAGGCACAATGTGGCCGTCTATGATGTCAGCGTGAAGGTTCTGTCCCATTGGAGACAGGCACAATGTGGTCGTCTATGATGTCAGCGTGAAGGTTCTGTCCCATTGGAGACAGGCACAATGTGTCCGTCTATGATGTCAGCGTGAAGGTTCTGTCCCATTGGAGACAGGCACAATGTGGCCGTCTATGATGTCAGCGTGAAGGTTCTGTCCCATTGGAGACAGGCACAATGTGGCCCTCTATGATGTCAGCATGAAGGTTCTGTCCCATTGGAGACAGGCACAATGTGTCTGTCTATGATGTCAGCGTGAAGGTTCTGTCCCACTGGAGACAGGCACAATGGGTCTGTCTATGATGTCAGCGTGAAGGTTCTGTCCCATTGGAGACAGGCACAATGTGGCCGTCTATGATGTCAGCGTGAAGGTTCTGTCCCATTGGAGACAGGCACAATGTGTCTGTCTATGATGTCAGCGTGAAGGTTCTGTCCCATTGGAGACAGGCACAATGTGGCCGTCTATGATGTCAGCGTGAAGGTTCTGTCCCATTGGAGACAGGCACAATGTGTCCGTCTGTGATGTCAGCGTGAAGGTTCTGTCCCATTGGAGACAGGCACAATGTGGCCGTCTATGATGTCAGCGTGAAGGTTCTGTCCCATTGGAGACAGGCACAATGTGTCCGTCTGTGATGTCAGCGTGAAGGTTCTGTCCCATTGGAGACAGGCACAATGTGTCCGTCTGTGATGTCAGTGTGAAGGTTCTGTCCCACTGGAGGGAGACACACCGTGTCCGCTTGTGAAGTCAGTGTGAAGGTTCTGTCCCATGAGAGGAATACATACTGTGTTACCAGAGTGGCAGGGTCCATGCTTTTTCAGGGGAGGGAGAGATCCATTTATTTGTAATCTTTCTGTCTTCTTTATCTATAATCTGATTTCCCATTTGTAATTGCAGTTCATTAATCTCAGAAAAGTTCATCTTTTATTTTAGGAAAACAACTCCTTCCTCTGCTGTGATTTCTCCTGATTTGGAATATTTTTGTGTTGCTGTCAGTCTGCTCTTGCGAGCTGTGTTGGACTGGAGCAGGGCCCTGCACTGGGTGTCTAGAGCCCTGATTGCTATTCTGGGTGCAGTGAGCCTGTGCTGGCACCCACTTAATAGATGACTCTTTGTTTAGGACCTGGACCGAGCTGTGTTTTATGATGTGTGGGTGGAATATCAACATTTTTACAAGAATATGAATTAGTGAGTGCCAAAGCATTCCATTAACATAATTGAAATCAGAGGTCCATCGCTGAGTCTTTTTCCATCGTCCTTTGGATGGGTTTCTTTCTACTATGAAGTTTTCGTGCACCAGTGCAGCCCTGAAAACACGGGACATGCCACTTTCTGAGAAGCTGGGAGGAAGCTGATTAGAAGCAGCTGCCTCTTGAGCTGCCTCGGGAGCTGCTGATATGTGGTCAGATATTCATGGAGGAAAAGCTTCGCAGAATCTGCAGGGGCAGCCCACGTGCTGCTGACTGGTTGCTGGTACCGTCCCTAAGCCTCGCCTTGGCTCTCTGTCAGTAGCTCATCACACAGAAGACGAGAGGGCTTCAGTGTCAGCATTGACTCCTGTTTTTATTACGGATTTGAGGGGGTCCACGTGCTTTAGGGTGACAGGAGAATGCGTGTCCAAATTCATTAAGTCCAGGGCTCATAAACCATTACTTCAGTGTCGTGCTGCTAGAAGGAAACTTGCTTTGAATGGGGAGATCACGTTTTCCAAGTGACTTATACCAGCATTTTAATCAGATGTCTGAAAATTGCCCGAACCCCAATGCGGCTAAAACTTTACGCGTTGTTTTACACACATCTGCTTTTAGCTGCAGTAAGAGGAGACATTCCCAGGGCCAGCATTTAGACTGGGAGGAGAAGAGGACCCATGCAGATGGGCTTTTTATGCAAACCTTCGCGTGGACTTTTCTAGCAAAATTCTGTCTTCAGAAAAGCCGGAGCAAGTGACCGCGCCTCCATTTTCTATGAGGATGGGCACAAATCCTGTGGGTAAAAAGCAGGCACAGTCTTTGTCTACATGTGGACTGTCCCAGTCAGAGGATTTCTTTCTCTGCTGCCAAGTGATTAGCTCAAAGTGCTATTGTCCCATCTCATCCCTCACAATCATAGGCATCGCTATGTGGTGGCAAGTGCCACCCCCCCCCCCCCCCACCTCAAAATAAATGGCTTCCTCAGGGGTCTCTGATATAGAATGGGACAGGAGCAATCCCCAGTCACTCCTGGCCCTTACTGGCTTCTGGTTTGTAAATGGTACCTGAGGCTGCATCAGCCTTAGACCCAGCTGGCATCATTAGAGGTTAGCGTTCCCTTCCTATTTGTACTTAGTTGGGTATTTTTATGTATTTTATCCCTCCCGCCATTTGTGGACTGGATTTCAAGATATGCATGTTTTTACTGTTTGGTAATTGCCTTGCTTCTGTTTCCATACATAGGACTGAAATTGTCATGAATATTTCAGTGAGGCATATTCCAAATATTTTCTATCAATAAAAAAAAATTAAACACACCCCTGTTTATATGTTTTTATAAGGTTGTTCTGGGAGGATTGGTGGTGGGGGGGTCATCATGATTGTTGAGCTTGATTATCAAAATCTCGGAGGAAGTGGGCCTGTGGGTCTGAAACTGTAATTGGCAGGGAAGATGCAAGAATTGAAGGCTCATCTAGGTTAGTAACTCCCAAACTTGTTGTGGGGTGGACCCCCAGCCAATCAGATTTTCAGGATATCTGCCATCAATATTGCATGAGAGAAACCTGTATGCATTGGAGGCAGTGCATGCAATTCTGTTGCATTGTATGGGCCCATGCAGGTCAAAAGACGACAGAGGTATGCTAGCATTAGCCTGCATGGGCCAGAAAAAGGTGGAGTTGGGTTTGTGTCGGTCCATGCAGGCCAGGAGGAGGAAGATGCAAGCAGACCTCTAACTTCTTCTGGTCTGCATGGACCCATGTGATTGTGGCATAAGGCATCGGTCTGTATAGGCTGAAAAAAAAGGGTAAAGGTATGGTTGGGTTGGCCAGTAAGGGCCAGCAGCAGCATGCAGCTGCCTTTCCATCAGGCGAAGAAAGCTGCAGCACAGCAGTGGGCTGACTGTATCAGGTATGGGATGAGGGAAGGAGCGGGTGTAGTAAGACTGGGGGAGGTGCAGGAGGGTGGCAGTCAGTATGTCCATCCACAGAGGTTTGCCCTGTGCCCTAGAAGTGCTTAAAGCAGCCCTGTAAGAGAACCCTGGTGTATTACTTACAGAGGACTCAGCCTTACTATCAAGCTTCTCAACTGTTTGGGTGCTTTGATCCCAACAATTTGGGGAAGGGCAGTTGTCCAAATGAACTGTGACCAGTTGGCTAGTGGACTGTATATGTATTTATTTATTATTTTTATATACCAACATTCGATCTGAGATATCACATCCCCAGAGGGCTTACAATCTAAGTTTTTGTACCTGAGGCAATGGAGGGTAAAGTGACTTGCCCAAGGTCACAAGGAACGACTCGAACGCTGGTCTCCTGGTTCTTAGCCCACTGCTCTAACCACTAGGCTATTCCTCCTCCTGTTATATGCACTGTTGCTCAGTAGCTCAGGGTCTCTCACCTCAGTCCTTGGGACACACCAAGCCAGTCAGGTTTCCAGGATATCCACAATGAATATGCACTGCCTCCACTCTATGCAACTCTATCTCTGCACCGGTGCGTCCGGAGATTGTGTTTAAGTAATCACTGTGCAATGCAGTCCTCAGCTTGGAATTCCCCCTGCTTACTTGTAAACAGGGTTCTCCATAGATAGCAGAATGAACTAGCCACATTTAATACCTGTCCATCTCCCTGTTGCGGTCTCTGCCGCTTCCCCTTCACTAGGTCTGAACAGTGCCTACCTCCGCTGCTGGAAACGCCGCGTTCCGCATGGCTGGGACCCCGGCGGCGCCGCTTGCTCCACGTGGCGGCTGCCATTGCTTGCCCGTCTCCCCGCTGCCTCGCGCGTGCGCGAGGACGCCCACTTTGTGCGCACAGCTCCCGGAAGTCTGGCCCCACCTCTGCTAATGACGCCACGCCCTAAGCCCGATATAACCGGCGTCCGGTCTCCTTCTCCTTGCCTTGCAACGAGGTTCACTACTGCCTAGTAGTTCTGAGTTGCGCTTCGTCTGTTCCTCGTTCCTGACTTGACCTTTGGACTGCCTTTGACTTCGCTTCAGCCTGCCGCCTGCCTCTGACCTTGGTTCGTTCCGACTTCGCTTCAGCCTGCCGCCTGCCTCTGACCTCGGCTCGTTCCCGACTTCGCTTCAGCCTGCTACAGACTCCATTCCAGTCTACAGCCTGCTTCAGTCCACAGCCTGCTACAGACTCCAGTCCAGTCTCCAGCCTGCTTCAGTCCACAGCCTGCTACAGACTCCAGTCCAGTCTCCAGCCTGCTTCAGTTCCAGCTTTCTACAGACTCTGCTTCAGTATCCAGTTAGTTACAGTTCCCGCTGCCACCCGCTGCCCTGTCATCAGCTGGCCCTCGGCCTGTACAGCCGGTCCACGGACTATCTTATACTTTTGGACTTCCTATACTACACTCCCGGCTTAAGCCCTTCCTGCCACTGGACATAGAGCCTATTCCCCAAGAACCAAGGTTCCAGGACCCTACGGGCTCCTCCTGGGGGGTTCCTGGTTCCCGGGTGAACACCACCAGCCTCTGGCTCCGCCTCCCGGCCTACCCTGTCATCCTAGGTGGGCCGGCCCAAGGGTCCACTACCTTGCCTGCAGTATCCGACTGCAACACTCCCTGGAGAATCAACGGTCTCACCAAAGCTCCAGCTCTGGAATAGACTAAGGTGCACGTGCGGAAACTCTGGCACGTGCCGTGAAGTCTTTTGCTGAGCACTGAGCCCATGCCATCGGATGACGTCATCTCACACAATATGGCTAATTCATCCTGTTAGCTATGGAGAACCCTGTTTACAGGTAAGCAAATTTGCTTTCTTCCGGATTCTTCTCAGTCATGCAGTTTCCTCTCTCATTTCCACCATCTGTTTCCTGAGGGAACTGACCTGCAGACAACTTTCACACTAAACTGGTTCCTCACTCTGGATCAGGATATCTGGACAGCGGCAGAAGCTGTAACAATGGTGACAGCTTTGGCGATACAAGGTTTCCCAGCCATCCTTTGGGGTAATGTCTCCAAACGGGTTAATTTTGCACATACCTTGACAGGAATGAACTTCACTCATATGCCCAGAGTAGGTTCTTGGTCTCTCAAACTTACTGCTAATGCCCTTCTTAATACTTTCATTGTGCCAAAAAGTGCTGGCTTCTGGAGTTCACATGGTGTAATATAGTCAGGCAACATACGTAAATTAACATATCTAAACATGGCTGGAAGTTCTTTTTAATCAGGCCAGCGGCACCCAATACAACTGGGACAATTTCTGTATCTTTCTGCCACACTTTCTTTCTTTCTTTCTTTCTTTCTTTCTTTCTTTCTTTCTTTATACATTTTATATACTGTCGTTCTTAATGAAGATCACAATGGTTTACAATAGTAACATACATATATATAGGTCAACACATCAAGACTGATATATATCTACATCTGCTTAGAATTCCTCGTACATAATGACTAATAGACTAGGATAGCAGAATGTAATAGTTAAGTTCTATTTCAGTGGTATTCATATATTATCAGTGAGTTGTCTTAGCATGCTTTATTTCTTTCATTGCTTGTTACTTATTCTTCTAGCAATATCTTTGTGGTTCTATGTCTTCTGGAGTTTTTTATGTTAGGTCATAACGCATTTCTGCATAGCTAGGTTTTTAGTTCATGTTTGAAACTCTTTCTATTTTGTATCAAACATAATGTCTCAGGTAGGGAATTCCACATCTTTGGGCCCACTTTGGAAAATACACCTTCTCTTATTTGTGACAGATGACGCATTGTTAGAACAATCAATAATGCTTTATTTTGTGATCTGAGTGTTCATTGTAGTGTGTATGGTTGTAGAGACATACCAATCAGGCAGGGGTTACTTGAGTGGATAATATTGAAAATTAGTGTTAATGCTTTTTAATGGATTCTGAACTGTACTGGCAGCCAGTGCAGTGATATCAGAGATGGGGCAATGTGGTCAAATTTCCTTATTCCCAACAGAAGTCTTGCTGCGGCATTCTGTAATAACGGTAAAGGTTTTATTAGCCCTGTCAGAAGGCCGAGTAATAGGTAGTTGCAATAGTCTATTTTTGAGAAGATTAGTGTTTGTAACACAGTGCGAAAGTCCACGAAAGTTAGTAAGGGTTCAGCCTATGTAGAATACGCAGCTTGGCGTATCCTGTTTTAATTAATTTATTTATGTGCATTTTCATTGTAAGGTTTTTGTCAGTCTGTATACCTAGATCCCGTACTTGGTTTGAGGGGGTGATGTTAATATTATCCAGGTATATAATAGGAGGTTTAACTAGGGAAGAGTTTCTGCTGAGCCAGATTATTTCAGTTTTTTTGTTGTTCAATGTTAGTTTGAGATGGGGTAGTTCTTGCTGTATAGCTTTCATATATTTTGAAAGTGTTGATGCTGTTTTTCCGAATGATTTGGTGAATGGGATGTAAAACTGAAAGTCATCAGCATATAAGAAGAAGGTGATTCCTAGTCCCATTAGTAATTAGCACAGAGGGAGCATATAAATGTTGAACAGTGTTGCCGATAGTGCAGAGCCTTGTGGGACACCTGTATCAAATTGATATGTATCTGATATGTGGTTGCTGAGTTTAATTTGGAATGTCCTATTAGATAAAAAGGAAGAGAACCATTTGTTAACAATACCGTTGACTCCAATTTTGCTTAGCTGGTGGCATAGGAGGGTATGGTCTACAGTATTGAATTTGGCTGTTAAGTTGATTAGTACAAGGAGGTAGGATTCTTCATTATCAAATCCTCTTAGGACAGAGTCCATTAAAGAAATGAGTATGGTTTCAGTTGAGCGATTTTTCCTAAATCTGAATTGGTTTGGGTATGGAATATCATGGTCTTCTAAATGGTTTTCACGTTGTGATAACTCTGCTTTTTCAAGAACTTTTGCGAGGAAAGACAGGTTGGAAATTGGACGATAGTTATCCCAATCATCAATTCTCCCAGATTTATATTTAAAGGTTGTTTTTATCACTCCTTGTTTTGCCTTATCTGGGACAAATCCATCTGAGAGCGAAAGATTGATAATGGTTGCAATAGTTGGCGTTATTTAATTGTTTAATTGTTTTAATGAACTAGCTGGAATTGGGTCACATAGATGAGTAGCAGGTTTGATTTTAGTTATGATTTTACTAATTTCAAGATTTGATATATTGTTGAATTCAGTCCAGTTATTCAGACTATTTGTTTCTTCAAGTTCTTTTGTGACCATGCAAAGGGGGAATTGTGTTTTCAATCTATTAATTTTATCTAGCAGAGATGTGGCATATTCGTTGCAAGCGTTCTTGGAGAAGTAATAGTTTCTAGATATGGATGATGAAGTGTCCTTTATTAGGTGTTTTACATCAAAGAGCAGTTTGGAGTTAAATATAACCCCATGAATTTGTTTTGCATAGTAATCCTATTTTCCTTTATTGATTAGTTCCTGGTATTTTCTAGGGATGCAGCAGATGGGCATTTCCTCCATTTTTTCTCATATTTTCTCAGAGTCTGTTTGGTGCCTCTTAACTGTTCATTGTACCATGCTTCTTTTTTTAGCAGAATTCCTTTCATTTTGGATAGTTTTTGTTGCACTCGGGGGTGGATCCTTGTCCTGTGGCAGTGGAGAACAGCTCCCTGGTAGGGACCAGGAAGCACCTGCACCCTGGGGGCGGAGCACTGGAGGAGACAGAGGCTAGGATGAGCTTCACCACTGGAAGCCCGAGGTCCCCCTGGGAGGAGCCCGTAGGGACCCAGGCCGCTTGGACTTAGGTGGGCCTCGCAGGGTCTCCTGGAGAGATGGTAGACAAGCGTGCCCACAGACAGAAGAGGAGAGCGGTCAGGTTCGAGACTGGAGGTCAGATGGAGCAAGGAGGACTAGAACAGCGTAGGTGATGACAAGGCTAGGAACAGAGCCAGAATTTGGAGACATGGTCAAGCAGGCAGGGGTCAGAATCCGAGGGTCAGTCCGAGGAGTGGTCAACAAAGCAGGGGTCAGGTTCCGGAGGTCAGACGAGGTCACAGGCAGGCCGAGATCAGAAGGCAGGCAGCAGGCAGACGAGTCTAGGAGCAGGCTGAGGTCAGAAGGCAGGCGGCAGGCAGGCATGTCAAGGAGCAAGCAGAGGTCAGTACCAGTGAAACAATCCGGGGGTACTACCTGAGGAGACGGATAGACGAACACAGGAACAGAAGGACGCTGGAATACTAGGATGCAGGAACAAGGCTGGAACAAGGCTGGAACAGAAGGATCCTGGAACAAGACTGGAACAAGACTGGAACAAGGTTCAGATGCAGTGACAATCTAGCAAGGAACAAACCCGATTGCCAAGGCAAGGAAGTACAGGCAGGGACTTTCTTATATCAGGGAATCAATCAGGGCGCACTGCGGAGCTAGGACCCACCCATGGCCCTACAAGAGGCCGGGTGGTCTGCACGTGCGCTCGCGTAGGGGCTTGGCCAACGCCACTGAGGACACCAAGCTCCAGCGTGAGACCTGGTGCATAGTGGCAGACCCGGCGACTGCCGTCGCAGGACACCAAAACCTGGAAGAGCTCGCTACCACTAGGGAGGCCGACCCGGGACCTGCCATGGAACCAGAGAGGTGAGCAGGGCCGGGCGCGGACGGGGTGCATAACAGTGATTCCAAGAGTCAAATGTAGGAGGCATTTGCTTGATTTAGTTTAGTTTGTTATTTATAGTTTCTGCAAGTACATCAATTTCTATCTTTTTTCTGAAGGTGTTATTTATCTTTTTATGAGTGGGGTTGAGTAACATTTTCTTGGTTTCTGATTGCATCATTTGTTACCTCAGACTCTTCACTGTCTCCATACAGTCCACAGCATAGTCAATTCTTTCAACAATGACATTCTTGCAGTTTTCTCCTTTATGACAATTCCCAATTTTCTCGCATCAAGCTTTTTATCCATTGGAATAGGAATGTTCCAGATGATCACAGCTTTTTCATTCTCTACAATTCTCTCAAGGTCGTGATCCCAGTACTTTTCTGATACAGTGATATTATAGTTGGGGGAGAAGGGGTCATAACCTGTCTCTGCAGTGACCTGGGCTAAGTGGGTTATGGGGAGGGAATATAAAATAGGGCAGAAACATCTGGTTAATAATACCTCTTGATGATAGAATTTACTAAGAGGAACATTGTGATGCTTTGTTTATCAACTGTTGTAATATGCCTGGATTGTATTGATAAATACTGGGCAATTTGTTCATGTAACTTTTCAGTGTTAACTCAATAAAAACATTTACACATAAAATGGGGCAGAAATCCCCCTAAGAGTTGTAAATGAAGGCTCACAGTTTGGAGCTGGGGGCCTGCAAGGGGGTGCAAATTACTGTGGGAGTGTGGAGTTATCTGCCCTATGATGGGGCTTCCTTCGGGGGGGGGGGGGGGCGACACATAATAATATGCCAGAGTAGGTGCAGACCAAGAGCAATGCTAACGTTCTACAGTCTTGTGCAGTCTTGTTGGGTGGAGGAAGGATCCGCGCAGTCTCTTTGGCTTGATGGCCCATTAAGATAGCAAGGCCAGGTCTGGAACAACAAGAATGCAAACTCAAGAAAATATTGTTGGGTTTTGTGTCATTTCAGATTGGAAAGAACACATAAATACCTATAGTACCTGAATGTAATCCGCTTTGATGTACACTTTGAAGTCTGAAAAGCGGAATATAAAAATATAAATAAATAAGGAAATACGAATTGTTGTTGTTGTGGTTTCCCTTTCGTTTTAAAATGACAGCACATTCCTAGATTCTGGTTCTGTTTACTCATGGACTTGAGACATCTTTTTCTAGTCTGGAGCTCGGACTCCCTAGAAGCCCTGCCAGGGACTCAGTTGGTCCTGACCCTCTCTCCATGCCATCTTCTTCTCTTTTACATGCTGTAGGCTTTTTCTGGGGTCTGTATTCCAAAGATTTATGTGGTTAAAATCAGCTTTAATTGCTTTAATGCTGCCCTCCCCACGTTGCAGGGAGTCACCTTCGGGCACTGCAGGGATGGGAAAACCTACCTGCAGGGTTCTTCCAGTAGGGAATAGTTTCTGCTGTGGTGATCAATGGAAGTCACGCACACTGAAAACAAAAAATGGAAATCCACACCCAGATTTTTGTTCCCAAATAGAAGAAAGAGAAATTTATTTCAAGTCGAAAAATGCAAAGTCCAAAGAGGCAAAAAAAGATGAAGGCTAAAATAGCACAAGCCAGTGCTTAAGATCAGAAACAGCTTCTCAGACAATTTACAAATGTATTTCACAATATTATTCACTCGCCTTCTTCATATAATACTTGAACACAATCCGAAAGAATTTCTCCCAATCAGGCCCCACCATGAGCCCTTATTTCCACTAGGCCTCGGTGAAGGCTGGAAAAATCTCTCCTCTTGTAGTCACAATTCTAGCTGTGGACTTCCCATGGCAGAAAGGCGTCCCTGTTGACTGAGGGATCCTTTACCTCCAAGGTGGCCTTTTGTTCCTACTAAAAGAGCTTCCTTTGCTCCTCCAGCCAGAACCAACTTTTAGACCTATCTAGCCCTGAAGTCCTTAAAGGCCGATCTCCAAGACTTTCAAACTCCTCAGCCTCAGAAATCCTTCTCTGAACTCCTCCCTTTTGCTCATGGAAGCACCCTAAATACCTCCTCTGTAACCCATCCCCTTTGGCAGAAACACTTTCCTTTCATTCACTTCCTAGATACAAACCTCCCAGATCCTCCCCTTGCTGGAAAATGGTTAAGGTTAGAGATAGATGTAATTCAACATTACAGTAAGGCCCAAACCATCTTACACTAACTGGTTAAGAATTGCCCCTCTCCCTCCCTGCCCCTTCCAGCTAAAATCTGCCCATTCAAAATCATTGTGCCCTCAGATTTAGCTGGACAAAAAAAAAAGAGGCAGGTCGACGTCTGTCTGGGGCGATATTTAGCACTGTTTAAATATGTTCCCCTAAGTGCGGCCACACAAATGGCTGCCTTAAATCTAACTGCACAAGTTTTGTACGCTTAGATTTAACTAAATCCAGCCGGTTAGCTACGTCTGAATATCCAAAGTTAGCTGGTTTAAATTAACTGGTCAACTTTTGCACTTGGTGGCTCTTTGACTATCTACCTCTGTCTCTCAGAGGAAAGACTCTAGATCTTTCTAACTAACTGCCAGAATTACATCCTGGATACCCCTGGGGACCTTGTTTTAGAGGTGTTTCTGGGGCACACACTTCTTAATCGCTGGGTTACATCAACCCTAGAGGAGAAGAGAGACAGAGCAATGTCGCAGAGGCATTCAAATACCTCAAAGGTATAAAGAAGGCACAAGAAGCAAACCTTTTCCGTTGGTAATGAAGTTTTAGAACATAGAGTCACGACATGAAGCTCCAAGGGGGCGCAGGCTCAGGGGTAGTAACATCAGGAAATACCACTATACGGAGAGGCTTGTGGAAGTTTGGAAAAGCCACGCAGGGGGAGGTGGCGAAGACAAAAATAACAACAAAAAGGATGGAAAGGGGCCGACCCAATGGCAGTGCAGAGGACTTGGGTTCAGTTTTAAGGTCAGATTTTCTGCTGGATCTGGGGATGCTGCAGAAGCAGGGCCGGCGCAACTCACTGTGCAAGCCGTGCACTCACACAGGGCGGCGACTCCGAAGAGGCGGCGGCCTGGGTCCACCGGCGACCAAAAGGGAGCGGAGGCTGCAGGGCCACCCGGAGGACGCCACCCTGCAGGCAGCTGAAGAAAAAAAGGCACGGGATGCATTGGAGGCTTGCCAAACCCCCTGCCTGATCCGATGTAGGGGACAAAAAAAAAAAAGCACATGTTCTGCGCAAACTGGCAACAGGAGCAGTGGCAGCATTTGATTGACGTCCTATCCTGCTGCTGCAGGGTCAGTCTCGCGAGAGGAGCAGCAAGATTTCACAGCTCCTAGCGCGAGACTGGCTCTGCAACAGTAGAAAATGATGTCACTCAAATGCTGCTTCTCCTGCCGGCTCGTGCGGCATGAGCGAGAAGCGCGACACTAATAAACTGTGCTACGGAGTCCCAGCTCTTGGAGTGGGGTGGAGGAAGAGCCTGGGAGTGACTGGGTGAGAAGGTAGGGGAAGGAAGAAAGTGATGAAAACATAGGAAGGAGAGGAAAGAGCAAGGGATGGAGGGAGGGAGGGGAAAAAGCTGAGGTAATGAGGATATAAGGTGAGAAAGAGGAATTATCTGTGCTAGTAAGGGGTGAGAAGGAGAATTTCTAGAGGGACAGAAATGAGGGAAGAACTGAGTGTGGGAAGGGGAGGGAGAGAAGGTGAAAAGTGGGGGAAAGGAAAGACAGTGAGGGAAAGGGGAGGAAGAGCTGAGGTGGTAGGGTAAGGGGATGAGAAGTAAAAGAAAGAGCTGAAATAGTGAGGCCATGGTCCGCTTGGTGAATCCCATCTGTCTACCGATGGCCTAAGTAGAGAAGAGGCTGCTGGTGGACCACATCCCACCAGCAGCTCAAGTGGAGTGTAGGCCACCTTGTGATCCTGACCCGATAGAGGCCAAAGTGAAGAGACGGGCCCAGAGCTCCCAGGGGAGCAATTGGAAGAAAAGAAAAGGTGAAGCACGTATGTGTGAGACAGCATGTGTGTGTGTGTGTGTGACAGAATGTGTGTGTTTGTGCACGCACACGAGTGGGAGAGAGGGAGTATGTGCATCTGCGAGAGGACGCATGAGCATGTGAGCATGAATATGTATGAGAGAGTGAAAGTGTGTGTGCATATATGAGAGAGAGAGGAGAAAGTTTGGTTGCCCTCCCTCCACCACTAATCCCCAGATATGGAGAGTGGGAATTTTTTTTTAAATCCTCATTAGTTTTTTTTTTTTCAAAATAATTTTTATTGCCAGGAGCACAACTTACAAACACAGAAATCAGGAACACAGTATCAAGACGATAGCTGACATGCAAAGCATACCCAACAGTACCAATACAAAAACAACTAGAGATCCTTCAGCATGCGTACTCCTTTGCCAGTGTTTTCATTTTCTTGTCCCCCCCCCCTTCCATAGCACCACCCCACAATTGCATCTACAGTCATACCCCAGTCACTCACCATTCATAACCTCCCCCCCGTCCCAGGAACCTCCATTTAAGACCAGGTAAGTTTATAACCAGTGGTAATCAACCCAACTTGCACATCTTTAGGAAGTAACGCATAATAGGCTTGCCAACAAGCACAGTATAATTTGTCTGGTTTCCGCGTGTCACTGAGAAAGTCCATAAACTCCATTTGTAGTAGTAATACCATTCTGTTTGTCCAAGCTGCAAAAGTAGGTGTCGTCACCGGATCAGTTCAATCCGCCAGTATGGTCCGACATGTGAGCATAATAGCAAGACGCTCAAATTTCCGTTTAGAACCACTACCAGGAGTGCCTCCCGTATGGAGCTAGCCAACAAAATACGTCCAGCAACAGGTATAGGCACATCTGTGCATTTATTGATCGTCTGTAACACAGAGCCCCAGAAGGTTGTCAGCTTGGAACAGGTAAACAAGCGGTGGTATAACACCCCATCCGCTACTCCACATTTGCTGCACAAGGAAGTAGGAGCCAACTTCATTTTATACCTTCGCACAGCGTCATAATAAAAGCAATGGAGAATTTTAAATTGAACTTCCCGTAATCCCAAGTCAGGTAACCACATATAAAGCGCCTTAAAGCAGGTTTTCAAATGTGCTGAGGTGATCTCTAGATCCATCATAATCGACCAGCGGGATGCCAAGGAGTCCAAACAGGTAGCTTTACGAAACTGTTGCCCTAGCTTTTTCCATCCGGTAATTGTATTAGCCACACAAGCAGTATCAAACAATTTTGTGGCGAAGACTGATTCCGCTGCTAACGCCCCAGAGTTCCAGGAGAAGGATTGCAAGTAGTGACGAACCTGTAGGTAGGCGAAAAATTGCTTTGCCAGTAATTGATAAGTACGAGCCAAAGTATCATAGTCCACTAATACATGAGAAATAGGGTCAAATAAGTGAAAAGCAAACACCACCCCACAATTTGCTCATAACTGGTAGACACCCCTACTCTCAGTCCCTGGCAGAAAACCAGCATTACCAAGAAAAGGTAGCAAAAGAGAGGCCACCCCCGGTAGACCTGCACGGCGGCGCAACCATCTCCAGGCCCGAACACATGGTGTCAATAGGGCCGTGGGAAATGCAAGGGTACTTCTTAGCCCAGGGCGCCGTTGGATGATACTGAGAGGGGAGCTAGGCGCGACATGCTCTCCAACATCCCCTGCGCACAGCAGTGATAGGTTCCCATGAGCCATTCGCCTATGAACCGCATCTGGCAGGCCACATTATATAACCGAAAGTCAGGCAAATTTAACCCGCCCTGCTCCCGGGGGCCTTCCAAAATAGTATAAGCCATGCGGGCTCGCCGTCCTTTCCAAAGGAAGTTGTGAATAAGAGCTCGCAGGTGCCTAAGGTCTCCTGCCCTCAGCCAACAGGGAAGCATGTGAAAGAGATATAAAAGCTTGGGAACAAGCACCATTTTTATCAATGCACAACGGCCGAACAGCAACAGGGGTCCACACTCTCAGCTGCTCCTCCAAGCGTGTTATACAGGGGGAAATATTCAAGTCATACAACATGTCCAGTCGTCTCGGAACCCAGATGCCCAAATACCTCAACTTGTCAGGAGCCCACCTAAATGGAAAGGGGCCATTCCAAGTAGCAGGCAGGTAGTCACTGAGGGCCAAGGCTTCCGACTTAGCGAAATTTATTTTTAAACCCGCCTCTAAGCGAAATTGTTCAAATAAATTAATAATAACAGGGACACTCGTACGGGGCTTCCCCACAAAAAGTAGAATATCATCTGCCCGTTCACACTAATCCCAGTAACTTGTGATGTCATTCGCAGGACCATAGCCAAGGGTTCTAAGGCCAATATGAACAACAGTGGGGAAAGGGGGCAGCCCTGCCTGACCCCACAATAGAGCTGGAAGGAGTCCGTAGGCAACCCATTAAGTAAAATAGTGGCGCTGGGATTACTATAAAGAGTCTGGAGCCATGTAAG